>NC_091150.1:48935410-48975410 GCF_040958095.1 Procambarus clarkii | reverse complement strand
CGACCAATACTGGAATACGCATCGCGGGCATGGAATCAGCACCTTGCGAAGCATAAATTAAGAAAGTACAGATGTTTGCAAGAAGACTGATGCCGGAGTTAAGAGGCTTAAACTACGAAAACAGGCTCGTGGAACTAAATCTCACAACCCTAGAGAAGAGAAGGAATAGAGGGAATATGATAAGAACATATAAGATACCGAGGGGAATATATAAGACAGGCGGCAAGGCTAACCCTCTTCAGACAGAGGAAGTAGGACAAGAGAACACAGGTGGAAGCTGGAAACTGAAATCCACAAGGCCAGATTCTACGTGTTGACCCACGTGTCCGGTACACTACGTGTTGACCCACGTGTCCGGTACACTACGTGTTGACCCACGTGTCCGGTACACTACGTGTTGACCCACGTGTCCGGTACACTACGTGTTGACCCCCGTGTCCGGTACACTACGTGTTGACCCCCGTGTCCGGTACACTACGTGTTGACCCACGTGTCCGGTACACTACGTGTTGACCCACGTGTCCGGTACACTACGTGTTGACCCACGTGTCCGGTACACTACGTGTTGACCCCCCCCCCCCCGGTTACCTCTGCCATTTAGCTAATCAATGATCGCTCCTCGCCGTCTGGCCGGCTCCCTCACCGAGTGGGGTCCAAGAGCTGAGAAAAGTATGTAACCCCTCCACGTTGTCGCTACTCTTAACCCCAGCTAACCTAACCTAACCAAACTTTACCTATCCAAACTGAACCTAACCCATCTTATCCTATCCTAACCCAACTAAAATCAATAAAATATTGATTTCCCATATGACGGGCACGAGGTGGGTGACGTCACACTGTTGATGCCAGTACAGGTTTTGGACCCTACTCGAGTCACCACATCGACTCGTTTTCGTGCTTCGTGTCGGTTTCCAGGTGCACGGCGCCGGAGCACGACCTCGCGCCCTCCACAGTGGCCCCGGGCGCCACTCAGGCCAAGATTCATACGCAGACCGCGGCGTCTAACAGCCTGGTTGGTATACCAGACCACCAATCAGGGAGCCCGTTCTCTTGATTTGCCACAACATGAAACATACGGGTTACTGACACGCACGACCCCTAAGCAACCCACCTAACCTAACCAAGCTACTGATAAAAAAACGTAGATATTTATGAGCCGCTTCTTTTATAGTAGCCTGTAGTTTGTACGTTGGGGACCACAACGTGTAAAATGAAGCACATTAGTTGAGAGGACGGATTGGATCAAAAGTTAAGAGACTGTGCCGAGGGGACATTGATCCCCGGAACCACCACAAGGTATGCAGGGCAAGCAAGGAACGCCCACTAGGCTATACACTCAGTAGTTAACAGATGGAATGCATTAGGCAGTGATGTGGGGGAGGCTGACTCCATACACAGTTTCAAATGTAGATATGATAGAGCCCAGTAGGCTCAGGAACCTGTACACCAGTTGATTGACAGTTGAGAGGCGGGACCAAAGAGCCAGAGCTCAACCACCGTCAGCACAACCAGGTGAGCCCACAACCCCACACAACACAACCCATAACTATATCCCGCTCTGCACACTTCCCCCACCAAACTAATCACACTCATATTTGTAGTTCATCAATCCAACTAATCAAAGTTGCCAAATACTGCCATGGGAGGCCGTCCTCATCAACAAAGGCCAATTGCTCGTTAATTCCGCCGCCAAGCTCTCTATTTACGTACGAAAAACGGTTTACACACGACTCACAACTGATGACGTTCAAACATTTCTCGAACAGTGTTACCCTGACGCCCTCTGTTCGAACCACGACCCTGTGAATGCTTCACCCACGTACTACACACACAAATATAATCACCACCAGAACCTAAACATCGAAGATTAACTATATATTGATTTCTAATAAGTAATAGAATTTATAAACGAAAACAAACCTATTTTGAACACCCAATGTGTTAAAACCGATCAATGTGTCATTATAGATGGGGAGGGGGGGACGGCCGTAGCTTTAACGAACTTAGCCTCAGGACAGGCTGCCCTTCGCCTACAGGGTTCTGTAAAAACATATATTTCTATTTGTGTTGTTATCTATTGGTTCATTTAGTCTTGTAATATTGCCACCGACTTTACAGACTGTCCATTTGTGCCCCTCTCTGACTTCTCTCCACTATACAGCACACTGACTGTTTGTCCTCCGGTCCGTGGCTGGCTTGGGAGGAGGTCCGTAACCTTAACAAGCTTCCTGGACCTGACAATAGGAAACCGTATCTTTTCCTCCCATCCGATCTATGCCCTTGTTATGTCCCCCTCCCTCTCCATCTTCCCCTCTTCCCCTCTGCCTCTCCCACTCTCTCCCTCTGCCTCTCTCTCAGCGAGGTTGTATCCAAACATTCCTCTTCCTTATGCAGTCGCTGAGCCACACTACCTTGAGGTTACCTTGAGGTGGTTCCGGGGCTTAGCGTCCCCGCGGCCCGGTCGTCTTGATTCAGATCGGCGGCTTGATTGATTGGTGACCAATCACCCATCCTCAAGCCGTCAGGCGTGAGGCTCAAGATTTGGGGACATTCTGGCGGGACAAATATATTCGTGTAACGTTTAACCAACGTAGGATAGACGTCATCTACGTCGATTCACTGTTACGTCATCGTCATCAGATTACATCAACGTTTGGTGAGATTTCCGCGGTGGGTTAGCGGAGGGGGGGGGGGTGAAAGTGGATATGACTAGATGCACCACTGGAGCAGTGACTGGACTGCAGCAGACCATGCAACACTTACAGGCACCACTGGAACACTGACTGGACTGTAGAAGACCATGCAAGACTTACAGGCACCACTGGAACACTGACTGGACTGTAGCAGACCATGCAACACTTACAGGCACCACTGGAACACTGACTGGACTGTAGAAGATCATGCAACACTTACAGGCACCACTGGAACACTGACTGGACTGTAGAAGACCATGCAACACTTACAGGCACCACTGGAACACTGACTGGACTGTAGAAGACCATGCAACACTTACAGGCACCATTGGAACACTGACTGGACTGTAGAAGACCATGCAACACTTACAGGCACCACTGGAACACTGACTGGACTGTAGAAGACCATGCAACACTTACAGGCACCACTGGAACACTGACTGGACTCACTGGTGATTGACAGTGTGTGAAGGTCTGGCCTCGGCGTGGTGGCTGTGCTCCTCCTTGTAGCCTTGGAGGCCTGGTCGACGACCGGGCCGCGGGGACGCTAAGCCCCGGAAGCACCTCAAGGTAACCTCCTCAGTGCGTCACACCGTTCTCCTGACTCGCTACTCCGTACAAAACCCAACCTTTAAGCCTGACCAGAAACGTACGAACATTAACAACGCCCTCCCCCCCCCCCCTACCCATTAAACCAACTGAGTCCGATGCAAAGAAAACGAGAATATTTGTGAGCTGTTACGTTTCTCAAGAGGTTATATTTGTAACGTTAGTTACGTCAATGAACCGCTAGGATTCATCAAACATTATGTAACCACTTACGAAACCTGTACATCAGCCAGTAGCCTGGCCACCTTGGGGCAGTAGCCTGGCCGCCTTGGGGCAGTAGCCTGGCCGCCTTGGGGCAGTAGCCTGGCCGCCTTGGGGCAGTAGCCTGGCCGCCTTGGGGCAGTAGCCTGGCCGCCTTGGGGCAGTAGCCTGGCCGCCTTGGGGCAGTAGCCTGGCCGCCTTGGGGCAGTAGCCTGGCCGCCTTGGGGCAGTAGCCTGGCCGCCTTGGGGCAGTAGCCTGGCCGCCTTGGGGCAGTAGCCTGGCCGCCTTGGGGCAGTAGCCTGGCCGCCTTGGGGCAGTAGCCTGGCCGTCTTGGGGCAGTAGCCTGGCCGCCTTGGGGCAGTAGCCTGGCCACCTTGGGGCAGTAGCCTGGCCACCTTGGGCCAGTATTATTCTCGTCTCCTGTCCAAAGAGTACATTTTGAGAGCTTAGGGACAGTCCCAGTAATTCAGATTTGTTATCGTATCTATGCGTGCCGTATATGTTATCTTTATTCCATCTAATTCAGAGATCTCTCTTGCTCTGAAAGGGTGAGTACCGAACAATACTCAAGACGGGACAGTACTAGTGATTTGAATAGTGTTTAATTAACAGAGTGGTAGATGGTTGGAACATGGTAAGTGAGAAGGTTGTGGCCAAAACCGTCAGTAGTTTCATAGAGTGCTGGGAAGACGGGACACCACGAGCGTAGCTCTCATACTGTAACTACACTTAATTACACACCTAGGTAGTCACACACACACACACACACACACACACACACACACACACACACACACACACACACACACACACACACACACACACAAACCAAGAAACTGGAACAAAAGGAGAAGAGAGTGGAAGAAATACAGAGGCCAGAGGACACAAGAAAACCTGAAAATATCCAACATGGATATTAACGAACAAATAAATACAAGAAGCGTATCGGAAAGAAACTAAATATATATATATATATACAGATTCTAAAGCAATATATCAACCAAAACAAGATGAAGGAAAATGACAGTGAACGACGTAGAGACTAGATAACAAAAAATATCAGGGGAGCTGAACATACAGGAAATGACAAGGAAATGTGTGAGGATGTAAAATGGCAGTTTCCAGGGAGTGTTTACGGGCGGACCCGACCCTGGCCGTGGCGGCCGACCCCAGACCAGAGGCTGGCAAGTGTTGAGGTACCGACGGAGGCAGCAAGGAGACAGCTAAGCATCACCAGATGACACTAAAGCTACAGGGCCAGACAATGTATCACTGTGGATGATAACAGCGGCAAAAGCCCTCAGCATACCTCTAGGACTGAACTGGAATGATTCAACTGCAAGGAGAGAATTGCCCAGCTGCTAGAAGAAGGCAAATGAGGTACCACTGTATAAGAAAGGAGATAGAGAATAGACACTTAACTACAGACCAATGTCACTAACAAGCATCCTAAGAAGTACTCGAAAGAATAATAACGATAAGACTAGTTGCATACCATGAGTTGAAATTGAAATTGAAATAAGTTTATTGAGGCTGATACACACAAAATACACACAAAGGGATGAGGTAGCTCAAGCTATTCTTACCCCGTTCAGTATATGGTGTTAATACATACACAGACACACATCACAAACAATAAACATATTACCAAACATTCTGAGAGATAAACACATATATTTCCTACCAAGAGTATGTAACTAGTATACTCCCCCCCCCCATCCCATACCTTTATCCTGACCCCTTCCCTGTGTTATGTAGTTGTAATGGCTTGGCGCTTTCGCCTGGTCCATTCTCTCCCCTGTACCGACAGAACAAGGCCTGGCAGTGGACGCAACACAAGAATTAACTCTGGGAGGCTCATATAAGGATGACGTCAGCAGCATACTCTACACTAGCACACGTCAGATCATCATTCAGCAACCTAAATAATGAGGCATTTAGCTCGCTGTGCACCGCCACGTGGTGGTGGTTAGTGTGTGGTGCACGTGGTGGTGGTTAGTGTGTGGTGCACGTGGTGGTGGTTAGTGTGTGGTGCACGTGGTGGTGGTTAGTGTGTGGTGCACGTGGTGGTGGTTAGTGTGTGGTGCACGTGGTGGTGGTTAGTGTGTGGTGCACGTGGTGGTGGTTAGTGTGTGGTGCACGTGGTGGTGGTTAGTGTGTGGTGCACGTGGTGGTGGTTAGTGTGTGGTGCACGTGGTGGTGGTTAGTGTGTGGTGCACGTGGTGGTGGTTAGTGTGTGGTGCACGTGGTGGTGGTTAGTGTGTGGTGCACGTGGTGGTGGTTAGTGTGTGGTGCACGTGGTGGTGTGTGGTGTGTGGTGCACGTGGTGGTGGTTAGTGTGTGGTGTGTGGTGCACGTGGTGGTGGTGTTTAGTGTGTGTGTGTCACCACGTCTAAAGTAACATATAGGGAAACTGGAAGTGGTTCACAAGTTTAAGAGGATCGTTCTAGAATTGCGAGGAATGGTTGTTATGGAGAAAAACTAAACCTGTCTGTCGCTAGAAAAGAGAGAGAGGAGACATGATGACGACACATAAAATACTTAGAGCAGACAGAGTGGAAATTAGTAAATATTCACAATAAATACCAAATAAAACAAGAGTACATGGACTATGAGAAACAGATCAGCCATACAGATGTTAAAAAGTTTTCTTTTAACGTAAGAGTACTGGGACAAATGGAAATGAACTAAAGGAGCAGGTTGTAGAAACAAATTATATTCACAATTTTAAAAGAAGATATTTTAGGGAAATAGGGCAAAATACCTACCTGGAGCATACCTGGAGCATACCTGGAGAGGGTTTGGGAAGTTCTTCTACTCCCCGAGGCAGGCCTGGGGCCAGGCAGCCGTTGAATTACACAACCGGTGCTAGAAATCCAGGGTCCGGGATGTAAAGATCGATTCTTTATGTACAAATATAATATACATACACACACTCCTTGTATACCTCGTATGTCAGAGGAATGCTGGAGTATGCGGCTCCGGCGTGGAATCAAATCTAGTCAAACACATAACGAAGTTAAAAAAGGTTCAAAGATATGCCACCAGGCTAGTCCCCGAGCTGAGGTGTATGAGCTACGAGGAAAGATTTCTGGAATTAAACCTCACGACACTGGAAGACTAGAGAGTTAGGGGAGACATGATCACTACCTATAAAATTCTCAAGAGGAATTGACAGGATAGATGATAAACTGTTTAGCACGGTTTGAGGCATAGAGACGTTAGAAAGAACTTTTCAGTGTCAGAGTTGTTACCAGGTGGAATGCATTAGGCAGTGATGTGGTGCAGGCTGACTCTATACACAGCTTTAAATGTAGTTATGACAGAGCCCAGTAGGCTCAGGAATCTGTGCAGCAGTTGATTGACAGTTGAGAGGCGGGACCAAAGAGCCAGAGCTCAACCCCCGCAAGCACAACTAGGTGAGAACACAACATAGCCCAACGCTAAAGAGAGAAGTTGTGTAAAAATGAAGACGGACAATTCCAAAAAGCTCTTGCCTCATAACTTAGCTTAAGTGGGTCTGCAGGAACACTAGTCAAACACACCCACACACAGACTGGCCTTCCCCGCCCTCTCCACACGCCGCCACCACCACTACTGCTGCTGCTGCCACTGCTGATGCTACCACCACTACCACAACTGCTGCTGCTACCACCACAAAGGTTGCTGCTGCCACCACCACTGCTGTTGCTACCACCATTACCACAACTGCTGCTGCTACCACCACAACTGCTGCTGATGCTGCTGCTACCACTACCACAACTGCTGCTGCTACCACCACTGCTGTTGCCACCACCACTACCACAACTGCTGCTGCTACCACCACTGCTGTTGCCACCACCATTACCACAACTGCTGCTGCTACCACCACTACCACAACTGCAGCTGCTGCTACCACCACAACTGCTGCTGATGCTGCTGCTACCACTACCACAACTGCTGCTACCACAACTGCTGCTGCTACCACCACTACTGTTGCCACCACCACTACCACAACTGCTGCTGCTACCACCACTGCTGTTGCTACCACCACTACCACAACTGCAGCTGCTGCTACCACCACAACTGCTGTTGCTGCTGCCACCACCACTACCACAACTACTGTTACTACTACCACCAACACCCCTGTGGTGGTGGTGGCACTACCACTACTCAGTTGCCAAGTCAAAGACATTAATATCTGCCTGCAGTTTTCAGTGTCTTTAACAGAGGTAATTTTCAAGTTGATTTTTGTATCATCTGCAAAGGATGACACGAAACTGTGACTAGTATTTTTGTTTATATCAGAGATAAGAATGATAAATAGCAGCGGTGCCTGGACTGTGCCCTGAGGTACAGAGCTTTTCACTGCACTTGGACTTGATTAAAAAAATTTAAATTTTGCCCCGAGGGGCGAGTTTATTGGACAACGCCACTCATCTTGTGAGTGGACATACCGCCATAGCAGCATGTACAACACTCCCCAATAGGAAGAAAACCCTGCTGGGTTGTTCATCCTATCACTAGTCTTGGACTTGATCTTACTTAACTTGTCGTCACTCTCTGCATTCTGTTTGATAGAAAGTTACAAATCAAACGCCCCAGTTTACCCGTCATTCCCATTGATCTCATTGTATGGGCTATCACTCCATGGTCACATTTGTCGAATACCTTTACGACGTCTGTGTGTATACAATATCTGCATTTTGTTTTTCCTTCTAAAGTAATTATCTAAAGAAGGCGGAGACTGTATAGCACCATTTTTTCTTCTAAAGCTTCCGTGATTTTGTCATAGTGTTTGAGTAACTGTGACAGACAGGATCTTTACGCTCTAAATCCATGTTGTCCTGGGTTGTGAAGGTCATTATTGTCCATAAAACTGGAAATTTGATTCCTAATCACTCTTTCAAGAACCTTTATTATGTGTGATGTTAGTGCAACTGGTCTATAATTTTGTGCCAAGGCTTTATTACCTCCCTTGTGCAGAGGAGTTATATCTGCAGATTTAAGTGCTGCTGGTATCTCCCCTGTATCCAGGCTCTTTCTCCATATTACACTGAGTGCTCGCGCTACTGGTACTTTACATTTCTTTATGAATATTGAATTCCATGAGTCAGGACCAGGGGCTGAGTGCATGGGCATATTGTCAATTTATCTTTCAAGGTCTTCTGTGTTCATGTTATTATCAGTTATATTACCTGGAGCTTGGATGTCATTCATAAAGAAGCTGTTTGGATCTTGAACTTTTATGTTGTTTATTGGTGTGCTAAACAAAGCCTCATACTGGCCTTTTAGAATTTCACAAATTTCTTTGTGAAATCCACTGTGGTCCACTGGTCCACTGTGTTGTCCTCGGTGCACAAACCTTCAGTTATAAATAAAGGTCCAATACTGGTGGAGGTTTTTGATTTTGATTTTGCATATGTAAAAAATTATTTTGGCTTTTTATTTATCTCTTGTATAGCTTCATGTTCCAATTCCATTTCCTCAGACTCGTATGATCGCTTCAGCGTCTGCTCTCTTTCTTTGATCTCCCTGTTTAGGTTTATTTTCCTTGCTTGTGATAGTCGTGTCTGTTGAAGTAATTCCGTGATTTTTCCCTTCTCCGGTACAGTCGTCTGCGTTCTCTTTCTAGAGTGGTCCTCTTCCTGCCCCTCCTCACATGCACGTGCTTCAAGCAGACCTTGTATGCTTCAGCTGTCAGTTGAGCTATTCCCTGTGTGGGAGTTTTGTCGCTAAGACTGCCTCTCATTGGATATACCACCACATTCACCACACTACACTCACTATCACTGCACCACCACCACTCACCATCACTGCACCACCACACTCACCATCACTGTACCACCACACTCACCATCACTGCACCACCACACTCACCATCACTGCACCACCACCACACTCATCATCACTGCACCACCACACTCACCATCACTACACCACCACACTCATCATCACTGCACCACCACCACTCACCATCACTGCACCACCACCACACTCACCATCACTGCACCACCACACTCACCATCACTGCACCACCACCACACTCATCATCACTAGACACATTAGCACACACCAAACGACACACCAAAATATTATTTAAACAAATACAGAGACATGTACCTGAATCAAGCGTGGCTAAAGTCTAGAGGACAAGCACTATATTCAGTCTAACAACTATAGGGAAGCGCCGGACCAGAGGGCACATGATCACGACGTATGCGGTGATCTACAATTAACACAACTGTTGGATGAGCCAAGCCTTAACATTACCCTCCCACCTGGTATCGCAGGCCGATTCTAAATGACCCATTTGTAGTATTTGACTCGTTGACGGGTGCTCAGTGGGCCGCTGCTTCTGTCTAAGGTGCCATATAGCACTGTACCGATCAAAATTAAAGATCGGTGTTCCGCTCTTCCCCTCTGTTTACTGTTTCAGTTGACTATTAAGGGCAGCACAAGCCATCACACTGACTCATGACACCAGAAGCGTCAAGAACTGTTAGCACTCGCTGAATCACTTCTTTAACCGACTGGTGCCAGAAGAAGATGGCTGTCTCAGAAGTAATCAACCACACACACTTCCGTCTTAACACATCACCGGGGCGAAAGTGGACGTGTTTTCGCAACAATTAAACACGTTCCTACGTTGTCTCTGCCACGTGGACCGTCGGGCAGTTGAGAGCAACAGCTTTATTGATCACGTTATCACGAGACAAGCCGGGCTCCAGGCTGGGCTTGGAGAGTAGACCTCTCCCAAGTGAGTCAGGTATATGTAGAATTATCACTGCCCTATAGATGGTCACCATGCGCGTCTCTCTACACACACAAAGCACATACACAGTTCACAGTAATATTGGGCACCAGTCTGCTGCCTCGAAGCTTACAGTGACTTCATCGGAGTAGCCCTTGTGTTACTTTAAAGTACATCCTGGTTCTTGGGCAAGACGTGCATCTGGAGGACGCGGGTTCGATCCCACCGCTCTGCTCCAAGGACTCCCATACAAAGCCAGCTTAGAAGGGGAGTGAGGAGAATGGTGGCGTCGGAGGACATCCTGTCACAGCCGGAGTGCTCGTGAGTGGGACTCCCGTCCTCTCCTGAGTGTGTCCCCCCCCCCCCCCGCCCCATGTTGCTGCATCCTCCAGCTCCCCCTATTGTGTTGTGGGTGTTGTTGTGGAGCACTGTGTTGTGTTGTGCTGTGTTGTGGGTGTTGTGTATGTTGTGTTGTGGGTGTTGTTGTGGAGCACTGTGTTGTGTTGTGCTGTGTTGTGGGTGTTGTGTATGTTGTGTTGTGGGTGTTGTTGTGGAGCACTGTGTTGTGTTGTGCTGTGTTGTGGGTGTTGTGTATGTTGTGTTGTGGGTGTTGTTGTGGAGCACTGTGTTGTGTTGTGCTGTGTTGTGGGTGTTGTGTATGTTGTGTTGTGGGTGTAGTTGTAGTGCACTGTGTTATAATGAGGTCATTCACGCTGTCATTTTAAAATTCAAGTTATTAAAATTAAAGTTAAAATTTAAAGTGTTGCCAACTACTTGAGAAACCTGTACATCTTTCCTCAATCACGGCAGCTTTGCTTATATTAAACATTTGATGAGTTCCGAAACACCGCGAGGTTGTTAATAACAACCTTGTCTTGTGAAGTTTCCAAGCTCGTAAACTGTTTACTAAGTGCAGACAATGCCGTCGTGATTACGGAAAAAATGTAGATTACGTTTAAGTTCTTGCATAAATCTCGGATTTATGAATCCGGAAGATTCATAAATCCCAGAGGAAACAAAGACTCGTGGAGCCACGCGGTCGTCGGTACAGCTTTGCCGGACCAACCGGGCTGTGGTGGTGGGTATGTGGAGCCTGCGGGCCGCTCCAAGCAACAGCCTGGTGGACCAAACTCTCACAAATCAAGTGGTACATGGAGCAGCAGGCCCCAGCCTGGACGCCGCCACAACCCAACTGGGACGCTGATTAACCCCACTGAAGTTTCCATTTGTTTTCATTCGCTTAAGATCTATTTTAATTTGCATTATTCGTTTTTTTCAGTATTTTGTGACTTATTACATATTCAGCTTATTCTTCAGTTATTATTCTGTTGGTTATTGCGTGTTTCTTGCGTGGTTTGTTTCAGGTTTGGACCCGGGGAGCCTAGCGCAAATTACCGTTGGTCTCGCCTGCGTGACGCTTACACATTCTCCAGGTTTTTTATACTCCCATAATTCACAAAATGGCCGGGAGGAAAGCTGCCCCCCCCCCCTCAAGGACCAGGGGTGAGGGGGAGGAAAGCTGCCCCCCCCCCTTAAGGACCAGGGATGAGGGGGAGGAAAGCTGCCCCCCCCCCTTAAGGACCAGGGGTGAGGGGGAGGAAAGCTGCCCCCCCCCCTCAAGGACCAGGGGTGAGGGGGAGGAAAGCTGCCCTCCCCCCTTAAGGACCAGGGG
Source organism: Procambarus clarkii (assembly GCF_040958095.1). Classification (NCBI taxonomy): domain Eukaryota; kingdom Metazoa; phylum Arthropoda; class Malacostraca; order Decapoda; family Cambaridae; genus Procambarus; species Procambarus clarkii. The sequence continues at coordinate 48,963,501 of NC_091150.1, read as the reverse complement.
TGAGGGGGAGGAAAGCTGCCCCCCCCCTCAAGGACCAGGGGTGAGGGGGAGGAAAACTGCCCTCCCCCCTTAAGGACCAGGGGTGAGGGGGAGGAAAGCTGCCCCCCCCCTTAAGGACCAGGGGTGAGGGGGAGGAAAGCTGCCCCCCCCCTTAAGGACCAGGGGTGAGGGGGAGGAAAGCTGCCCCCCCCCGTAAGGACCAGGGGTGAGGGGGAGGAAAGCTGCCCTCCCCCCTTAAGGACCAGGGGTGAGGGGGAGGAAAGCTGCCCCCCCCCTCAAGGACCAGGGGTGAGGGGGAGGAAAACTGCCCTCCCCCCTTAAGGACCAGGGGTGAGGGGGAGGAAAGCTGCCCCCCCCCTTAAGGACCAGGGGTGAGGGGGAGGAAAGCTGCCCCCCCCCTTAAGGACCAGGGGTGAGGGGGAGGAAAGCTGCCCCCCCCCGTAAGGACCAGGGGTGAGGGGGAGGAAAGCTGCCCCCCCTTAAGGACCAGGGGTGAGAGGGAGGAAAGCTGCCCCCCCCCCCCCCCCTTAAGGACCAGGGGTGAGGGGGAGGAAGCCTACCCCCCCCCAAAGAACCTGGTGGGCAGCTTACCCTTCAAGAACCGGGAGGAAAGCTCCTAACCTCCTCTAAATCGGAAAGAAAGCTTACCCCAACAACCAAATAGAAATCTTACACCCAGAACCGAGAAAAATGCTCCTCCCCCCCCCCCCACCGTTAAGAATCAGAACGAAAGCAAGCAACCTCCCTCCTCCCCCCCCCCCCAGCCATACATAATTAGAGATATATATCTTCCTATTCTGACTATGACTAAGAACATGAAATAATAAGACTAAGAACATGAAAAGGCCTTTTAAAATTAGATAAAAAAAAAAAAGAATCCCCAGACTTTTGTGAGCTTGTAAGGACTCAGTGCGACGCTGTGAATGTATTCGCCTGGTCACAAATTGTACACATTAGTGACGTGAACAGATTTATTGCAGCAAATTACCTCCTAACCCCCTCATTTCTACATTTCAAGAATTATGATTCGTTTTTGGCTAGCAAGATGAAATTGATATTAAGGTGAGGTCAACATGAGCTGGAGTTGAGGCTACGGTGTGTGCTGCACGGGGTGTGAAGGGTCAATATTAAGGTGAGGTCAACAGGAGCTGGAGTTGAGGCTACGGTGTGCTGCACGGGGTGTGAAGGGTCAATATTAAGGTGAGGTCAACAGGAGCTGGAGTTGAGGCTACGGTGTGTGCAGCACGGGGTGTGAAGGGTCAATATTAAGCTGAGGTCAACAGGAGCTGGAGTTGAGGCTACGGTGTGTGCTGCACGGGGTGTGAAGGGTCAATATTAAGCTGAGGTCAACAGGAGCTGGAGTTGAGGCTTCGGTGTGTTACTTGTGTGTGAAGGGACAATATTAAGCTGAGGTCAATAACAGGCAGAGCACGAGGCTTGGTAACGGTACAGCTCGCGAGAACTCCTCGTCCTTCCCTTGACAAGGAATCACAACTACTGTCAATAAAAGTTATAAAATAAAGAAGTAAACAAAAATAAACAAATAAATAGTAATTTTCCTTGTGTGATCCAGGCTCACCTCCTAATAGAAGGTCGCATATTGACGTATACTCCCCACCTAAGAGCGAAAAATGATCCTACTAGAAAATGTACGCGGCTCGCGAAATTGACGTATTGCACCGTTTAATATTTTGGGTCCCTTGGTAGGTTAGGAGAGGGCACTTTAATACCACATTGTCTTGACGTTGGGAGAAAAGAATTACTGAAAAAAAAAAAATTTACCACTTACGGGCTATTCATGCCCGTGCCACTTCTTGGGTGGCTTAATCTTTATCAATCAATCATCAATCACGTTGGGAGACCCTAGGAGGACGGGCTGCTGATGCTGCTCCTCGCTCTCTCCTACTTTATTCTCTTGCACATTATTTTTAGTTTCGATAACTTTACATACAGATAAACGTAATTATTAGAAACTTGACAAGAGTGTAGTAGTAGTGTGGGGAGTGGGGAGAGGCGTGGGAGGGGTTGTAGGCGTGGGAGGGGTTGTAGGTGTGGGAGGGGGAGGAAGAGGAGTGTGGGGGGAGAGGAGTGGAGAAGAGTAGTGTGGGAAGGGGGAGGAAGAGGAGTGGGGGGGGAAGGGGGAGGAAGAGGAGTGGGGGGGGAGTGGGGAAAGAGAAAGAAGAGTGTGGGGGCTGAGGAGGTGAAAGCCGGCAAATTAACACAATTCATAAAATAAAAAATGCGTGAACAAGGCAGGCGGCCAGATGCTTGTCACCAGCCTCGCCAAAACTTCACAAACTGCAACATGGTCAAGATGGCTGGTCGCCACGGGGGTATGTGGGTGTCATAGGTCAGACGGGGGTCGGCCCAGGTGTCACGCTCTCAAGAAATTTTGGCATCAATAGCTTCCCCCTCCCCCTCCCAGCGATTTTCATGAAGTCTGCAATAAATTCAGAGGTGTGTTTTCCGTAGAGTTTTTCGTGTTTACTCTTGTATAAAAGCAAGACAGTGTCGTCGCTACCCTGGTGTGGGCCAGACGTGTAGGCCTACCCCTCCACATGGATTTACTGCTAAAGGGGTACAGACGGCCTTAAGGCTTTCGCAACCTTACAGTGATATATACCATCTAGCTCCTGGAAGCTTTCACCTAGATTTCAAAGTGGTGAGCAGTGCAATCTGATCAGATATGGACAAACAATACCTATGTATTTGAAGTGGCGCCTTGGGCAGTGGGGACATGGCCGCTTCCCCTTACCTCACGCCTGGTGGGCAGACGCCTGAGGTGGTACCCCGGGCGCTGGAACTTTAGCCCCTATTGCCCCGTTCCCTAAAGCTGTAATTCCCCTGTACAGCCTGGACACGGTGGCACGAACGGACCACTTGCACACCACTATACAGATGCCTCAGTGATTGGTGGTACCAGTGCAGTGTTACATACAGTGTAGAGGACTATTAAGTGTGTGTGTGTGTGGATAAAGCAGGTTTCAGAGTGGCACTCTCTACACCTGTCACTCTGGTCGGAGCCACACTACCCTCAGCAGTGTTGCCAGCTGACCGCGTATACACCTGCGTTCGCTTGTAAGTGTCTGAACTATTCATCTTGTCTCTGCACTATGATTAGTAGCCGCTGTTGTTCTGGGTCCAGGCCATAGCCTGAAGTGCTACTCTGTGGTAGAAGCTGATGTGTATTGTCACTTCATGTTGTGACTCTGGCAACTATGGCCACTTCCCTCCCGCCTTCTGGGGACACCCACAGCGACCCTTCCCAAAATGCTTCAGACGCAGTTGCGTCCACTTCAGCCACCTCCCCGCATGACTTACAGCATGACCAATCACTCCATCCCAGTATAGCCGGGTATGGGGACACCAGCTCAAGTGATGAAGCAGCATCGGATGGTGGTTTTACTGCATACAAAAGCCGGAAGACCTTACGTAAAGAGAAGAATTTAAGGGGAGGTAATAATTCTGTCAAGACGACCAATGTCACCCCCACAACGGGAGGGGCACCACGACCCACCCTAGCACCCCGTAATAAATATGCCAGGCTGGCATTTCCATCTCAAGTTACCAGTGACCAGAGGTACGTCTGGATGAGACGGGACCTTCCTAGCTATTTTCCTGACCCCATTGACCTCATAATCCCTAGACACGCCTCGCCCTACATCTATGTAGCCAGGTCCGATGAAGTCACCATCTCGGCCCTACTCCAAGGTCAAGTGGGTGGCATCACATTCAGTAAAGCAGACTCTCCTGAGAGGTCCAGGAGGTACAGAGAGTACCTTGTCACATCCTACCCTCATGACCTTGACACCTCCCATGCGAAAGAACTACCAGGTGTGCACAGTGCAAGACGCATCATGTCTGGAAGCAAGCCACTCAACAGGATTGTCATCGTCTGGAAACATGAGACACCGCCCCCCAGTCATCACACGTTCCTAGGCCCCTACCGGCCAGCCTGCCCCATAACACCCTGGGAGTCCTCAGCTGTCATGTGTTTTAAATGTCAACACTTTGGTCACGTAGCCAAACACTGTCAATCTTCAGGCACCTGTGCCTTCTGTGCAGACAATCATCTCACTAAAGACTGCCCCAATAAAGACCACGCCCCTGGGACCGATGAGACCTCATCCTCAGCCACCAAGCTCAAGTGTTCCAGGTGCTTGCGGGAGGGCGTGACCGCCTGGCACAAGGACTGTGACAGGCGGCCTCCCCCGTACAGCGCAGTGGGGCAACCCTCCACCACCCCAGTCAGCCCCCCCACCCGGGGTGGCCCCACCACTACACCTACCCGCCCCCACACCCGGAATGACCCCACCACCGTTCCTGACACCAACAGCCTGACAACCTTCCCTGGCCTACCTGGGAAGCCTGACGCCAGCCTGCAGAGAGAGGTGTTAGAACTTCCAGCTCGCATGAACAAAATAGAAATTACCGTCAATAAGCTCCAAGAAACACTCACGAAGATTGAAAATGGTCTCAACAGCATTTATGCTAAGATCACCATGGACAACCCGAGTCAGTGTTCAAGCGATCATCTCGCCAGCCCGAGGAGTGAAGCGAACGTCCGAGTCTCTAGTGAAATGCCTTCCAGTGCTATAAATGTTGACCCGTCTCCAGCAAGTATTGACCCCCTCTCCAGTGCTGTAAGTTTTGACACGTCTCGAGCAAGTCTTGACGCCTCCTCCAGTGCTGTAAGTACCGTTGTGTCGAGTGAAACATATGAAAACCCGTGTATCTTAGATGTATTTAACAAATTCACTCAAGAACTCATTAAAAACAATACCGCTTGTGTGTCTACGATTCCTGACGAACATGAAATGATTGTAAATGATAGGAAAAATACAGGCAGCCAGCTGAGCTTGAAACAGGTGAAAGAACTCTTTGCCATTAATGACGATGAACAATTGGCATTTGTAAGCAATAGTCTACAACTTGTGAATCTTATAAACACTTCTCTTCGTCAGGTTTATGAACACCATTACCCACGGCCAACTCACTCTTAAATTTCTCACGTGGAATGTGAGAAGCGTGCGAAGGAGGCTGTTTGATCTAATGATGTACGCTGGTGCCAACAACATTGATGTATTGTGCCTGCAGGAACCATACACTGCAAACACAAAAAATAAAACGCCACCCAAACTCTCAGGTTATGTAGCTTTCTCAAATGTTGGTTCCCATGATGTCGGTATCTTGACGTATGTTAAAAGTAACCTAGTGTGTAAACATGTTAAAAACCACAAAAGTGACGACTCATATTATCAGCAGTTTCAGATTGCTACAGCGACCGGGTTTCTTAACTTAGTTAATGTATATGTAAGGTGTGATCAAATGGTGGAAGCTTCTCTCCCAAAAATTACCAGCAGCTCTCAAACCATTGTAATGGGTGATTTTAATGCTAGACACACTAGCCTGGGTGACACCAAAACAAACGGGAATGGCAGAGTCTTTGTAAAATACTTAAGAGATAATAACATGTCCGTATTCAACTTTGACTCCTCTAACGTCACACACCTCAGGGGTGGCAGGCTTGATTATGTCATTGGTCACGGCCTCATTGATAATGCTGTCGGAGGATCAATTGTTCATGAATTAGTTAGTGATCATTTTGCCATATTCAGTTCATACACTATCAATAATGTCAAACCCCTAAGCTTTGGAAAAAAAATAATTAATATCCCTGAAAATTTACACATGCTCTTCAAATTCCGCATTTCTGAATGGTATAACACTTACTGCTTTACTACCGTCAATGCATTATATGAGGACCTGGTCACTGAAGTAACCGCTTTTTATGACAATGTTGTAAAATCCGCAAGACCCAAACCAATGAGGAAGGGACAGAGGTGGTTCACTGACTCACGCCTTATGCCCCTGCATGACAGAGTTCTATTCCTCGCTGAGCAGTATAAAACACATAAAACAGCTGACACCCTCAACATATTTCTTAAAGCCAGCCGAGAGTTTAGAGAGCTAAAGGAACAGGTGTATAACCAGCACTGGGAACAGTTTCTGCAAGGCATCAATCATGCAACATCCTCATCCCAAATGTGGAATAAAATTAAAAAGATTTCTCGTCCTAGCAGTCGTCAGCTTGATCACCATTCACCTGTAGACTATGCCGACATGCTGCTTCAGCAATATGCAAGCACTGCTAGTATAAGCAGCCTGCCCCTAGATGTGCAAAACTATCTGGCTAGTACTAAAATAAATCGTAACTTCAATATTGAAATTGCCTGTAGTGAAATAGGGCCTGATGATAACTATGGCATAACCCCCTTTGAAATTAAAAATGCACTCAAGAAAGGTAAGGCTACCTCTCCTGGAGAGGATGGCATCACATACAACACCATGAGAGTACTTGCTGAGCTGCCAAATAGCCCTTTGCTAGAATTGTTTAATCAAAGTCTAAGGCAGGGTGTTTTACCTGACCGCTGGACACAGGGACTCATAATACCCATACCCAAGCCTAATTCACAAAAATTTAGACCCATTTCTCTGACGTCGTGCATGTGCAAAGTTCTTGAGAGAATTATTCTCGACAGACTAATGTTTCAAATCAAGCCCCACCTTGCCCCTAACCTGTATGGTTTCCTTCCTGGAAGAAGCACACAAACTTGCTTTGCTGAGTATTTTATCAGAGGGGGACCAAACTCTCAGGCGGCATTTATTGATCTCCAAACTGCTTTTGATACAGCAAACAAAGAAATAATCCTAGAACAGCTAGCCTCTTTTGGAGTTAAGGGAAGACTGTTGACATGGCTCAGGGGGTACCTGAGTAACAGAACCGCCTCAGTCCTTTTCAAGGGGGTCAAAAGTAAACTCTGTGCACCCTTTGAGTTGGGTACACCCCAGGGTGGAGTGCTAAGTCCCACACTGTTCAATGTTCTGATGCACAAATTAACAATTGATATTCCCACACTACCTGACGAAGCCGTCATTTGTTATGCCGATGATATATGCATTGTTGCAAATTCCCAAACTAGACTGCAAGCTCTACTTGATTCATTCGCTGCTAAAAGCATTGAATGTGGTCTTGTTATCTCTATAACTAAATCCAGAGTTCTCCATCCCAAAGAGAAAACTCATGTCCCTATAGCTTTCAAGGTCAACAACCAGAACATTGAAACGTGTGGGCAGCACAAATACCTTGGAGTTGGTATTAACAGTGACATTGTAAATGATCTACACCGTAGGTTAAAAGAAAGACTAAAACCATTGAGAACACTTACTGGTAAGAATATTGGTATCAATATTAAATATGCTAGACTATTCTATATGATGTTTGTTAGATCTCTCGTTGATTATAATGCTCTGCACTTAATTAATTTCCCCTCCTCTGTGTTGGACAAACTTGAAGTAATACAGAACGAGGCCATGAGGATAATTCTTGGTGCCCCAAGATGCACAAGAATCATCAACATGAGGGAAGAACTGAAGTTTCCAACCATACTAGAGAGAATAATGCAAGTTAACACTACCTTCTGTCTTAAAGTCATGAGAGATCCTACATCTCCTACATTGCTCAGAGACAAATTATTTAGTGCTGTTAACACCCTTTTGACTGGTGCCGACATACCAACTCACTCCTTTTATGATAATTGGCTGAGAAACAATGCTTACAATCTCATTAAACTTAACATTCCTTTTAAGTGCAATCTACCTGTCTCTGATATTCCTCTTTATCTGTACCCCACCATTCAAGTATCATACACACCTGTCACCAAGAAAGATAATGAGAATCTTGCTCTACTCAAAGCTGTCACTCTTGAAACAATTGCCTCCTCCATCGAGAGTCTAAGATCTCACGAGCACTGTGTCTACACCGACGGCTCAGTCCAGTCTTCTACTGGACGGACTGCAGCGGCATGTAGGTTCTATAGAAATAATATTTGCACAAAGTCTGTCAGTGTCAGGCTAAACAACTGGCTGACCTCCACACAAGCAGAACTAGCAGCATTACATTTAGCAACCAGCACATTAAAAAATATTGGAGGAGGAATAATATTCTGCGATTCAAAGTCTGCTCTTCAAGCAATCGAAAACTTCTCTTGGAAGATCGACAGCAAGAACCTCATACTCCCAATTATAAATGACCTAATTGATGCACAGAGTAAAGGGTCTCGAATTTCCTTTGTATGGATACCTTCACACATAAATATAACCCATCATAATGAGACAGACATTGCAGCCAAATTAGCGTGTAACAAGTTTGAAGTTGAATTAGATCTAGGTATCCCTATCTCTGCTGTCAAAACTGTATTGGTCCAAACATTCAGATCTGATAGGAAAGAACTTACTGACTCCCAACGACCTGAAAGTACTAGTATAAAAAGCTATGATTTGTTCAGATCTGAAACCTACATCTATGGACAGCACAAAACGTCCACTAGACTGTGCGACACAGTGGTTGCAAGGATCAGGTTGGGTTACCGTTACCTGTGGCAGGTGGCTGCAGGTGACGGGTCTCCCAATCCTGAGCACTCCAGTTGCAAACTCTGTGAGCAGGAACTACGGCATGATCTCCCGCACTACATCACTGAATGCCCAATTATTAGACCTTTCAGACCAGTTGGCATGAGGTACCTGGAGCTTTGCAATTACTTTATTCACTCTCGTATTCTTGAAGATATCCTCACAGTATACCCAAAATTTGCCAGTGCAGGCTATTAAACACATGACTCTGTATGACTAACCATCCTGCGAGATGGGGACTTGTATTACCACTGCTACCTTATTCAATCTTGTGTTGTTGATATCCTCAAAATGCATCCGGAGTCTGCCAGTGCAGACCGCTAATCACATGCCTCTGTATGACTAACCATCCTGTGTGATGGGGATTTTATAGCATCACCTAGTTAGTTTTTTTTGACACACTGTACTCCACTTCATATAGTCTAGGGTAGCTGCACTAATGCAGATGTACCTAATATGTTAATAAAAAAAAAAAAAAAAAAAAAAAAATAAAAGCAAGACACACTCTGTGAGCAGGAACTACGGCATGATCTCCCGCACTACATCACTGAATGCCCAGTTATTAGACCTTTCAGACCAGTTGGCATGAGGTACCTGGAGCTTTGCAATTACTTTATTCACTCTCGTATTCTTGAAGATATCCTCACAGTATACCCAAAATTTGCCAGTGCAGGCTATTAAACACATGGCCCTGTATGACTAACCATCCTGCGAGATGGGGACTTGTATTACCACTGCTACCTTATTCAATCTTGTGTTGTTGATATCCTCAAAATGCATCCGGAGTCTGCCAGTGCAGACTGCTTATCACATGCCTCTGTATGACTAACCATCCTGTGTGATGGGGATTTTATAGCATCACCTAGTTAGCTTTTTTTTGACACACTGTACTCCACTTCATATAGTCTAGGGTAGCTGCACTAATGCAGATGTACCTCATAACTTAATAAAAAAAAAAAAATAAATAAAAGCAAGACGGCGAAGACGGTTCCCTCCAAATGGAGAAAAAAACAGCAAGATGCCAATTTTCCGAGCAGCAATTGGTTCCCATTTTTGTGCCCTTAAGTGTTGCTTTAAGTGTTAAGCCATTAATGTCTTCAGTAAATAACCTGAGCCCAAAGGAAATAATTTTCGCTCACCCAATTTCTGCCAATTTAAAACCATTTTAGGTTAATGATGTGTAGTTTTTCCAGCTTGTTGGATTTCATTCCTATTTATGATCGTTCACTCACTATATGACAGTTGAAATGGGCTTTTATTGTCCGTTGGCACCAATTATGTTTCTCTTTTTGCACAATTAATTCAAATCTGCTACCAAATAATTCACAAGTTTATTTACGTATCAAATTATAAACCTAATTACCGATTAATTAGAACTGGGGCTTTGCAATTCATTCACTTATTGTAAAAAAGTAGTGTATCCAATTCCCAACTAATTTTCCTCTCAATTTAAAAATTGTACAACATTTTCAAATTAAATTTTTACTTTTATTCGAAGTTAATTTTTGCATCACCTTGACTATTAACCCGGGGAAAATTTCTCTCAGAATATGTACCCAAACATATCCCTATTTCCAGTCCAATTTTATGTAAATGTAATTCTGTTATCAGTCACTTTTGTTCTGTCTAGTTTATGTTACTCTTTATCAACCAAATGTCAGCCAATTATCATTAGCAAACTATTTGGTAGCCAATTTCAGTAAATTTAGCAGTCAAACAACTGCTAATTTAACTAAAACTCTTTATTAAGTACTACAATACCCAGCCATACAATTACCATACTACACAACCACCAATTTCCTTGCCAATTTACACAAATTTTACAGATGATATAAATAAAATTATGTCATAAGTGCAGCCAATTTCCAGCCAAATTTTCTTACCAATTTACCCTTCTGCTCCCCAAAACCAGTGTGGCACAGAGCCCCTTGCTGCCCCCTTTGGGACCCTCCTCCCCCCTTTCCACATGTGCACACACACACACACACACACACACACGGGCCCCTCCATCCCCCCCCCACACACACACACACGGGCCCCTCCATCCCCCCCCCCCACACACACACACACACGGGCCCCTCCATCCCCCCCCCCCCCACACACACACAATGACCAGCTGAACAGAGCAGTAAGACATCTTGACAACACTGTTCACATCCCATGCCCGGCCTCCACACCTGCAGGTGTGGTAAAAAGACCCCCCCCCCATCAAGGACCTCGAGGGGGGGGGGCGAGGCTATCGAGAACCACGGCGGAGTTGACTATCAAGGACCCTGGATCGCACCTCGACCTTACCTGGAGAGGGTCTCGAGAGATGTTCTAGTCTGTGAGTCCGACCTGAGGCCAGGCTCGACTTGTGATAACTTGGTCCAACAGGCTGTTGCTTGGAGCGGCCCACATACCCACCACAGCCTGGTTGGTCCGGCACTTCTTGCAAGAACCTGTCCTGGTGCCTCATGAATTCATCCACCTTCGTTCCAGCAATATTTCTAATGCTTGCTGGGAGGGTGTTGAACAGCTGTGGACCTCTGGTGTTCACACTTTGTTCTCTGATTGTGCCTATGGCACCTCTACTCCTCAATAGTTCTGTTCTGCATTTCCTTCCGTATCTTTCGCTCCAGTTTGTTGTTATTTTACTGTGCAAATTTGGGACCTGACCCTCCAGTATCATCCATGCTGTGGGACTGTCGACACCCCTGGGATATACTGTACTTGCTCCGTCCGCGGACGTAACTCTGATACTTATCCCATGTACAATCCTGCGAGATGGGGATTTTTATTATCACACAGCTGGCTCTTGACACACACGGTGTAACCCTTCATATAGTCTAGGACAGCTGTATAAATGTCCAGGTACCTTAGTATCACACACCTGGCTCTTGACACACACTGTGTAACCCTTCATATAGTCTAGGGCAGCTGTATAAATGTCCAGGTACCTTAGTATCACACACCTGGCTCTTGACACACACTGTGTAACCCTTCATACAGCCTAGGACAGCTGTATAAATGGCCAGGTACCTTAATAAGTTATTTAACAAAAAGCACATCTATAAGATCTTTCACATATGTTTCAACTTCACTGTTTCAGTTCAGTAATCACACTCACCTACTCATCCCCTCACCAACACCTTCTACCCACAAGATGAGTTCAGATTTAACAAAAAATAAAGTCCCTTCAGACACGGTGGAGGAGGCTGAACGGAAGTGCTTCCGGTGGTTAGTGCTGGTAAGATATCTCCAAAGTGGTGTAAGAAGCCTCCCGTCATGGCTTCTCTTCTCTTCTCTCAGCACCTGTGACAAAGCTAAATTATCTCCTTACACCACTATTACATTTATACAGCTGCCCTACACTATATGAAGGGTTACACTGTGTGTGTCAAGAGCCAGGTGTGTGATACTAAGGTACCTGGACATTTATACACCTGGGGCCTCGTAGCCTGGTGGATAACGCGCAGGACTCGTAATTCTGTGGCGCGGGTTCGATTCCCGCACAAGGCAGAAACGAATGGGCAAAGTTTCTTTCGCCCTGAATGCCCCTGTTACCTAGCAGTAAATAGGTACCTGGGAGTTAGTCAGCTGTCACGGGCTGCTTCCTGGGGTATGTGTGTGTGTGTGGTGTGGGGAAAAAAGTAGTTAGTAAACAGTTGATTGACAGTTGAGAGGTGGGCCGAAAGAGCAAAGCTCAACCCCCGCAAAAACACAACTAGTAAACACAACTAGTAAACACAACTAGTAAACACCTGCCCTAGACTATATGAAGCGTTACACCGTGTGTGTCAAGAGCCAGGTGTAAGAAAGAACAACAACAGCAACAAACCTCTCCCATTAAACTTACAAATCCACTATGAGTTCACAGTATAAAACCGAAGGAAAAATAAGAAAAAATATAATTTCAAATGTAGTGAAACTGACAGTCCCGAACCTGGAGCGTTCCTGGAGAGGGTTCCAGTTCTACTCCTGGAGTCAGACTCGACTTGTTTTAACACGGTCCACTAGGTTGATACCTGGTTGATGGGGTTCTGGGAGTTCTTCTACTCCCCAAGCCCGGCCCGAGGCCAGGCTTCACTTGTGAGAGTTTGGTCCACCAGGCTGTTGCTTGGAGCGGCCCTCAGGCCCACATACCCACCACAGCCCGGTTGGTCCGGCACTCCTTGAAGAAAACTATCTAGTGCTTTCTTTGAAGATGTCCACGGTTGTTCCGGCAATATTTCTTATACTCGCTGGGAGGATGTTGAACGTATACATACATACAATGGCTGCAGTCTTCCTTCGGAATATTTCAAAACATATATCTTGAGGTTATCTTGAGATGATTTCGGGGCTTTAGTGTCCCCGCGGCCCGGTCCTCGACCAGGGCCTCCACCCCCAGGAAGCAGCCCGTGACAGATGACTAACACCCAGGTACCTATTTTACTGCTAGGTAACAGGGGCATAGGGTGAAAGAAACTCTGCCCATTGTTTCTCGATGGCGCCCGGGAACGAACCCGGGATCACAAGTCCAGTGTGCTGTCCGCTCGGCCGACCGGCTCCCTATGCCACAGACCTGCATACTGTATGTTCGAATCACTGGCGAGACAGAAATGGTTGGGCGCGTTTCGTATCACCTACTGTCTCTGTTCACCTAGCATTAAATAGGAACCCAGGAGTTAGTCAGCATGTTGTGGGGTTGCATCCAGGAGAGGGTAGTGGGTATGTGGGCCTGCATGCCGCTCCAAGCAACAGCCTGGTGGACCACAACCCATCCTTGGACCAAGTTCATTCTATCCAGCGGTCGAACTCAAAGATCCATTCATCAATTTGAACATTCCGTTCATTCAAAACTGAACTTTCCTCAAATATATATTAATATTATTATATATTAGCATATTGTGCATATTTAGGCACTGGTTAGGTGTTTAGGTTCTGTTGGCAATTATTTGTATTTGTAGTACGTGGGTGAAGCATTTACTGCGTGGTGGTTCGAACAACAGTCGTCAGCGAAGCACTTGTTCCGGAAGTGTTCGAACGTCATCAGTTGTGAGTCGTGTGTAAACCGTTTTTCATTCATAAACAGTAGGGGGTTTGGCGGGTGGATGGAATGAACTGAAGGTCTTTCTTTGGAGGATAGGCTGTGGACCAAGTTATCACAAGTCGAGCTTGGCTCGAGGCCGGGTTCGAGGCCGGGTTCGAGGAGTAGAGACTCCCGAGACCCTCTTCAGGTATGGATTTCCCACCCCCCACCCCCCCACCCCCCCACCTCAGGGTCGAATTACTGACCCTTCCTCACGAAGCAACCCCTACAAAATGCTAACTCCTGGGTACCTATTTAATGCTAGGTGAAAAGTCACATTAGGTGACAGAAAACGCGTAAACCATTTTTGTCCCGCCAGGGATTCGAACCCAGAATTTCTAACTGTGAATCGAGGACGAACATTTATCGTAAATGTTGTTTAATATGTCTCCCGACAATTCCTCTGACCATTCTCGAGTTTTTGTATTAGTGTCCCTGACAATCTGCCGTTTTCTCCTTATTCAGAAGTCGGTTTTTTTGTGGGGACTGCAATGTTTACCTCCAGGACTGGCGGGATGGTGAGGGCGGCGGGGAAGTGAGAGAGGAGAGGGCGGCGGGGAAGTGAGAGAGGAGAGGGCGGCGAATGAGAGAGGAGAGGGCGGCGAATGAGAGAGGAGAGGGCGGCGAATGAGAGAGGAGAGGGCGGCGAATGAGAGAGGAGAGGGCGGCGAATGAGAGAGGAGAGGGAGGCGAATGAGAGAGGAGAGGGAGGCGAATGAGAGAGGAGAGGGAGGCGAATGAGAGAGGAGAGGGAGGCGAATGAGAGAGGAGAGGGAGGCGAATGAGAGAGGAGAGGGAGGCGAATGAGAGAGGAGAGGGAGGCGAATGAGAGAGGAGAGGGAGGCGAATGAGAGAGGAGAGGGAGGCGAATGAGAGAGGAGAGGGAGGCGAATGAGAGAGGAGAGGGAGGCGAATGAGAGAGGAGAGGGAGGCGAATGAGAGAGGAGAGGGAGGCGAATGAGAGAGGAGAGGGAGGCGAATGAGAGAGGAGAGGGAGGCGAATGAGAGAGGAGAGGGAGGCGAATGAGAGAGGAGAGGGAGGCGAATGAGAGAGGAGAGGGAGGCGAATGAGAGAGGAGAGGGAGGCGAATGAGAGAGGGAGGAGAATGCGAGATAAGAGCAAAGGAGAGAGGAGTGATCCACAACATATCTGCAACACCTTCACTATGCAAGCAACACGACTCAATTCCCTTGTCAGCTTGTCTCTCGCTCTTTGCATACTTCCCTCCTACCCCCACCCCCCTCCCCGTCCCCCTCCCCCTTCCTCGCTACCTCACTTCCTCCCTACCTTTACAGGAGTACGGAAAATATCCAAGACTGGACTACAGTTCATCACCAGGCGAACACATACCACCCCCCCCCCCCCCCAACTCCACATAAACTACCACACTCCTCAGCATAACTACCAAAGCTGGACGAACTAGTGTCAAAACAGTACACCCTGGATCAGGATAAAGAGGGGGGGGGGGGAGGAAGGAATTATCAAGGGAAAGCGCCAAGCCATTACGACTATATAGCACTGTGAAGGGGTCAGGATAAGGATTTGGGATGGGTCGGGGGGAAGGAATGGTGCCCAACAACTTGGACGGTCGGGGATTGAACGCCGATTTGCATGAAGCGAGACCTTCGCTCTACCGTCCAGCCCAAGTGGTTGGGGGGGGGGGGGGGAGAACTACCAAAGCCCACCAGAAGTGACACACACAATATGGGAAATCATTCACATATGTAAACATACAAGACCTAAAGTCAAAATCAAGAAAGTCAAGTTCATAAATGGCCTTCTTGTAGAGTTAAACTCGATATTTGGAGCATTAACGGAAACCCCATACGAAAGATTACGTGGATAGTGAAATCCTGATCCCAAATTATAATCTATCTAGATGTGATAAGAAAAGTTAGGGTCCAATTAGGGAAATTAGGGTCCAAGAGAAATTAGGGTCCAATTAGGTCCAATGGAGGAGTAGGTCTGAATATTCAAGAGGAACTGGTATGCAATACTCAACCAATGAGGTGGTAGAGATACTTGGAATCAAGAAAGAAAAAACTTATTTTATTACTCTAATATAATTACCACCAGATGCAATGGTTGGGAAGGTTACCTTGAGGTGCTTCCAGGGCTTAGCGTCCCCGCGGCCCGGTCGTCGACCAGGCCTCCTGGTTGCTGGACTGGTCAACCAGGCTGTTGGACGCGGCTGCTCACAGCCTGGTTGATCACGTATTCTTTGGAGGTGTTTGTCACGTTCTCTCTTGAACACTGCGAGGGGTCGGCCAGTTATGCCCCTTATGTGTAGTGGAAGCGTGTTGAACAGTCTCGGGCCTCTGATGTTGATAGAGTTCTCTCTCAGAGTACCTGTTGCACCTCTGCTCTTCAACGGGGGTATTCTACACATCCTGCCATGCCTCCTGGTCTCATGTGGTGTTATTTCTGTGTGCAGGTTTGGGACCAGCCCCTCTACTATTTTACATGTGTAAATTATTATGTATCTCTCCCGTCTGCGCTCAAGAAAATACAGATTTAAGCTCTTTAGTCGGTCCCAGTAATTTAGATGTTTTACTGAGTGAATTCTAGCAGTAAAGGATCTCTGCACGCTCTCCAGGTCAGCAATTTCTCCAGCTTATGCAGCAGTACTCCACTTTAGAGAGCACAAGCGTTTTGAAAAGTATCATCATCGGTACAGCATCTCTAGTGTGAAAGGTTCTTGTTATCCAACCTGTCATTTTTTTTGCAGTTGTGACGGCTACTTTATTGTGTTCTTTAAAGGTAAGGTCTTCCAACATGAGTACACCCAGATCCTTTACATTGCCTTTCCGCTCTATGTTATGATTTGCCTGAGTTTTGCACGCGGCTTCCGTTTTTATATTTTATTTTTTCCGAAGCACATGAGCTGGGACTAATCTTCGTGGATTTCTAAAGATTGAAAGATTTATATGAAAGATTTTATATTTTTATGAAATATTTCTATGCGTGCACGGTACGCACAGAAACGATAAAACATCTGAATTATTGGGACCGTCTTAAAACTCTAAAAATGTGCTCTATAAAAGAGAGACGAGAAAGGTATCAAATAGTATATATGTAAGTCAAGCCTGGCCTCGGGCCGGGTTTGGGGAGTAAAAGAACTCCCAGAACCCCATCAACCAGGTATCAACCAGGTATGGAAGATACTGGAGGGTCAGGTCCCAAATTTGCACAGTAGAATAACAAAATACTATACTGGAGCGAAAGATACGGAAGAAATTGCAGAATAAAACCAGTGAAGAGTAGAGGTGCCATGGGCACAATCAGAGAAGACACACTGAACATCAGAGGTCCATAGCTGTTCAATCCCTCCCAGCAAGCATGAGAAATATTGCCGAAACAAAGGTGGATATCTTCAAAACGTATTTAGACAGGTTCATGCAATACGTGCCGGACTAACCAGGCTATAGTGGATATGTGGGGCGCTCCAAGCAACAGCCTGTGGTCCTGCGGGCCGCTCCAAGCAACAGCCTGTGGTCCTGAGGGCCGCTCCAAGCAACAGCCTGTGGGCCTGCTGGCCGCTCCAAGCAACAGCCTGTGGGCCTGCTGGCCGCTCCAAGCAACAGCCTGTGGGCCTGCGGGCCGCTCCAAGCAACAGCCTGTGGGCCTGCTGGCCGCTCCAAGCAACAGCCTGTGGGCCTGCTGGCCGCTCCAAGCAACAGCCTGTGGTCCTGAGGGCCGCTCCAAGCAACAGCCTGTGGTCCTGAGGGCCGCTCCAAGCAACAGCCTGTGGGCCTGCTGGCCGCTCCAAGCAACAGCCTGTGGGCCTGCTGGCCGCTCCAAGCAACAGCCTGTGGGCCTGCGGGCCGCTCCAAGCAACAGCCTGTGGGCCTGCGGGCCGCTCCAAGCAACAGCCTGTGGGCCTGCGGGCCGCTCCAAGCAACAGCCTGTGGGCCTGCGGGCCGCTCCAAGCAACAGCCTGTGGGCCTGCGGGCCGCTCCAAGCAACAGCCTGTGGGCCTGCTGGCCGCTCCAAGCAACAGCCTGTGGGCCTGCGGGCCGCTCCAAGCAACAGCCTGTGGGCCTGCGGGCCGCTCCAAGCAACAGCCTGTGGGCCTGCTGGCCGCTCCAAGCAACAGCCTGTGGGCCTGCTGGCCGCTCCAAGCAACAGCCTGTTAGACTCAAGTTCAAGGAATAGAAGAGCTCCCGGAACCCGCTCCAAGTATACCTCACTAACTCTCCCTCGCTTTACCCTCTACACGCCTCACCTCCTTTGCCAGGTAAGTCCACTACGGGCTCGCCATAGCCCGTGCTACTTTGAACTTTTTGTTCCCAGTAGCTGAATCTAAAAAACAAAAACCGTCTTACGGACATGCCCTGCCTTACGAAGCACACTATTACCCTTATCCGGAACATCACTAGTATCACGATACAAACTAATTTCACTAACGGATTGTTGGCGTTTTCCGGATCATGAGATTCCGGACCCGTATCCGGATGCATCATACGTCCTAGATTATTACCCTTATCCGGACACATCATCATTCATGCTGAATTTTACCTGATTATTTCCACAATACAGACACAAAATCACTATTACCGGATTATTTTCAGTTTCTAAAGCCCAAGACGTTCCATTACCGGATTATTATCGTTGACCAAAGAAAGCACTGTTCCATTACTGGATTAGTGTTGTTGACCCTGTGTACTCTATATATGTTGGGCAAGTGTTAACTGTATACAGCACAGGTCGGAACACTGACTATTATCGCTGTCCGAGTCAGGTATGGCCCTAATACCCTAGGCCAGGTATGGCCCTAATACCCTAGGCCAGGTATGGCCCTAATACCCTAGGCCAGGTATGGCCCTAATACCCTAGGCCAGGTATGGCCCTAATACCCTAGGCCAGGTATGGCCCTAATACCCTAGGCCAGGTATGGCCCTAATACCCTAGGCCAGGTATGGCCCTAATACCCTAGGCCAGGTATGGCCCTAATACCCTAGGCCAGGTATGGCCCTAATACCCTAGGCCAGGTATGGCCCTAATACCCTAGGCCAGGTATGGCCCTAATACCCTAAGCCAGGTATGGCCCTAATACCCTAGGCCAGGTATGGCCCTAATACCCTAGGCCAGGTATGGCCCTAATACCCTAGGCCAGGTATGGCCCTAATACCCTAGGCCAGGTATGGCCCTAATACCCTAGGCCAGGTATGGCCCTAATACCCTAGGCCAGGTATGGCCCTAATACCCTAGGCCAGGTATGGCCCTAATACCCTAGGCCAGGTATGGCCCTAATACCCTAGGCCAGGTATGGCCCTAATACCCTAGGCCAGGTATGGCCCTAATACCCTAGGCCAGGTATGGCCCTAATACCCTAGGCCAGGTATGGCCCTAATACCCTAGGCCAGGTATGGCCCTAATACCCTAGGCCAGGTATGGTCTTAATGATGTCTGGAGCGTGTTTCGGGAGTTCTACTCTGGAGCCTTATCTGAGGCCAGGCTCGACTTGTGATAACTTGGTCCAACAGGCTGTTGCTTGCAGCGGCCCGCAGGCCCACGTATCTACAATCCGTTAGTCCGGCACTTCTTGCAAAATCTTATCCAAGTGCCTCTTGAATACATCCACCTTCGTTCCGGCAATATTTCTAATGCTTGCTGGGAGGGTGCTGAACAGCTGTGGACCTCTGATGTTAAGACAGTGTTCTCTGATTGTGCCTATGGCACCTCTACTCCTCACTGGTTCTATTCTGTATTTCCTTCCAGATCTTTCGCTCCAGTATGTTGTTATTATACTGTACAAATTTGGGACCTGGCCTTCAAGAAGCTTCCATGCATATATTATTGGATACCTTTCTTGTCTCCTTTCCAGAGAGTACATTTTGAGAGCTTAGAGACGGTCCCAATAATTTAGATGTTTTATCGTTTCTATGCGTGCCGTGTATGTTCTCTGTATCCCCTCTAATTCAGAGGTCTCTCCCGCTGTACAAGGGAAGCGAGTACCGAGCAATACTCAAGACGTGACAGCACCAGTAATTTAAATAGTATTACCATTGCTGTGGGATCTCTGAATTAGAAAGTTTTCATAATCCATCCTATCATTTTCCTGACCGCCGCTATATTTGCTCGGTTATGTTCACTAAATGTCAGGTCGTCAGACATCATAATATCCAATCTTTTACATGTTGCTTTCGTTCTATGAGTAAGTCTGACTGTGTACTGTACCCTGTGTTTCGTTTAACTTCCTGGTTTACACCATACCTCAGTACCTGGAATTTGTCACCGTTAAACATCATGATATTTTCAGTTGCCCAATTGAATACTTTATTAATATCTGTCTTCTGCAGATTTTCAGTGTCTTCTGTAGTGGCAATTTTCATGCTGATTTTTGTATCATCAGCAAAGGATGACACAACGCTGCGACTAGTATTTTTGTCTATATCAGAGATAAGAATGAGAAATAGCAGTGGTACAAGAACTGTGCCCTGGGGTACAGAGCTTTTCACTGCACTTGGGTTTGATTTTATTTGATTGACCGTCACTCTCTGCATTCTGTTTGACAAAGTTGAAAATCCAACGCCTCGCTTTACCCGCTATTCCTATTAATCTTATTTTATGGGCTATCACTCCATGGTCACATGTGTCGAATGTCTTTTAAAAGTATATTTATACATTTACAGGCATGTCAAACATGTGGCCCTGTGCAAACACACCTGCGACCCGCATAAAGGATACTGTAATTTGGTACACTCAGTAATTCTAGAAAAAAAAGGGGAAGGAAGTGAAGCCAACGTGACGTTATAGGCGAAATTCGCCCCCTGACATCAAAGCAGGGATAAGGGCCAGCTGCAATGGTTTTGCAGCTGCGCTCAGGCTATATACGGGGAGAGAGTATGGAGCCGAAGGGGTGTCATGTAATAATGGGATCGAGCCAGGGGGCTCCGAGGGAATATTTTGCAGGTACAGCGGTCGGGAAGGTGTGAATACAGGTGGGCACACTCTGGGCGGATGGGCCTAGAGTAATGTGCTACAGCTGTGGTGAGGACAGCAAGGAAGGATGACCAGAGAGCTGTGAGGTATCTACAGCGTTCTGGGATTGGTGCCCTGGAACGAGACGTCAGCACAGACCCGAGGGAACATGACCCTGGGGTAGGAATCTCCGTTGCTCTGGAGGCCAGGATCACGTTAGCTCAGAGCAACGATGGGACATTGACAACATTCACCAGGCTGGACAGCCTGGGTTTTGTCTGGGTCATGGAGGATCTATGACCTAGCAACCATGGGACACGAAGACAATGGAAGTGATGCTGCCAATTGTGGAGGAGGCCAGTGAAACATTGTGTGATCATTGTAAGCCCTTATGTTAACAGTACAGGGCAAGATGTTAAATTATAATTAACTTGTTACTAAGGATGGAGAACCTTAGATATATATGTGTTGTGTATATATTAATGACTAGTGTCATTTCTGTTTAAGTGCCAGCATTCTGGTCAATGTAATTTTATGGTTATGTTTGTATGTAATTATATGTCAGCAGTTTAGGTATATGTGCATTGTTGGAGATGGGAAAAATTATTACAGACTATTTTACCTATGCTATGATGTGAATATAATGTATATGTTGGAGAAGTGTTGTGAGTCATGTCGGGGAAAATTTTAATTTATTTCATCGTGTGTATGATGAACTTATTGGATGATTTTTTAGTTGTACACATATGGTGGGTGCATCCTCCAGGTCCTTGCACTAATGGAACCATTGCAATGATGCATATGGGGACATATGCGTGTTTAAGGAGGGGAGTGGTGTTGTAATCCACAAGTTAGTAGGAATTATTAGCTAGAGGATCATTACTACAACACTTAACGAATGATGATTGGAAGTACATGTAAGTAGACAGACTATGGATCACATATCTAAGAAAGGTCAATGGATTAAGACCGAAGCTGTTTAGCCAAATTAATAATTCCTGGAAAGAGGAATTATTCTTCGTCAGGCTTCTAGGATCAAGGTTACCGCTCTAGGGATAAGGTTAATCGGATTATACCTTCCTTGAGAGGCGGGGTGAAATGTTTGAGGCCATGGCTGACTGGAGGCAGTCTGGTTGTGGGAATTGAACTGGCAAGTGCTCCGAGGTCTCCGTTTGTGGCAGCAGCGAAGTGTAGCAGACAGCTATGCGAGAGCCTGTTGTGATCTTAGTGACCAAGTTAAGTCTGCAGTATGTGAGTATTGAATGTAAGACTAACCGGGTGTGGAGCGTTGTAGTAATCATTCCGTATTAGGGACTTAGGCGGAAGTTACGAGTGTGGGTGGTGATCGCGGAGGTCAAGTGGTCTATGGGTATTGGAAGTGTATTGACTTAATAGAGTATGTTAATATGTATTTATTTGTCAGAGTCTATTCTTTGTAATTAAATGACAAAACCCGACGGCCTTTAAATACCTTCCATATGTTCATTCATTGTGTTCCAGTACAAACCTAGTGGTACGCCTCAAGGGTCTGGTGTGTGTAGGAGTATAGGTGGTAGTAACGGTTGCTGAGGCAAGGTGTTATGTGTTGTGTATTCGCTGTGTTCGGAATGAACCGGGGTTCAGCGTCACGACAATTTAAAGGCCAAATTGCAGTTGCTATCATTTAAACTATCGCCTTTTAATAGATTTCTTGTGATTTCTCATCCTTTGAACGCCACTTTGAATTATGCTCAGCACCACTCACCTGTGATGTTGCCAAGGCAGAAGAAAGCCTGCAGATAGAACTATTAGAAACACAGTCGGATTCTACACTCAGAGCAAAGTATCTTGGAAGTGGGGATACCTGGTTTATTTTCATACCTTCCTGAAAAAGTTAAAAAACTTCAGAAAGTTTGCCACAAGGATTATGGCAGTGTTCGGTTCCACCTGCGTGTGTGTCAACAGATATTTTCCTTCACGAAATCAACAAAAATTTCTCAGAGAACACGGCTGACTTGAGGTTA
The DNA here is from genome assembly GCF_040958095.1 of Procambarus clarkii. Lineage (NCBI taxonomy): Eukaryota > Metazoa > Arthropoda > Malacostraca > Decapoda > Cambaridae > Procambarus > Procambarus clarkii. Next base: position 48,941,048 of record NC_091150.1, on the reverse strand, counting down.
TCTTGAGTGACTGATCAACACTTGTCATTTCTGATCAAAGTGGCAACTGCTCAGACATTTCAGCCAGACATAACAAAAATTGTCATTTCTGACTTGTCATTTCTGATCACAGTGGCAACTGCTCAGACATTTCAGCCAGACATAACAAAAATTGTCATTAAAAAGCGGTGTGAAGCCTCAGACCAAAACAATAAAAATGATTGAATAGTCGTAAATAAATGTTCATTTTGAACTGATGAATTTTTGTACAATGTATTTGTTGTTGCATAGAAGTAAGTCTATGTTGCCGTTTAATTTGTTTTTCTTTTGTTAAACTACTTTATTACTTTGCATTCATGAATGTGGGTAGCCGCTAAACCATGTTTATGCACATTGTATGTTTCTAAGTTTAAGTAATACAAATATTCTGCAATTTTTTTTTTATTAAATGACTTCAATTAGTTGTGGTGTGTGGCCCTCATGACAACACCAATGTGGCCCATATGGTCCTCGGGGGACCCTCAGTTGTGGTGTGTGGCCCTCATGACAACACCAATGTGGCCCATATGGTCCTCGGGGGACCCTCAGTTGTGGTGTGTGGCCCTCATGACAACACCAATGTGGTCAATATGGTCCTCGGGGGACCCTCAGTTGTGGTGTGTGGCCCTCATGACAACACCAATGTGGTCCATATGGTCCTCGGGGGACCCTCAGTTGTGGTGTGTGGCCCTCATGACAACACCAATGTGGCCCATATGGCCGTCGGGGGAACCTCAGTTTGACATACCTGCTCTAGAGAACACATCGAGAGCACACAACAGTTATTACAGGCAGACAGAATGGACAAAGACGAACTATTCAACACTGGAGGTACGCAAACAAGGGGACACAGGTGGAAACTGAGTACCCACATGAGCCACAGGGACGTTAGAAAGAACTTTTTTAGTGTCAGAGTAGTTAACAGATGGAATGCATTATTCAGTGAAGTGGTGGAGGCTGACTCCATACACAGTTTCAAATGTAGATATGATAGAGCCCAGTAGGCTCAGGAACCTGTACACCAGTTGAGAGGCGGGACCAAAGAGCCAGAGCTCAACCCCCGCAAGCACAACTACGTGAGTACAGCCAGACAGACAGAGGAGTGAGTGTAGGAGTCAGTTTGAGTGTAGAACATGTATAAGACTAGTGGTGGCTGCTCGTGTGTGTAAGAAGCGGTATCTGTGTAGGTCTTGAGGAGAATCTTTATTCAAGTGTTCATTCACACACTAACTCGCTTGCTTGCTTGCTTGTTCTCTCTCTCTCTCTCTCTCTCTCTCAGGCACCGACTCCCCCACTCGCGGCTGCCTCACCCAGAGCTCAGATAACTGGGGAAGGATGCCATGTTGTGAAAGCCAGGGAGTGCAACGCTCTCACCACGTGTGTGTGTAACGCCAGACGGAGGGAGGGAGGGAGGGAGGGAGGGAGGGAGGGAGGGAGGGAGGGAGGGAGGGAGGGAGGGAGGGAGAGAAGGAGGGAGGGAGAGAAGGAGGGAGGGAGAGAAGGAGGGAGGGAGGGAGGTAGTGATGGTGGGAGCCAGGGAGGAATTCACAGAGCAATTCATTTATTTCTTTATTATGCACACTATTCCCATCCCGTGGGCGGTGGTGGAGAGGGTTAGAGGCACATAATGGGTTCAGGAACACAGGATCCAAGTAAATTCAGTAGAATTTCTGGTTGCAATTCTTATACCATGTCGTAGCTCAGTCGATTAAGGCAGCGTCTGGGATGCTCTTGGACGTCGGTTCGAGTCCTCGTCACGTCCCTTGTGGATTTGTTCATTCTGAACCCCAGAGTTCGTTTAGCTAAGCAAATGTACTCACTAGAAAGGAGACGAGAGAGAGATACCAAATAATATACACGTGGAAAATACTGGAGGGCCAGGTACCAAATCTACACAGTAAAATAACAACATACTGGAGTGAACGATATGGAAGAAAATGCAGAATAGAACCAGTGAAGAGCAGGGGTGCCATAGGCACAATCAGAGAACACTGTATAAACATCAGAGGTCCGCGGTTGTTCAACATCCTCCCAGCGAGCATAAGAAATATTGCCGGAACAACCGTGGACATCTTCAAGAGGAAACTAGATAGTTTTCTTGAAGGAGTGCCGGACCAACCAGGTTGTTGTGGGTATGTGGGCCTGCGGGCCGCTCCAAGCAACAGCCTGGTGGACCAAGCTCTCACAAGTCGAGTCTGGCCTCGGGCCGAGCTTGGGGAGTAGAATAACTCTCAGAACCCCATCAACCAGGTACAATCCAGGTAAGAAGAGCTGACATTCACAACCCAGATCATCATGAATTTAGAGCAAGGAGATCCTCCTGCCTTTCACAATTACTAAACCATTACGACAAAATCATGGACACATTAGAAGGAAACAAAATGAAGACGTGGACTCTGAGTGTCCCGGTGAGAGTACCGGGAGTGTCCAGGGAGTGTCCGGTGAGTGTCGTGGGAGAGTAAGGGAGATCAGACCAGTGAAGGAGAGTGGAGGGAGTACTGGTGGTAATCTCAACACACCCAAGCTGTCATGCGGGGCCGACCAAGCCCGCCAGTCGTATTGTTTCAGCGTGATGGTCCGGCGATGGTATCAAACTCCTCCTTCCGGGACGGGGGGGGGGAGGGGGAGAGGAGAAGAGTGGAGTGACGAGGGGAGGGACGGGGGGTGGGGATTTTGGAAGAGGGGAGGGATATAGGGAGAGGAGCATAACCATTTGCTTGGTTATGCTCCCTAAACGCCAGCTCGTCAGACATCACTATTCCCAGATCCTTTACATGCTGCTTTCCTACTTCACCAGTCCCCTTGGCGAAGTGGTAACACACACACCAGGCGTTTCTCGAGCGCTTTGGCCTGGGTTCGTATCCTGGCCGGGGCGGATTTACTCACGGCCAACCCTTAACTGTACGCCTCTATTCACCCAGCAGTGAATGGGTACCTGGTTCTTACACGATTTGGCGAGTCGTATTCCAGTGGTAAACTAGGATACATGCGCCAAACACACATCGATACTACGACGTTGCTACAACGTTCGAACAAGTTTTAACACCTCCTAACCAGTTATAACAACCAATATAGCACGTTGTAACAACGTTCTAATACGTTATAAACACGTTAAGCCAAGATGTAACAACTTTATTACAACTTGTAACAAGCGGAAAAGAGACAGATACGGTTTGTGTTTCCAGGGGCCTGCCCGAAACGCTGGTGCGTGCTGGTGGCTGTACAAGAATGCCAGAACTCTTGTATATATAAAATAAAATAAAATAAATACTATGGGCACGTTTGATTGTGTTTTGTACCGTGTATTTTGTTGAAGGTCCTCGTTTTTACCGTACTTGAGTACCTGGAACTTATCAGTGGAGAGTATACCTGGAGAGGGAGAGGGGAGAGAAGGGAGGAGAGGGCAGGACAATCAGGGTTCAGGAGAGAGTAAATTGTCCATCTCTCCACACTGAGCTATGAGGAACTGAATGTTATGCCTCGTCCCAGGGTGATGTACGCAGCCAGCAAGTGGCTTCACTGGTCGCACACTGGACCTCCAACACAGGTGGAGCTCCACCTGTGCTGACCCATCATTGTAACCATACCTGAGTACCAACTGGAATCAAGTGGTGGAGGCTGACTCCATACGCAGTTTCAAGTGTAGATATAATAGAGCCCAGTAGGCTCAGGAATCTGAACACCAGTTGAGAGGCGGGACCTAAGAGCCAGAGCTCAACCCCCGCAAGCACAACTAGGTGAGTACAGGCACATTCCCCGTCGACAGCGTGTCCAAACCTCCTGGTCGCCCATGGTCTGGTACCCGGGGGCTTTCCAGACCAAGATCAAGGCCTGGAGGGGATACCAATGGAATACCTGGATTGTACCTGGTTGATGGGGTTCTGGGAGTTCTTCTACTCCCCAAGCCCGGCCCGAGGCCAGGCTTGACTTGTGTGAGCTTGGTCCACCAGGCTGTTGCTTGGAGCGGCCCGCAGGCCTACATACTCACAGCCCGGTTGGTCCGGCACTCCTTGAAGAAAACTATTTAGTTTTCTCTTGTAAATGTCCACTGTTGTTCCGGCAATATTTCTTACACTCGCTGGGAGGATGTTGAACAACCGTGGACCTCTAATGTTTACACAGTGTTCTCTGATTGTGACTATGGCACCCCTGCTCTTCACTGGTTCTATTCTGCATCCCTATCGTTCACTGCATCATTTTGTTATTTTACTGTGTAGATTTTGAACCTGGCTCTGCAGTATATAGTTTTCATGTATATATTATTTGATACCTTTCTGGTCTCCTATGTAGGGAGTACTTTTTGAGAGCTTTGAGACGCAAAAAGCACCAATAATTTAGGTGCTTTATCTCGTCTATGCGTGCCGTATATGTTGTCTGTATTCCCTCTATTTCAGCAATCTCTCCTGCTCTGAAGGGGGAAGTGAGTACTGAGCAGTACTCAAGACGGGACAACACAAGTGACTTGAAGAGTACAACCATTGTGATGGGATCTCTGGATATGAAAGTTCTCGTAATCCATTCTATCATTTTTCTGGCTGACGCAATATTTGCTTGGTTATGCTTCCTAAACGTTAGGTCGTTAGACATCTTTATTCCCAGATCCTTGACATGCTGCTTTCCTACTATGGGCAGATTCGATTGTGTTTTGTACCCTGTATTATGTTTAATTAAGGTCCTCATTTTTACCATACCTGAGTACCTGGAATTTATCACTGTAGTGTGTGTCGGGAGTTTTTCTACTCACTGTTAAACATCTTGTTATTCTCAGCTGCCCAGTCGAAAACTACGTTAATATCTGTTTGTAGTTTATCATTGTTTTCTACAAAAGTAATTTTTGTGCTGATTTTCGTGCCATCTGCTCCTGAGAGGAACACTCCTAGACAAGCTTGATGACCAATTAAACACTGAAATGTGAGCTATCTCCGGTCAGGAATTAGCAACAACAAGAAAACTTGCATCAAGAAGAGTTGGACCCAAATTCCGAAGGTCTCAGGTTTCCAAGATTGTTTCCAAGACGATGAAAGTGTCAGAACCAGAACAATGACCTCCTTAAGCTTAATCCAAGCACTGTAAGTTGTCTGACGTACTTATCCTGTTGGTTGAAGTCCTCCATCTACTTAAATCACAGGGCAGTGATTTAAGTAAGGCAGTGAGGTGGAATAAGATCAGCCCAAGAATGTTACATCAATGTGCACACCTTCGTCTGCCGACCTTGATGAACTAGGTTCTTCGCATGCAAAAAGACAAACGTAGTTCCAGTCCTCAAACGGTTACCTGCTTGATATCCTTCGTTCAGACAGAGTCGTTCAGCACTCGGTAACTACAGACCCGTGTCAGTGCTTTCAATTACTGGAAAAGTCTTGAGACTCAACAAATGACAGCATTTGTTTACCTTTATCGAATACTTTGTGGTCGACAATTCGGTTTAAGGAAAGGACTGTGGAGTATTACGATGCCACTTACATTAAAACTATAGAAGTAGAGTCATAGGCTGCTGGAACAAAGAATGACGTGCTGTACATAGTGTAAAGTTAGAACATAACCAGTTGTTGTTGTTGTTAAAAATTCGCTACCTGGAACATAAAGTTCCAAGTAGCACGGACTATGGTGAGCCCGTAGT
>NC_091150.1:48862910-48925410 GCF_040958095.1 Procambarus clarkii | reverse complement strand
ACGCACGCGCACAACCCCCTCCCTCCCCCCATCCCCACAAACACCGTGTTCACACAGCTTGTCGTTTAAATCCTCTCAGTGATCCCGCCAGCAGCTGGACGAGATAACAGGCATATCAGCTGGTGCACATGTAAACAGAGATGGTCCTTGCTCTTACCAACAGATGGCAGCACCGCGGGACACCTGCTGGGCCCTCAGCAAGTGTCGTGTCTCGTTTCCTTCACATTTGTTTCTCATTAATGATACTTGAGGGGATTTATGGGAGCCAGTACCTCATACACTGGCAAAGTCAGGTGGTTATGGTTGTAAACAACACACCCTGGACCTGGGTAGAGGGGGGGGGGGAGAACTACCAAAGCCCACCAGAAGGGACACGCTATGTGGGAAACCATTCATATTACCAAACATACAAGGCTTGAAACCAAAATCAAGAAATAAAGTTAAGTTCATAAATGGCCTCCTAATAGAATCGAACTTAATATTTGGTGCATTTACAGAAACCCACACAAAAGACCACATGGATAGTGAAATCTGGATTCCGAATTATAATCTACATAGATGTGACAGAGTAATTAGGTCAAGTGGAGGAAGTAGGTCTGTATATTAAAGAGGAGCCTGGCATGCACATAGTTCCAGAACTCGTCCAATGAGGTGGTAAAGGTACTTGGAATCAAGGTAGAAAATATGAATCTACTTATTATTTTAATATACAAACCGCCAGATGTAACAGTTGAGGAATTCACTGAACAGATCCACAAAATAGAGAACATCCTTGATAACCTAGCAAACCCAGTACCAGATATTATCTTCCTTGGAGTCTTCAATCTACCCAGTTTAAAATGGAGAATAGTAAACAATAACATTATAGCAGGAAGTCAATCTGGAAATAACCAACCACAGGTCAGAGAACTACTGAAATTCTGTGACAAATTCTCGCTCAGTCAGCAGATTACAGAACCAACTAGGAACGAAAACACGCTGGACCTGATATTCACGAACAATGAGGAGCTAATCAGAGACATTACTGTCTCAGTACATTACGTACTCGGACCACAAGCTCATTGAAGTGCAAACTAACATTAATAACGGTAGTAGGCCCAAGAGAAACAAGCCAGACGGGTTATTCAATAAATTAAATTTTAATAATAAAAGGATAGACTGGGAGAAAATAAACAGGGAACTTACAAACATTCAATGGGAAAATGTTCTAAGAAATAAGAATCCTACACAAGAAATAGAAAAACTGACTTCTGAAGCATATGAAGTCTGTCTGAAACATGTTCCTTTGAGGAAAGGCATAAAGAGGTCAATTGTAGAAAGAGAACGCAGACGACATTACAAAAACAAAGGAAGAAATTAATGGCAATGCTTAAGCAGACACGACTCTCCATACAGAGAAGAAATAATTTGAACAGGGAGATTGAAGAAATCGAACAGAGACTGAAGCATTCCTATCAGACTGAAGAAAGGCAACTAGAACAGAAAGCTATTCAAGAAATAAAGAAAAATCCAAAATATTTCTTCACATATGCTAAATCAAAAGCGAAAACCACTGCCAGTATTGGAACCATTCGTATTAGTGAAGGTTCATACACTGAAGATGACTCATGGAATTCAATATTTATAAAGAAATGCAAAGTGCCAGTAGCACAGGCACTCAGTATAGTGTGGAGGAAGAGCTTGGACATGGGGGAGATACCAGATGTGCTTAAAGCAGCAGACATAGCCCCTCTACACAAGGGAGGGAGCAAAGCATTGGCAAAGAATTATAGACCAGTTGCACTAACGTCCCACATAATAAAAGTATTTGAGTGATCAGGAGTCAGGTCACTAGATTCGTGGAAACCAATGACCTCCACAATCCAGGCAACATAGATTTAAAACAAGAAGATCGTGCCTCTCGCAGCTTCTTGACCATTATGACAAAATCACTGAAGCATTAGAAGAAAAACATAATGCAGATGTTGTATACACAGATTTTGCAAAGGCATTCGACAAATGTGACCATGGAGTGATTGCGCACAAAATGAGGTCAATGGGTATAACTGGTAAAGTAGGACGCTGCATACTCAATTTCCTATCGAACAGAACACAAAGAGTAATAATCAATCAAGTAAAATTGAGTCCGAGCGCAGTTAAAAGCTCTGTCTCTCAAGGTATAGTCCTTGCACCACTGCTGTTCCTTATTCTCATATCAGATATAGAAAAAAATACAAGTCACAGCTTCGTGTCATCCTTTGCAGACTATACAAAAATCAGCATGAAAATTACCTCTGCTGAAGATATTGAAAAACTACAAACAGACATTAACAAAGTTTTCGATTGGGCAGCAGAAAATAATCATGATGTTTAACGGTGATAAATTCCAGGTACTCAGATACGGCAAAAATGAGGATCAGAAACATAATACAGGGTACAAAACACAATCGAATCTGCTTGGGTTTGTTCTTTTCTAATCAAGTAAAACGGGCGCCATTTTTCTTACGGAGTGTAGAGTGCGAGATGAAGACCTGAGAGCCCCCGGCGACCTCTACGGCCTCGCCCGCCCCATCACCTGTGGACGTGTCTCCTTATAAAGCCACGGAGGTTTTCCAGTATATTTGCGTTTATATTTTAACCTTTATACAACACCAACATTATATAGTGAGTGAATATGTTATTTCTCTTCTTGCGTAATTCTTGAAGGGTTTGGGATGGCTTGGGGTTGTTGTGGGTAGTTTTGGGTGGCTTGGGGTTGTTGTGGGTAGTTTTGGGTGGCTTGGGGTTGTTGTGGGTAGTTTTGGGTGGCTTGGGGTTGTTGTGGGTAGTTTTGGGTGGCTTGGGGTTGCTGTGGGTAGTTTTGGGTGGCTTGGGGTTGCTGTGGGTAGTTTTGGGTGGCTTGGGGTTGCTGTGGGTAGTTTTGGGTGGCTTGGGGTTGCTGTGGGTAGTTTTGGGTGGCTTGGGGTTGCTGTGGGTAGTTTTGGGCGGCTTGGGGTTGCTGTGGGTAGTTTTGGGTGTCTTGGGGTTGCTGTGGGTAGTTTTGGGCGGCTTGGGGTTGCTGTGGGTAGTTTTGGGCGGCTTGGGGTTGCTGTGGGTAGTTTTGAGTGGCTTGGGGTTGCTGTGGGTAGTTTTGGGCGGCTTGGGGTTGCTGTGGGTAGTTTTGGGTGGCTTGGGGTTGCTGTGGGTAGCTTTGGGCGGCTTGAGGTTGCTGTGGGTAGTTTTGGGCGGCTTGGGGTTGCTGTGGGTAGTTTTGGGCGGCTTGGGGTTGCTGTGGGTAGTTTTGAGTGGCTTGGGGTTGCTGTGGGTAGTTTTGGGCGGCTTGGGGTTGCTGTGGGTAGTTTTGGGTGGCTTGGGGTTGCTGTGGGTAGTTTTGGGCGGCTTGGGGTTGCTGTGGGTAGTTTTGGGCGGCTTGGGGTTGCTGTGGGTAGTTTTGGGTGGCTTGGGGTTGCTGTGGGTAGTTTTGGGTGGCTTGGGGTTGCTGTGGGTAGTTTTGGGTGGCTTGGGGTTGCTGTGGGTAGTTTTGGGCGGCTTGGGGTTGCTGTGGGTAGCTTTGGGCGGCTTGAGGTTGCTGTGGGTAGTTTTGGGCGGCTTGGGGTTGCTGTGGGTAGTTTTGGGCGGCTTGGGGTTGCTGTGGGTAGTTTTGGGCGGCTTGGGGTAGTTTTGGGTGGGTTCGAGTGGCTTGGGGTTGCTATATTCACCTAGTTGTGCTTGCGGGGGTTGAGCTCTAGCTCTTTGGCCCCCGCCTCTCAACCGTCAATCAACTGGTGTACAAATTCCTGAGCCTACTGGAATGCTGCTGGGCACTCACCAAAGCCTTCGACAAATGTGACAATGGTGTTATTGCACATAAAATGCGTTCAAAGGGAATTACCGGAAAAATAGGCAGATGGATCTACAATTTCCTGACTAACAGAACCCAATGTGTAATAGTCAATAAAATCAAATCCAGCCCATCAACCGTAAAGAGCTCAGTCCCCCAGGGTACTGTGCTTGCTCCAGTACTTTTTCTCATCCTCATATCGGACATAGACAAGGACTCAACATTATAGTACTGTATCATCCTGTCATCCTAGATGACACTAGGATTTTTATGAGAGGACACGGCAAACCTCCAATCATACGTATATCAGGTCTTTCTACGGGCTACAGAAAACAATATGGTGTTTAACGAAGATAAGTTCCAGCTCACGCACTACGGAAAAAGAAAATATAGAAACGGAAACCACGTACAAAACCCAATCGAATCATAACATAGAACGAAAAGGCAATGTAAAGGATTTGGGTGTACTCATGTCGGAAGACCTTACATTTAAAGAACACAATAAAGTCGCCGTCACAACTGCAAGAAAAATGACAGGTTGGATAACAAGAACTTTTCACACTAGAGATGCTATACCGATGATGATACTTTTCAAGACATTAGTGCTCTCTAGAGTGGAGTACTGCTGCACAATGACAGCCCCCTTTCAAAGCTGGAGAAATTGCTGACCTGGAGAGCGTGCAGAGATCTCTATACTGCTAGAATCAATCAGTAAAGCATCTAAACTACTGGGACCGACTAAAGAGCCTAAATCTGTATTCTCTTCAGCGCAGGCGGGAGAGATATATAATAATTTACAAGTGGAAAATAGTAGAGGGGCTGGTCCCAAACCTGCACACAGAAATAACACCACATGAGACCAGAAGGCATGGCAGGATGTGCAGAATACACCCGTTGAAGAGCAGAGGTGCAACAGGTACTCTGAGAGAGAACTCTATCAACATCAGAGGCCCGAGACTGTTCAACACGCTTCCACTACACATAAGGGGCATAACTGGCCGACCCCTCACAGTGTTCAAGAGAGAACTTGACAAACACCTCCAAAGGATACTTGATCAACCAGGCTGTGACTCATACGTCAGGCTGCGAGCAGCCGCGTCCAACAGCCTGGTTGACCAGTCCAGCAACCAGGAGGCCTGTTCGACGACCGGGCCGTGGGGACGCTAAGCCCCGGAAGCACCTCAAGGTAAGGTAAGGCTCTTATCATATCTACATTTGAAACTGTGTATAGAGTCAGCCTCCAACACATCACTGCCTAATGCATTCCACCTGTTAACTACTTTGACACTGAAAAAGTTACTTTGACACTGAAAAAGTTCTCTCTAATATCTCTGTAGCTCATTGGGGACCCAGTTTCCATCTGAGTCCTTTTGTTCGCTGCCACCACCAGAGAAAGTAACAGAGTTACATAGAAATTTATGAACAGCGTTAAGCAGGTGCCTAATGCTGGCCGCGGGGCATGGCAGCGCCCCAGCAGTGTAGGTAAGGTGGGGGAGTGAGAGTGACAGTGTTGGTGGCAGGTTGCGGGTCTTGATGACTGAGGGAGGTCAGGTAGCGTCCAGGACCAGGAACCCCGCCGTGGAGGGGAGAAAAACTTCTGAGTTTTTCTGAGAAAAAAAAAAAAACTGAGAAAAACTTCTGTTCCTGTAGTGGACTTTGTGTGTGTATTTACCTAGTTGTATTTACCTACTTGGGCCGGGGTTGAGCTCTGCTCTTTCGGCCCGCCTCTCAACTATCAATCAATCAACTAACTGTTACTAACTACTAACTAATTTATTGTTTTCACGCACGCGCGCACACCCACACCCCCACACTCACCCACCCACCCGCAGCCCATAACAACTGTAACTCCCAGGTACTTATTTACTGCTAGCTAACAGGGGCATCAGAGTGAAAGAAACTCTGCCCATTGTTTCTCGCCGGCGCCGGCAATCGAACCCGGGCCACAGAATTTTGTGTCCAACGTGCTATGCACACAACCACCGGCGCCCCGACGTACGTGTGTGTGTGTGTGTGTGTGTGTGTGTGTGTGTGTGTGTGTGTGTGTGTGTGTGTGTGTGTGTGTGTGTGTGTGTGTGTGTGTGTGTCACTTGGCTGCCCTGATAGTGTGCCTAGGGTGATGGCAGCAGCTGGTGGTGCCAGGAGCCTACCAGCCTGATACAGGTCACACCACGGACCTGTACAACCTCTCATAGTTCAGAACACAAGCCATCAGACGCTCCCTCACGCCAGGGTCATACTCTGCCTCATTATTATTTTTATTTAGTATTATTATTATTATTTAGTATTATTATTATTATTATTTAGTATTTCAAGCGTGGGTTGGACATGTATATGAGTGGGATTGGGTGGTTATAAATAGGAGCTGCCTCGTATGGGCCAATAGGCCTTCTGCAGTTGCCTTTGTTCTTATGTTCTTAGTATTTTCTACCACAGACGTGTCCACACATTTACAATGCTAACCAGCATATATACATTTTCTTCTGCCCTCCATGGAGAGGGTGAGAGCTCTGTTATGCATGTAACTCAGGGATTAACACGTTATTTTGCCCGCTACGACCATCCTGCAACGTCCAGCCTTAATATTCACTATACTTTCACCCGCGGTAAGCCTGGTCGTACGTCCGAGAATCAAGCTGCGCAGGCCGCGAGTCTGGTCACGCAGGCGGGAGTCCGGTACCAGGTCCATGAGGTACCAGGTCCATGAGGTACCAGGTCCATGAGGTACCAGGTCCATGAGCCAGTCCACATTCCAAACCGTGCAGAAGACAAGACAAATACTGTTGACCTTATCGTGTCAGCGGGCGCCTGGGAACAGGTATGACCAACGCCGCTCTCACTGGCTCCTGCTCTCAAGAGCCTCAGACCCTCAGTGTGACCTTCCCCTCGCCTTGTGCCGCACGCTCAACACACGCGCGCGCGCGCGCACACACACACACACACACACACACACACACACACACACACACACACACACACACACACACACACACAACACACACACACACACAAACACACAAACACACACACACACGCGCACACACACGCGCGCGCACACACACACACACACACACACGCAAACGTTAAGGTGCTTGAAAGGCTGTCATTCCGGCCGTGATTGTCCTCGCAAAGAACCGACTTTGGTCTTATCAAGCCTCACCAGCCGCGGCTCGTAACTCAACATAAAAACATTATGTTGGTATTATTTTCGCGTTTTAAAGCACACTCCAGACACAAGCCTACACCAAAATGTTACACCCGCGCGCGCACAAAAGCACACGCGCGCGTACACAGTTCGTGTCGATCAATGATCTCCCAGAGATCTCGTTCCTCTTATTGTTTGCTGATGATGCAAAAATTATGAAGAGGATTAAGACTTATGAAGAGGATTAAGACAGAGGAAGATAGTAGGAGGCTACAAGATGACTTAAACAAACTGAAAGAATTGTCCAACAAATGGCTACTAAAGTTCAAACCGAGTAAATGTAATGTATTGAAACTAGGCGGTGGAAACAGGAGGCCAGATACCGAATGGGAGATGAAGTACTTCATGAAACGGACAGAGAGAAAGATCTAGGAGTTGATATCACACCAAACCTGTCTCCTGAAGCCCACATACAAACAATAACATCGGCGGCGTATGCAAGGCTGGCTAACATCAGAAGAGCCTTCAGGAACCTGTGTAAGGAATCATTCAGAACCTTGTATACCAGTTATGTAAGGCCAATCCTAGAGTATGCGGCCCCAGCATGGAGCCCGTACCATGTCAAGCACAAGACGAAGCTGGAAAAAGTTCAGAGGTATGCCACTAGGCTAGTCTCAGAACTAAGAGGCATGAGTTACGAGGAAAGGCTGCGAGAAATGCACCTCAAGTCCCTGGAAGACAGAATAGCTCGGGAAGACATGATCACGACCAACAAAATTATCAGAGGAATTGACAGGGTAGATAAAGATAAACTATTTAACACTGGTGATGCACGCACATGAGGACACAGGCTGAAACTTCGTACCCACATGAGCCACAGGGACGTTAGAAAGAACTTTTTCAGTGTCAGTAGTTAACAGGTGGAATGCATTAGGCAGTGATGTGGTGGAGGATGACTCCATACACAGTTTCAAATGCAGATATGATAAGAGCCCAGTAGGCTCAGGAACCTGTACACCAGTTGATTGACAGTTGATAGTCAATTTCTTCAATTTCTTTCTTTATTATGCACCCCATACCCATCCCGAGGGCGGTGGTGTAAAGGATTACAGAGGCACATAATCGGTTCAGGAACTGAACCCTCTAGTTCGTTTAGCTAAGCAAATAACAATCTTTTGACGCTAGTTACAAAATTATTAATGTTATATATACATGTACACATACTCATGCATACATGTACATATACATACGTATATATATATACACGTACACATATATATTTAATCACCCAGACAAATACACACATCAATAATCTTTTGTATCACAAGTGATTCAACAAGAGGCTCACAACAGTCACTATACAAGGGACTTTACATCTATGATGAGTCACACAGTTACTAGTCTTGCTCCACACCCACCCAACTGGGCGGCAGCTTTACAGTCATGTGCGCCACACCCACCCAACTGGGCGGCAGCTTTACAGTCATGTGCTGCACACCCACCCAACTGGGCGGCAGCTTTACAGTCATGTGCTCCACACCCACCCAACTGGGCGGCAGCTTTACAGTCATGTGCTCCACACCCACCCAACTGGGCGGCAGCTTTACAGTCATGTGCATGCATTAACTACAGTAAGCAAATTTTGGATACTTCGCTAAGATTTCGGGCAGCACATCATTATGAATGAAGTACTTACACATTTCTTGGACACTATTGATGGTGTTATCTCTAAATTCCGCGATTTTTTCACATTCTATTATATAATGACGCAAAGTATGCGAATAGTTCTGCTGACAGAGTTTACATGTAGTCAAATCTACATTGACAGGTGGGACCAAAGAGCCGGAGCTCAACCCCCGCACGCACAACTAGGTGAGTACACATACACACATCCACGCGCACAGGAACACGCATGCACACGTACAAGCATGCACACACACGCACGCACACGGACAGAACAGCCGCCATTACATCTCACTCATCACAAAATAAAATAAAATAAAATTTCCACACAATGCACTACATTGCTCTTAGTTTCTTTGTTCTTGAAACGAGAATTAACATCCCCCACCCCACCCATCCCCACCCCCACTCCCCCCACCCCTACCCCCACAACACCTCACCCCCACCCCCACACCCCACCCCACCCAACCCCCACCCCACAACACCCCACCCCCACTCCATCCCCCCTACTCCCTTAAGTCTAACATCCGTGTACAAGTTATCCTTGAAGCCGTTCTTGGTGTTCATCACTCAGCCTCTCACACCATCAGCGACTCTGCACAAGTCGTCCAGCTTGACCAGATCAATATAAACTTAAAAGGTTCAACTCTCTCCACCGACCTACCTTGAAGCCTCAGGCCACTGGCGTCTTGACCTCCTGATCACAACGTCTGGCTCCGGGTCCTTAAGTAGTTTGATTTCTCGAATTCTTCTGGAAAAAAAGAACACGCAATTAATGCAAAATCTTCAGCACTTAATTTTGTTTTTTATTTTGTCCCGAGGGACGAGTTTATTGGGCAGCGTCACTCATTATTGGGCGGGTTCGATCCTCGGTGATGGCAGAAATCAAATGGGGAGAATTTGTTTCTCCCTGATGCCCCTGTTACCTAGCAGTAAATAGGTACCTGAGAGTTAGACAGCTGTTACGGAGCTGCTTCCTGGAAGTGTGTGTGTGTGGGGGGGGGGGGGGACAAAAATTTGTTAGTAGTTAATACCAGTTGATTGACAGTTGAGAGGCGGGCCGATAGAGTAGAGCTGAAGCTCAACTAGGTGAATACACACGCGCGCGAACGAGGGGACACAGGTGGAAACTTGTACCCAAATGAGCCGAGGAGACATTAGGAAGAATTTGTTCAGTTAATGCATCTGTTAATGCATTAACAGATGGAATGCATTAGGCAGTGATGTGGTGGAGGCTGACTCCATACACAGTTCCAAATGTAGATATGATAGAGCCCAGTAGGCTCAGGAATCTGTACACCTGTTGATTGACAGTTGAGAGGCGGAACCAAAGAGCCAGAGCTCAACCCCCGCAAGCACAACTAGGTGAATACACACACACACACAGGTGGGTGGTGGCTGAGTGGACAGCGCTCTAAACTCGTGGACCTAGGGACCGGAGTTCGATTCCCCGGCACCGCCGGAAAAACAAATGGGCAGAGTTTCCTTCACCCTGATGCCCCTGTTACCTAGCAGTAAATAGGTACCTTGGAGTTTGACAGCTGCTACGGACTGCTTCCTGTGTGCGTGGAAAAAATTAGTAGTTAGTAACAGTTGATTGACAATTGAGAGGCGGACCGAAAGAGCAGAGCTCAACCCCCGCAACCACAACTAGGTGAACACACACACACACACACACACACACACACACACACACACACACACACACACACACACACACACACACACACACACACACACACACACACACAGGATAATGAGGAGGATAGTATGAGGCTACAAGCACCTGCTTGTGAGTGAGTGAGTGAGTGAGTGAGTGAGTGAGTGAGTGAGTGAGTGAGTGAGTGAGTGAGTGAGTGAGTGAGTGAGTGGGTGGGTGTGGTGTGGTGTGGTGTGGTGTGGTGTGGTGTGGTGTGGTGTGGTGTGGTGTGGTGTGGTGTGGTGTGGTGTGGTGTGACGGGCGGGGAGAAGGGGCAGCTACGCTCGCTCTCTGTCAGGGAGCTGTGAACATGAGGTTCTTCACATGTACTTCAACATGTTGATGTCGTCATACAGAGGCAAGACAATCTCAGGCAAGCCAGAGGGGGGGGGGGGGTCACTAATACCCCCCTCCCCCCTCCACTCTCTCACATCTCAAGTATTCTTCCCAACTCATGTCCTGCACCCTCTTACCACCAACCTCGCACACAGCCCCTTGATGGCTGTGCACCCCATACTCATCCTGTGAGCGGTAGCGCAAAAGCATTACAGAGGGCACAAAAGGTCTTTATCAGACCTCATCTTAGATTATTACATCTAAGATTATTACATCCAACAATTTCTTCAATCCTTCACACCTTATAGATACAATGTCAGCTAGTTACAGAGAAAGTGCTATTACAAGAGCTACATATTTACAGTAAGTCATCATACATTAATGGTAGGTCTTATCGTTAATACATAATAGTTTGGCCAATGGGGATATTACAGCCATAGGGGAGCTTCTGTTTATTATTAGTCCTCACAATACACTACTTGTTTCTGAATCTCATATGTCGTTCATCTACTGGAAGCAAAATGTGGGTACAGTGCAAGGATTTCAGGTAATTTATCCATGGTAATAAGACTTATCTCTAAAAGGCTCAATTTTACAACAATCCAAGATATAGTGTTCGAGTGTGTGTCCCTGCCTATGTCCACACACTTTACACTTTACTTCATCTCAGCCCCTATTACCTGCCCCTATTACCCCTATTAGTCCTGAGCCTCCCAAACCCTCCTAAATCACGCCAAGCTCCACCCCCGCCCTCCTAACTCACGCCCGGCCTCCGCCCTCATGCCACCTCTTCACTATCACGCCTCTCCTCTCTACTCCCTTCCCCACACACCCCAAGACAGCCCCGCCTCCTGTTCTGGTAGTACATATAGTAACGACGAAGACCATAGTACACCGACGTACAACGCAATCAGGAAGTACAAATCGGCACTGTTGAGTTGGACAAACCGGAAAACTATTTTCTTCTTATGTTGGAAAGACAAACTAAACTAACCTTACCCTCCTAAGCCTAATACACGATATCTGATCAACCCCCACAAGCACAACTAGGCTAGCAAAACTGAGTATACAAACACACACACAAGACATGAGGGAAACAGTAAGCAGACTACAAGGTGAGCTGAGAGCTGCAAAGGAGGAGATGAAAAGCCTTAAAGAGAACTCAGATTCAGGACCCAACAACAACCATCCTTCAAGAAGCTGAGAATATATCAATGCATGCCTCACAGTGCATGCCTCACTTGCAGAAATCCTAAGAAAGAGCCCAGAAGCTTTATCCACAATGGAAGAAGTTGCTACGAAAACAGCCACTTCAGAGGAAGCGGCAAGGTGAACTAGTCAGCTGCTGAAAAGGGAAGAAGCTGTGGTTGTAGTAGGCATTAGAGAACAAGAGGGCCTCCAGTCAGGCAGAGTGGAAAACTAAGAACAGAGCTGCAGTGACAGAGATTATGAAGGTGGTACAGATGGAGTGGCTGAACAAAGCATAGAAAACGTTTTGAAGCTAGGCTAGTACAACAAGAACAGGGATTGCTTGATAAAGATAGCATTCACGGACGAGATCACGAAAGAACAAATTCTAGCAAAGAAGAACAAGCTGTTAAATGTAATGGGAAACAGAAAAGAACTCTTTTTAGAGGGCGAGAGAATCATGGCAGGTGTAAGATGGTGGTACCAGGAGAGGAAAGAGACCCCAAGGAACCACAGTCCCTATCCCAGCAATTCCAGAGAGGAGTGGGAAACGCTCAACCAGCATTTCAGCGACCCCAGGGAGAAGTGCGACAAGTTCAATTTCGTGTATGTTTATTGAGACAAGAAAGAAGTACATCTCAAAGGAGAGAAGTGTGACACCCCAACCTTCCTCCAAATAGAACCCCCCCCCCTCATGCCGCGTCTTCCCTATATGCTCACCTGACCTACCCAAGCCTACTTACCTCCCCCCCCCCATTGAAGAGCAGAGGTGCAACAGGTACTCAGAGAGAGAACTCTATCAACATCAGAGGCCCGAGACTGTTCAACACGCTTCCACTACACATAAGGGACATAACTGGCCGACCCCTCACAGTGTTCAAGAGAGAACTTGATAAGCACCTCCAAAGGATACCTGATCAACCAGGCTGTGATTCATATACGTCAGGCTGCGAGCAGCCGCGTCCAACAGCCTGGTTGACCAGTTCAGCATCGAGGAGGCCTGGTTAACAACCCGCTCACTTGGTACTCCCATGCTAGCGCCCCCACTGATTTTCTCATTGATTCATCACTTTAAAGAGAGTTCATTGGGCACCCTGCTAACAATCTCGCTGAACAACCCGCCCCCATCTAATTCACCATGTCCATGGAAAACTTTCTGCACCAGCAGCACCACCGTCAAAGGGAGAGAGAGTGAGAATGGACAGTGGAAAGTTACCTAAAAGGCAATGTACTCAAACATGGTTGGAATTACAAATAAAACAAGTGACCCTGGGGATAGGGCACAAGAAGAAAACCCAGATGTAATAACACTCACAGAAACAAAACTGACAAGTGTGATAACAAATGCAGTTTTTCTGCAAGACAAGTATGTAGCAAGGAAAGAGAGGGGAGGATGAGGTGGAGGAGTGGCTCTACTGATAAGGAAGAAGTGGAGCTTCAAAGATATGGATATTCCAGACAGTGAAAGGTTCAGAGACTATACAACAGACACTATGACAACGGAAGGAGCAAAAAATAATAATAGTAGTAGTAACCTACAACCCCCACTAAATTATAGAAGACCCAGACAGAAGTATGAGAGAAACAACATGGCAACCATCAATATAATAGAAAGAGCAGCCTGTCGCTTGCAGGACTGGATCCAGACTGTTACTCATGCGAGACTTCAATCATGAAACGATAGACTGATAGAACAGACCCACATAGAGGAACAGATTCACGAGAGCTAAGCTACTGAACATGGCAACAAGAAAGTTGAGAAACATGAGAAAGTTACAAATAAAATTTCCATGGGAAATAGAACTCTGTAAAAAGTCTGTACAAGGCATGATAGATTACGTTACTATCAGGCTCCCAAATTTATCAGGGAGGCACCGTGACCAAAATTGGCCACTCCAGTTTATTACCACTACAAATGGGTGAGGAACTTCCAGACAGGAGCCCCCAAATTATTCACGATTTGATAAAAAAAAAACACCCTCTCGAACTGCTGCTCCTTCTGACCCTGAAGTAAGTTATTCCACTCACTGAAAAATCACCCAGAATCGTACCAGATTGAAGAAGAGAGACACGGCGTCACGTGATATGATAGGAACTCTGGCTGAGACACCACCTGTCGTCACGTCTTCACACACAATCTGAAGAAACAGTGACTCCCCTTCTCTCAACTCGGGTGTCCTACTTTAAGTTCCCCTTAGTAGTTAACGATCAACAATAAAACCTTATATTTTTTAAATATTGTGTGGTCAGCAGGTCAGAATAATTAACCTTCCCCCCCTCCATATCTATCTATCTCTCTCTCTCTCTTTTCTCTCTCTCTCTCTCCTAGAGACCTCACATCACAGGAACAAGTGAAAACAAAGTTCTCCAACAAACATTTATTACAAACACACAAAAACAAAATATAATAATTAGAAGGTGATGTGGACGGGGTCTCCAACGTCTTGGTCATAAGTCTCTAGAACTTAGTAAAGCAATAGTTCAAGAAATTATGACATACATTAACAAATAAATGTAAAATCAATACGAAAATAGTCATCAACTGCTATACCATACCATGGTCAATATTTATCCAAAACATCCCAAAATAATATCTGAATCACTTTACCACCAATAACCTGGGAATTAAACTCAGTGTCAGAGTAGTTAACGGATGGAATGCATTAGGCAGTGATGTGGTGGAGGCTGACTCCATACACAGTTTCAAGTGTAGATATGATAGAGCCCAGTAGGCTCAGGAATCTGTACACCAGTTGATTGACAGTTGAGAGGCGGGACCAAAAAGCCAGAGCTCAACCCCCCCCCCCGCAAGCACAACTAGGTGAGTACACACACACACACACACACACACACACACACACACACACACACACACACACACACACACACACACACACACGCGCGCGCCTTCCCTCCCTCATGCAGATCTTGCTTGCAACACACACCATGACCCTGAACCGTCGCGACACTTGCACTCATTCACCCCCTCCCCCCCACAGCTCCCCTCATTCTTACTACCCCCCCCTACCCATCCTCACATCTTCCCCTTTCCCCCTCATTCTTACTCCACCCCCCCCCCCCCGTCTAACACACACCTCCCTCTCTCCCCTCATTCTTAAACGCCCCTTCTTAACTGTTCAAGAGATGCGCCGGGAGAATCAAAGCACTACAAGAGGTGCAGGTGGGAGCAGTCTAGCAGAGGGAGGGACGGGGGCTGCGGCCGGCAACACAACGTTCATCTCCCGTACGGCCCCGGGAGAGTGAGATCTGTCCTCAGTATAGGATCCTGTCACATGCCTGCGTGTGTGTGCTCCTGTCTGTCTGTCTGTCTGCCTGGCTGTCTGTGCGGCCCAGCTACTCACCCAGATGTGCTGGCAGGAGGGAGGTGGAGCTTTAGCTCCCTAGCCCCGCCTGTCGTACACTCCCGTGGCCAGTTAATGCAGAGACTGTTCTTCCTGTTTTCCTATATACGTTCGAAGTCGTTTAATGAGATCGCTCCGACAATCTTTTCTTGTGGACCATTCCACCTGCTGGTGGCTCTTGTGGACCATTCCACCTGCTGGTGGCTCTTGTGGACCATCTCACCTGCTGGTGGCTCTTGTGGACCATCTCACCTGCTGGTGGCTCTTGTGGACCATTCCACCTGCTGGAGGCTCTTGTGGACCATTCCACCTGCTGGCGGCTCTTGTGGACCATTCCACCTGCTGGAGGCTCTTGTGGACCATTCCACCTGCTGGCGGCTCTTGTGGACCATTCCACCTGCTGGCGGCTCTTGCACTAAAGAAATATTTCTTGACGTCCGTCCGGCATAAGGAGGATAACTGGTAAACATCTCAAGATGGTCAAGAGAGAACTTGATGAACACCTCCATAGGATACCTGAACAACCGGGCTGTGATTCATGTATCAGGTTACGAGCAGCTGCGTCTAACAGCCTGGTTGACCAGATCATGTTCGTAATAAGGCAAATAGGACACTGGGATTTATTAATCGAAGCGTTAGTAACAAGACACCTTGTGTTGTTCTTCAGCTATATCTTGCTCTGGTTAGGCCCCATTTAGATTATGCAGTTCAGTTTTGGTCGCCGTACTATAGAATGGATATAAATGCACTAGAACGTGTCCAGCGTAGGATGAAGTTAATCCCTCAAATTAGAAACCTGTTATATGAAGAAAGATTGACAAAGCTTAAATTACATTCTCTAGAAAGGCGAAGAGTTAGGGGTGACATGATAGAGGTTTACAAGTGGATGAATGGACATAACAAAGGGAATATTAATAGGGAATTAAAAGTATCAACACAAGACAATACGAAACAATGGATATAAATTGGATAAGTTTAGATTTAGGAAAGACCTGGGTAAATACTGGTTCGGTAACAGGGTTGTTGATTAGTGGAACCAATTACTGCGTAACGTGGTGGAGGTGGGGTCCCTCAATTGTTTCAAGCGTGGATTGAACATGTATATGAGTGGGATTGAGTGGTTATAAATAGGAGCTGCCTCGTATGAGCCAATACCCTTTGATCTTATGTTCTTATCACCAGTCAGGAGGCCTGGTTACAGACCGGGCCGCGAAGACATTAATCCTCGGAACAAACGCAGGAAAGTTATGCAAGGAAAGGGTCATCAATGACGCCAGCCGCCACACACGTGGCTGGTCCTGCTGCTTCTCGTGTCCAACACCTTCCCTTTCTCAACTACCCGCTACATCTTATATGACTCCAAGAAAATCACAATGGCGTTGTAACACCATCTTGAGGTTATCTTGAGATGATTTCGGGGCTTTTATTGTCCCCGCGGCCCGGTCCTCGACCAGGCCTCCACCCCTAGGAAGCAGCCCGTGACAGCTGACTAACACCCAGGTACCTATTTTACTGCTAAATAAATAAATAAATAAATAAATAAATAAATAAATGGTTTTATTTAATATTTCCCATACAACGAGCGTCAGTCACACAGAATATTGGTGGCGCCGCGCTATCAGCTCTTAGCAATTCTAAAGTCACACCTTTCCAAGTGTTAATTGTAAAAGGTCGCCTTCAGGTCAGGTCGCCTCGGGTGACCTCGCTCTCTGCTGAGCTGATAATTGCAGACGAGTGGTTGTGTTGATTCCATCACACAAGCCGCTGTCTGGGTGCGGTAGGAAGATTTCCTTGTAGGCGGGGGTTATCGCCCGGTTCCTACTTAAATACTTCCTTAAACACACTGGCAGGGGTCTCCAGCAACACACTGGCAGGGGTCTCCAGCAACACACTGGCAGGGGTCTCCAGCAACACACTGGCAGGGGTCTCCAGCAACACACTGGCAGGGGTCTCCAGCAACACACTGGCAGGGGTCTCCAGCAACACACTGGCAGGGGTCTCCAGCAACACACTGGCAGGGGTCTCCAGCAACACACTGGCAGGGGTCTCCAGCAACACACTGGCAGGGGTCTCCAGCAACACACTGGCAGAGGGTCTCCAGCAACACACTGGCAGGGGTCTCCAGCAACACACTGGCAGGGGTCTCCAGCAACACACTGGCAGGGGTCTCCAGCAACACACTGGCAGGGGTCTCCAGCAACACACTGGCAGGGGTCTCCAGCAACACACTGGCAGGGGTCTCCAGCAACACACTGGCAGGGGTCTCCAGCAACACACTGGCAGGGGTCTCCAGCAACACACTGGCAGGGGTCTCCAGCAACACACTGGCAGGGGTCTCCAGCAACACACTGGCAGGGGTCTCCAGCAACACACTGGCAGGGGTCTCCAGCAACACACTGGCAGGGGTCTCCAGCAACACACTGGCAGGGGTCTCCAGCAACACACTGGCAGGGGTCTCCAGCAACACACTGGCAGGGGTCTCCAGCAACACACTGGCAGGGGTCTCCAGCAACACACTGGCAGGGGTCTCCAGCAACACACTGGCAGGGGTCTCCAGCAACACACTGGCAGGGGTCTCCAGCAACACACTGGCAGGGGTCTCCAGCAACACACTGGCAGGGGTCTCCAGCAACACACTGGCAGGGGTCTCCAGCAACACACTGGCAGGGGTCTCCAGCAACACACTGGCAGGGGTCTCCAGCAACACACTGGCAGGGGTCTCCAGCAACACACTGGCAGGGGTCTCCAGCAACACACTGGCAGGGGTCTCCAGCAACACACTGGCAGGGGTCTCCAGCAACACACTGGCAGGGGTCTCCAGCAACACACTGGCAGGGGTCTCCAGCAACACACTGGCAGGGGTCTCCAGCAACACACTGGCAGGGGTCTCCAGCAACACACTGGCAGGGGTCTCCAGCAACACACTGGCAGGGGTCTCCAGCACCACACTGGCAGGGGTCTCCAGCACCACACTGGCAGGGGTCTCCAGCACCACACTGGCAGGGGTCTCCAGCACCACACTGGCAGGGGTCTCCAGCACCACACTGGCAGGGGTCTCCAGCACCACACTGGCAGGGGTCTCCAGCACCACACTGGCAGGGGTCTCCAGCAACACACTGGCAGGGGTCTCCAGCAACACACTGGCAGGGGTCTCCAGCAACACACTGGCAGGGGTCTCCAGCAACACACTGGCAGGGGTCTCCAGCAACACACTGGCAGGGGTCTCCAGCAACACACTGGCAGGGGTCTCCAGCAACACACTGGCAGGGGTCTCCAGCAACACACTGGCAGGGGTCTCCAGCAACACACTGGCAGGGGTCTCCAGCAACACACTGGCAGGGGTCTCCAGCAACACACTGGCAGGGGTCTCCAGCAACACACTGGCAGGGGTCTCCAGCAACACACTGGCAGGGGTCTCCAGCAACACACTGGCAGGGGTCTCCAGCAACACACTGGCAGGGGTCTCCAGCAACACACTGGCAGGGGTCTCCAGCAACACACTGGCAGGGGTCTCCAGCAACACACTGGCAGGGGTCTCCAGCAACACACTGGCAGGGGTCTCCAGCAACACACTGGCAGGGGTCTCCAGCAACACACTGGCAGGGGTCTCAACAACACACTGGCAGGGGTCTCAACAACACACTGGCAGGGGTCTCAACAACACACTGGCAGGGGTCTCAACAACACACTGGCAGGGGTCTCCAGCAACACACTGGCAGGGGTCTCCAGCAACACACTGGCAGGGGTCTCCAGCAACACACTGGCAGGGGTCTCCAGCAACACACTGGCAGGGGTCTCCAGCAACACACTGGCAGGGGTCTCCAGCAACACACTGGCAGGGGTCTCCAGCAACACACTGGCAGGGGTCTCCAGCAACACACTGGCAGGGGTCTCCAGCAACACACTGGCAGGGGTCTCCAGCAACACACTGGCAGGGGTCTCCAGCAACACACTGGCAGGGGTCTCCAGCAACACACTGGCAGGGGTCTCCAGCAACACACTGGCAGGGGTCTCCAGCAACACACTGGCAGGGGTCTCCAGCAACACACTGGCAGGGGTCTCCAGCAACACACTGGCAGGGGTCTCCAGCAACACACTGGCAGGGGTCTCCAGCAACACACTGGCAGGGGTCTCCAGCAACACACTGGCAGGGGTCTCCAGCAACACACTGGCAGGGGTCTCCAGCAACACACTGGCAGGGGTCTCCAGCAACACACTGGCAGGGGTCTCCAGCAACACACTGGCAGGGGTCTCCAGCAACACACTGGCAGGGGTCTCCAGCAACACACTGGCAGGGGTCTCCAGCAACACACTGGCAGGGGTCTCCAGCAACACACTGGCAGGGGTCTCCAGCAACACACTGGCAGGGGTCTCCAGCAACACACTGGCAGGGGTCTCCAGCAACACACTGGCAGGGGTCTCCAGCAACACACTGGCAAGCATCCACACAGACACATAACAAGCCTTAACAGACAGACAGACAGTACTTCCATCTCATAACTCAACTGGGCCATCACGGGATGCGTCGGTCCAATCACAAATACTTCACTAAGTATCACAGACAAATCACAGTCTACACCGATTCGTCCACTTATTCCCGCTCTGGGTGAACTGTTTCCTGTCGACCGAGACACCACCCCCATCACTTCTGCAGGCTAAAATGTGATTAGTAAGGACAGAAACTATACAGGGATCAAACACAATCACAGGCTTCCACCGGGAACAGAAAATGGGGTTGGGTGCACTCCACAGATGGCGTTGATATTGTCACAAGCACTCAGACGGGATAGTATTATAAGGACGTGAGATGGGACGGGGAAAAGGAATGGTGCCCAACCAACTTGGGTGGTCGGGGATTGAACGCCGACCTGCATGAAGCGAGACCGTCGCTCTACCCTCCAGCCCAAGTGATTGGGCTTATATTATTGTAACCACCGCTATAAATGCAACCAATTAACATAAAGTAACGGATCACAAATATTCCTGTTGTATAAGCACTGGATTCTTGGTGGGTGATTAACTTGGAGCGCCGCTGATCATGCTAAAAGGTCGGATTTTGTACGGAGTGGCAAGTGGTGAGAACTGAGATGTGCGGCCTTGAGCGACCAGTCTCCCAAAACGTCGCCGCCTCTGACCTTGCAGATGGCTGGCGGTTTTACCCAGACTTTTATGTTCACGGTAAATTATTCGACGCTATTTTTAAACTTCAGCAGTCAGCTGTATCATTGATGGTGTGGTCATGTGCTCTCTGGGGGGAGGGGAGGGGTGAGGGAGGGGTGAGGGAGGAAAGTCGGGGTGACAAAGGTAGGAAGGTAGGGTGTGAGGGAGGGAGGGGGAGACGTAATGAGCAAGGTGGGGTTTAGAAAAATGAGGGGGTGAAAGGGGAAGGATGTAAACTCTACCCGGGGTCCGCTGTGAAATCCCGGAGTCCGCTGTGAAATCCCCGCTGGAGTTCAGCTGAGGTCCTGGGGGGTCCAGGCAGTGAGTGCTTTCCCATCCATTAAGGGTAACAAATGACAAGAGTCACACAGACCAGAGCGCCTACACCCATCTCCACAGTGTGGGGGAAACAGGAGTGTCTTGGGGGATGTCTGGTGACCAGTACACAGTGACCAATACACAATGTCCAATATGATGTCCGGTGTCCAATATGATGTCCGGTGTCCAATATGATGTCTGATGTCCGGTGACCAATACACAGTGACCAAAACACAATGTCCAATATGATGTCCGGTGTCCAATATGACGTCCGGTGACCAATACACAAGTCCTCTGGCCGGAGAGGAGCCGGGATAAGGTAGACAGGTGTTGTTGTGTCACTTTAAATACCAGAACACCTGCTCTAAATTAACATCATTCTCCCACAGTGTCCCCCCCCTCTGTACCCGGTAGAATATGTATACCTTACTGACCTGGTGGCAGCAGTTAGAGTACAGGTAAAGGTGCACCAGTACTAGGTATATGTACAAGTCCAGGTATACCAGTACTAGATACAAGTACACAAGTACTAGGTACAAGTCCATGTATACCAGTATTAGGTACAGATATACCTGTACTAGGTACAGGTACAAGTCCAGGTACACCAGTACTAGGTACAGGTACAAGTCCAGGTATACCAGTACTAGGTACATGTACACCAGTACTAGGTACAGATACAAGTCCTGGTATACTAGTACTAGGTACAAGTACACCAGTACTAGGTACAGGTACAAGCCCAGGTACTGAGACGGCAAGACAATTAGGCCTCTCCTCTCTCTTCTCTCTCTACAATGCCAGACTTGGGGTAAGGTTATCTTGAGGTTATCTTGAGATGATTTCTGGACTCAGCGTCCTCGCGGCCCGGTCCTCAACCAGACCTGTATTTTGTTACACATCCCCAGGAAGTAGCCCGTAGCAGCTGTACTAACTGCCAGGTATCTAATTTACTGCTAGGTGAACAGGTTATCAGGGGTGAAAGAAACTCCTCCCATTTGTTTCCGCCTCCACCGGGGATCGAACCCGGAACCCTCAGGACTACGAATCCGTTGCGCTGTCCACTCAGCTGTCAGGCCCCTATACCAGTAAGGTTGAACCACATACTGTGTGTTTCCCTTGACTGCTGGAAGGCAGATTAGTTACAACCACCTGGGTTGTATACCTGAGTATACCTCAGCATATCAGGTATGCTCCAGTGTACCGTCAGTCTGGGCCACAGGTTCCCCTTGTGGGGATGTGGGCACAACATAGGACTTAATAGTGTCCAGGGCTATCGTTGGGAAGACTCCGCCTCTGGAGTTTTAGAGATTGATCACAGGACAAGGGCCAGGCCTGGTTCTCATTGGCTGAAGGTGCCAGAGAACTTAGGGCCTTGTTTCAGTTGATTGACTGTAGACCGAGAGAAGCGGGATGGAGTTTCTAGAGCAAGATAGCCTTAGGGTGGAGCCGAAACTTCCTCTTGAAGGATGCAGAGCAATGGATTTTTAGTGTGAACTGGAGTGCAAAGGGGGACGGGGGGGGGTACAAGGTACAGGTACCTTGTGGGTACCTTGGGGGTACCTTGGGGGTACCTTGGGGGGTACCTTGGGGGTACCTCGTGGGGTACCTTGGGTAGTGATCAACCACGTAGCGAGTACATAGGGTGACCAGAGGCAGTGTATATACGTAAATGTCTGCGTTGAGTGTTCCCTTTACAATTTCTAGTTCACATTCGGTGCCTTTTAAGGAATAGGATGTTATACCAGCTTAGGGTTAATTAATTTGCATTATTAAATAAAGTTACTGTTAATTATCTCCTGTGTATTTTATATATATATATTTCCGTTAATTAAATCTTTAACATAGATCTTGAATTGTGTTGGACATAACCTGTGATCTTGTGTGTGTTTTAAAGCGTCAACATATTCCCTCTGTAATTCATGACGTCAAGAGAGAATGTATTTCTTTCCCCCTTAAGAACAAGAAGATTGAACCAGAGGATTAAACAAGAAGGTTAATTCCCCAGGCACTTTGTGTTAATGCCTTAGTCTCCTCCTGAGTCAGTTAGCCTAATTATTAAACTTCTAGGAGAAGTGGTGGTGGCATTATTTGTTTTTAAATCGAGTAACCTTATTACCATCCAGTCTGTAAAGGATTGTAGAGATATCTTTAACATCTTGGTCAATTCTCCTCCTCATATCTGGGTTGAGGATTGTGAGGTGTGAGGGGCCGACTCTTCCCAGTACTTGGTGTTATAACAACACAATGTGTATAGCCTCGGGGTCACAAGGTTATAGCGACCATAACAGCGAGTGTTACCATGCTTGTGACCCTAACAGTAGTACCGGACTGTCATCAACGTTACAATGGTCACATTCAGAAACGGTACGGTACAAGTCCAGGTACACCAGTACTAGGGACAGGTACACCAGTACTAGGGACAGGTACACCAGTACTAGGGACAGGTACAAGTCCTGGTACACCAGTACTAGGTACAGGTACAAGTCCTGGTACACCAGTACTAGGTACAGGTACAAGTCCTGGTACACCAGTACTAGGGACAGGTACACCAGTACTAGGTACCTCCCAGGTACCGGAGCGAAGACACACAGGTGTCACAAAGGGAGGTACCGGTGTAACGATATAATTAGCCCTCGGGTTGTTTGTTATAAGGAACTGAGGGTCAGAGGAGGTGACGGGGGTGAGGGAGGTAGGAGTCAGGTAAGGGAGAAGGGGTGAGGGAGCTTAAGACAGTATATTACTGAGGGGGGGGGGGAAATCAAGGAGAGGTGCAGGTAGTGGGAGTAAGTTTAAGAAATGTGGAATATTGAGTTCAATTATCTCAGCAGGCGCCGACCACCTTGCTGACACGATGAGTGCACTCCCCTAATTGTAATCACCAAGTTGTGCTTGCGGGGGGATGAGCTCTGGCTCTTTGGTCCCGCCTCTCAACTGCCAATCAACTGGTGTACAGATTCCTGAGCCTACTGGCCTCTACATTTGAAACTGTGTATGGAGTATGTCACAACCCAGGCCAACATGGATTTCGAGCGGGAAGATCGTTCCTCTCACAGCTACTTGGCCACTAAGACAAAGTCACTGAGGCACTAGAAGAAAAACAGGATGCTGATGTGGTATATACAAACTTCCCAAAGTCTTTCGATAAATGTGACCATGGAGTGATAGCACACAAGATGAGGTCAATGGGAATAACCGGTAAAGTAGGACGCTGGATACTCAGGTTTTCTGTCGAACAGAACTCGACGAGTAACAGTCAATCATATAAAATCGAGTCCAAGCCCAGTCAAAAGCTCTGTACCTCAAGGTACAGTTCTTGTTCCACTGTTTTTCCTTATTCTCATATCAGATATAGACAAAAATACAAGTCACAGCTTCGTGTCATCCTTTGCAGATGACACAAAAATCAGCATGAAAATTACCTCTGCTGAAGACATTGAAAAACTTCAAGTAGATATTAATAAAATTTTCGACTGGGCAACAGAAAATAAAACGATGTTTAACATTGATAAATTCCAGGTACTCAGATACGGTAAAAATGAGGACCTTAAACATAATACAGGGTACAAAACACAATCAAATCTGCTCATAGTAGGAAAACAGCATGTCAAGGATTTGGGAATAATGATGTCTGACGATCTAACGTTTAGGGAGCATAACCAAGCAAATATTGCGTCAGCCAGAAAAATGATAGGATGGATTACGAGAACTTTCGAATCCAGAGATCCCATCACGATGGTTGTACTATATAAATCACTTGTACTGTCCCGTCTCGAGTACTGCTCAGTACTCACTTCCCCTCTTCGGCGCAGGAGAGATTGCTGAAAGAGGGAGTACAGAGAACACATACGTCATACATAGACGCGATAAAGCATCTAAATTATTGGGATCGTCTCAAAGCTCTCCAAATGTACTCACTAGAACAGTACAGTTCACCTCCCAGTACACAGCCATATGTCTGTGTACCGCGAGGTGGAGCCAGGTCATGGTGCATGATGGGAAGGGAACCTGGAGCAATTAGCGGTCAGTTTACCCCGCAAGGGTCACCTGAGACCCTTGCGGGGTCAACCAGGATACCCGCATGGATACTCTC
This sequence comes from Procambarus clarkii, assembly GCF_040958095.1. Classification (NCBI taxonomy): domain Eukaryota; kingdom Metazoa; phylum Arthropoda; class Malacostraca; order Decapoda; family Cambaridae; genus Procambarus; species Procambarus clarkii. The sequence goes on along the minus strand of NC_091150.1, from coordinate 48,900,633 downwards.
AGTGTAGAATACCTGGAGTATATCTGGAGAGGGTTCTGAGAGTTCCTCTACTTCTCTAGTCCGGCCCGGGGCCAAATATGTCTTGTGATCATTTGATCCATAAAGGCTGTTGCAAGGAGAATAGAATGCAGAATAGAACCAGTGAAGAGCAGAGGTGCCATTAGCGCAATCAGAGAACACTACTAGATTGTTTCCTCCAAGGAGTGCCGGACCAACCGGTCTCTTTTTTTTTTTTTTTTGCTGTGGTGGGTATGTGGGCCTGCGGGCCGCTCCAAGCAACAGCCTAGTGGACCAAACTCTCACAAGTCAAGCCTCGGGCCGGGCTTGGGGAGTAGAAGAACTCCCAGGACCCCATTAACCAGGTATCAAGCAGGAGCGGCCCGAAGGCCCAACATATCCACCACAACCTGGTTGATCCAGCGCTTCCTGCAGGACCTTGTTTGTTTCTTGAACGCGTCCTCTTTTCATGCAGCAATATTTCCTGCTTGCAGTGGCCTTCCAGAACACCAACCCTATCTTGAGGTTATCTTGAGATGATTTCGGGGCTTAGCGTCCCTGCGGCTCAGTCCTCGACCAGGCCTCCTTTTTTGTTACACCCCCCCCCCCCTCCAGGATGCCCGTAGCAGCTGTCTAACTCCCAGGTACCTATTTACTGCTAGGTAACAGGGGCATCAGGGTGAAAGGAAACATTTTGCCCATTTGTCTCCGCTTCCACCGGGGATCGAACCCGGAACCTCAGGACTATGAATCCGGAGCGCTGTCCACTCAGCTATCAGGCGCACCCTGCTTGCAGTGGCCTCCCAGAACACCAACTGCCACACCAACAGCGCCAGTGACCCCCACCAATGAGTCACACTGTAATCACCATTTTACTACACCAACCCACCCTTAATATGCTTCATGTTTAATATAACCTGGACTGTCAGTTGTGTTCCTTAGGTGGCTTATGTTGATGCACAAATGAAAGTGCGAGCCGTTTGGCTTCCTTGCTCGCTCTCGCTCTCTCTCTCTCTCTCTCTCTCTCTCTCTCTCTCTCTCTCTCTCTCTCTCTCTCTCTCTCTCTCTCTCTCTCTCTCTCTCTCTCTCTCTCTCTCTCTCTCTCTCTCTCTCTCTCTCTCTCTCTCTCTCTCTCTCTGTCTCTCTCTCTCTCTCTCTCTCTCTCTCTCTCTCTCTCTCTCTCTCTCTCTCTCTCTCTCTCTCTAAATTCCGAGTGTTTTCATATATAAGTTGATTCCTCAATGTATTTCTGAAATGATGCTTCAAGCGTGATGCAACCAAGGACAGAACGACAGCTCGCGTAGTTATGTTCTCGAAATTGGCAGAGATTGAAGCTTAAGGCTGGCTGACCGTCTTGTGTTGTAGCTTCCGGCACCAACACCACCTCTGAGCACCTCCGAGGGATACACTGGCCTCATAACGACACACACCAGTGACGAAAAAAAAGCGTCGATGATAACATTCCAAGTTTATCCAGAAGGTATTTCCATTTCACACGCGTGGGTTGGACTATTTACTGACCAAGATACCTGGTTGATGGTTTTGGGAGTCCTACTACTCCCCAAGCCCGGCCCGGGGCCAGGCTTGACTTGTGAGTAGTTCGTACATTGAACCCATTAATATCTCTCCAAGGCTAAAGGCTGTTCAAGCTGTTATGAGAAAGCAGGGATTTTGTTCAATGTTAACAAGGAACAAGAAGACTTAGGAAGACACAAAGTGATGGATAATTAACTACTAGACCTCAATCTTAGCAAGTGCAAGGCAACAGAGATGGCGGCAAGAGATTAACGACTGTTAACCCATATATCTCCAGGGTGGGATGAACCCTTCAAGGCCGTGAACACAACGTGGGGTACACATCTCCCCAGAGATAATCTGTTGGTTTGGTGGTATTTTCTACGAGTGAGACGAGGTCATGCCTCCACCACGATGTTCAGCATGTGTATATGTTCTTGTGTCCTCCATGAACAGTGTTAGTGATCTGTTGGACTACATGTAGTGTGGTGGTAGTGACCAGACTACATGTAGTGTGGTGGTAGTGACCAGACTACATGTAGTGTGGTGGTAGTGATCAGACTACACGTAGTGTGGTGGTGGTAGTGACCAGACTACATGTAGTGTGGTGGTAGTGATCAGTCACTGCAGAAAGGGGTAGAAGAACAATTACAGTGACAAATTACAATACTAAGCAACACGTAAACACTGCCACCTGCCATAATTAACCACGGAAGGTGATTGGTCAATAAATCACTGAACTATGCTTAACACATCTCTCACTCTGTCCAGGGAGGACAGAAGAAAATGTATATATGCTGGTTAGCATTGTAAATGTGTGGCCACGTCTGTGGTAGAAAATAATAATAATAATAATAATAATAATAATAATAATAATAATAATAATAAAGTGTGTGTATGTCGAGGTAGAGAAAGGGGGAGAGGGAGGGAGGGAGGGAGGGGAGGAAAAGAAAGAAAGAAAGAGAGAAAGAGAGCGCAGAGAGAGCGTAGAGAGAGAGAGCGCAGAGAGAGAGAGCGCAGAGAGAGAGAGCGCAGAGAGAGAGAGCGCAGAGAGAGAGAGCGCAGAGAGAGCGCAGAGAGAGCGCAGAGAGAGAGAGAGCGCAGAGAGAGAGCGCAGAGAGAGAGAGCGCAGAGAGAGAGAGAGAGCGCAGAGAGAGAGAGAGCGCAGAGAGAGAGAGAGCGCAGAGAGAGAGAGAGCGCAGAGAGAGAGAGAGCGCAGAGAGAGAGAGAGCGCAGAGAGAGAGAGAGCGCAGAGAGAGAGAGAGCGCAGAGAGAGAGAGAGCGCAGAGAGAGAGAGAGCGCAGAGAGAGAGAGAGCGCAGAGAGAGAGAGAGCGCAGAGAGAGAGAGCGCAGAGAGAGAGAGAGCGCAGAGAGAGAGAGAGAGAGCGCAGAGAGAGAGAGAGAGAGCGCAGAGAGAGAGAGAGAGAGCGCAGAGAGAGAGAGAGAGCGCAGAGAGAGAGAGAGAGCGCAGAGAGAGAGAGAGCGCAGAGAGAGAGAGAGCGCAGAGAGAGAGAGAGTGCAGAGAGAGAGAGAGTGCAGAGAGAGAGCGCAGAGAGAGAGAGTGCAGAGAGAGAGAGAGAGTGCAGAGAGAGAGAGAGCGCAGAGAGCGCAGAGAGAGAGCGCGCGCAGAGAGAGCGCGCAGAGAGAGAGAGAGCGCAGAGAGAGAGAGAGAGCGCAGAGAGAGAGCGCAGAGAGAGAGAGAGTGCAGAGAGAGAGTGCAGAGAGAGAGAGAGCGCAGAGAGAGAGAGCGCAGAGAGAGAGAGAGCGCAGAGAGAGAGAGCGCAGAGAGAGAGAGAGAGCGCAGAGAGAGAGAGAGCGCAGAGAGAGAGAGAGTGCAGAGAGAGAGAGAGCGCAGAGAGAGAGAGAGCGCAGAGAGAGAGAGAGCGCAGAGAGAGAGGCTCCCGGAGAGAGCGCAGAGAGAGAGAGAGAGAGAGCAGAGAGAGAGAGAGCGCAGAGAGAGAGCGCAGAGAGAGAGAGAGAGCGCAGAGAGAGAGAGAGAGCGCAGAGAGAGAGAGAGCGCAGAGAGAGAGAGAGAGCGCAGAGAGAGAGAGAGAGCGCAGAGAGAGAGAGAGCGCAGAGAGAGAGAGAGCGCAGAGAGAGAGAGAGAGAGCGCAGAGAGAGAGCGCGCGCAGAGAGAGAGAGCGCAGAGAGAGAGAGAGCGCAGAGAGAGAGAGAGCGCAGAGAGAGAGAGAGAGCGCAGAGAGAGAGAGAGCGCAGAGAGAGAGAGAGAGCGCAGAGAGAGAGAGAGAGCGCAGAGAGAGAGAGAGAGCGCAGAGAGAGAGAGAGCGCAGAGAGAGAGAGAGCGCAGAGAGAGAGAGAGCGCAGAGAGAGAGAGAGCGCAGAGAGAGAGAGAGCGCAGAGAGAGAGAGAGCGCAGAGAGAGAGAGCGCAGAGAGAGAGAGAGAGCGCAGAGAGAGAGAGAGAGCGCAGAGAGAGAGAGAGAGCGCAGAGAGAGAGAGAGAGCGCAGAGAGAGAGAGCGCGCAGAGAGAGAGAGCGCGCAGAGAGAGAGAGCGCGCAGAGAGAGAGAGCGCGCAGAGAGAGAGCGCGCAGAGAGAGAGCGCGCAGAGAGAGAGAGAATGAATGAATGAATTATACGAGAGTAAGAGAGTGAGAGTGAGTGTCAGTAACACATGTGAGGGTGACAGTGGTATGACCAACACAACTCCTCCCATCTGCACTACACCCTAACACTCCCTCTCCCCCCCCTCCCCAGCATGTGCCGGGAACATGCGAGGTCAGCACACTTGGTGACCCTCTGGCCGCCCCCAGACACTCTCCCTCCTCACGCAATGTTCACCTTTCTCCCACCCTGGCCACTCACCTAGTGCTGCTCACCTAGTGCTGCTCACCTAGTGCTGCTCACCTAGTGCTGCTCACCTACTGCTGCTCACCTCTTGCTGCTTGCAGGGGTTCTGCCTCGGCTCTCTGGTCCCGCTTCTCAACTGTCAATCAACTGGTGTACAGGTTCCTGAGCCTACTGGGCTCTATCATATCTACATTTGAAACTGTGTATGGAGTCAGCCTCCACCACATCACTGCCTAATGCATTCCACCTGTTAACTACTCTGACACTGTAAAGGTTCTTTCTAACGTCCCTGTGGCTCATTTGGGTACTCAGTTTCCACCTGTGTCCCCTTGTTCGCGAATCACCCGTGTTAAACATTTATCTTTATCGACTGTCAATTCCTTTGAGAATTTTATAGGTAGTGATCATGTCTCCCCTTACTCTCGTCTTCCATTGTCTCGAGCTTTAGTTTCAGTACTCTTTCCTCGTGGATCATAGCTCTCACCTCAGGGACTAGACATACGTGCGCGCGCGAGCGTGTTTCATCTGTTTGCCGAACTGGCAACTGACTTGTTGGACCAAGTTATCACAAGTCGAGCCTAGTCTCAGACCGGGCTCTGGGAATAGAAAACCTCCCGAAACCCTCTCCAGGTATACTCCAGGTTTAAACACCACCAGTTCCTCTGTAAAGGTGGATACAAGTATATGTGAGTGTACCCATCTACACTACCACGTGCGGATACTCACCTGTATTATGAACCAAGTTAGCTTCATCCACTTCTTCATTTACTCATTTTATTCAATTATATTTTTATAATTACTTACACTAATGAAGTTCTTTCCAACATCTCTGATTCAATTGTCTCTTTAGTGTATATTTATGTCTCATTTTTTCTTATTTTAAACATGGGTTCTTTCTCTACTTCGTGACTTCCTATATGAGGACCGATATGATAATTCAAAATGTCTTTTAGAAGCCGACAGAAACAGAATAGAAGAGAAGAGATGGGAACAGACAAACACAGTAGGAGAGGGGAGGGGAAACTAAACAAGACTTATCCTTATCCTCCAAATCCTTATCAAGTACACGCAGCATACTACACTCCCCCATTACCACAGAAACTACCACAACCAACAGCCGTATTACTACCAAAACTGGAGGAACCATTACCGAGACTACAAGACACCCTGGAGCATGGTGGGAAGAGAGAAGAGATCTCCGGGAGCCTGCCAGAGGCCCCCACACAGTATGGAATCTTGAGGTTATCTTGAGGTTATCTTGAGATGATTTCGGGGCTTTTTAGTGTCCCCGCGGCCCGGTCCTAGACCAGGCCTCCACCCCCAGGAAGCAGCCCGTGACAGCTGACTAACACCCAGGTACCTATTTTACTGTTAGGTAACAGGGGCATAGGGTGAAAGAAACTCTGCCCATTGTTTCTCGCCGGCGCCTGGGATCGAACCCAGGACCACAGGATCACAAGTCCAGCGTGCTGTCCGCTCGGCCGACCGATTGACCGGAAGGTGTGTTATATCTGCCAACATACATGGCAAAGTCTAAATCGAGAAAGAAAGTTACGTCCATAAATGCTCTCCTAATAGAGTCGAATTCAATATTTGGGATATTCACAGAAACCTATAAGGGAGACTACAAGGAGAGTGACATCTGGATCGCAAAATATAAATGATATAGAAGTGATAGAATGACTGGAAGAGTAGGTTTGTATAATGAGGAAGAACTTGTATGAGCAGAGTTTTTTGAAACTCTACAAATAGCGTGGTAGAAGTACTTGGAATCAAAGTTAAGAACATAAACCTCGCTATCATTCTAATGTGCAACCTGCCAGATGCAAGGGTTGACGAATTCACAGGGCATATAAATAAAGTTCACAATTGCTAATATACAAAAGCCAGAGCCAAATATTATCTTCCATAGGGACTTTAATCTCCTCGGCTTAAAATTAAAATTAGGAAATAATAACAATATAGAATATTACAATACATGTAATCAACCCGGAAATAACCAACCACAATTGCTATACCAATGATGATACTCTTGAAGACGCTAGTGCTCTCTAGAGTGGAGTACTGCTGCACAATGACAGCCCCTTTCAAAGCTGGAGAAGTTGCTGACCTGGAGAGCATGCAGTGATCCTTTACTGCTAGAATCCACTCAGTAAAACATCTAAACTATTGGGACCGACTAAAGAGCCTAAATCTGTATTCTCTTGAGCGCAGGCGGGAGAGATACATAATAATTTACACACGGAAAACAGTAGAGGGGCTGGTCCCAAACCTGCACACAGAAATAACCTCACATGAGACCAGAAGGCATGGCAGGATGTGCAGAATACCCCCGTTGAAGAGCAGAGGTGCAACAGGTACTCTGAGAGAGAACTCTATCAACATCAGAGGTCCGAGACTGTTCAACACGCTTCCACTACACATAAGGGACATAACTGACCGACCCCTCACAGTGTTCAAGAGAGAACTCGATAAGCACATCCAAAAGGATACCTGATCAACCAGGCTGTGACTCATACGTCAGGCTGCGAGCAGCCGCGTCCAACAGCCTAGTTGACCAGTCCAGCAAAGAGGCTTGGTCGAGACCGGGTCGCGGGGTCGCTAAGCCACGAAAATACCTCAAGGTAACCACAGTTTAAGAACTAATTAGATTTTGTGATTTTTTTTCGCTCAACCAGCAGATAGCAGAAGGAGGGAATTATCAGGATAAAGCGCCAAGCCATTACGACTATATACTAACTAAATTATTATCGATGTTCTTCACGAGCAATGAAGAAATAATCAGGGATATTACAACCACAGATAATACACTCGGACCACAAACTCATAGAAGTTCAAATCAACAAAGACACTTATGACATCCAGAAAGATTAACCAACGGGAAGGATGTTCAACAAATTCAATTTCAACAACAAAAGGATCGATTCGGAATCAGTAGCCATCAAGAGAGCCAACATCCAACTGGATTATTATATTAAGTTCCAAAACTGTCACGGAAGGAACGGAACACTTGACTTCTGAAGTGAACAAAGTCTGCCTGAAACACGTTCCTCTACGCAACATGAACAGAACAGACAGACAGACAGACTTAGGGAACGCAGACGACATTACAGAAGGATAATAATAAATGAAATGGTTAAACAGACAATACTTTCACAACAAAGAAAATAAAATTTAAACTGAGAAACAGAGAAATTTCAGACGAGCAGAGCAGACATATAAATAAAAATAATAATAATTGATCACATAAAAAGCTGCCTCGTATGGGCCAATAGGCCTTCTGCAGTTACCTTCGTTCTTATGTTCTTATCGTTTGTAACGATACAAAAATCATTAGGAAAATTATCTCTTGCTGAAAAACTAGAAGCCTGTGTATATGAAATCTTCGACGGGGCAGCTGAAAATAACATAATGTTTAATAATACTTTCCATATACTTAGATATGGGAAAATAAAGAATTTCAAGAAAGCACTGAGTAGAAAACAATCAGATCTCCTCAAAGGAAGAAAAAAAAAGACATGCAAAGTATCCTATGATAATGATCTAAGACTACCTGGCGTAGTCTGAACATAATCCAACATACCGCCAGCCAGAACAAATGACACAGTGGATTATGAGACACATCAAATCCTGGGATTCCACCACGACAATGATCTTACTAATTAAATCCCTTATGCTTATGAAATAGAGGCAATACAGAGAACATACACGGAACGCTTAGACACTATAAGGCATCTAAACCACTGGCACTGTCTCAGAGCTCTCATAATGTACTCTCTCTTTGACAGGAGAGGAGTATCACGTAAGACAGTGGAAGACACTGGAAGACGTAAGACAGTGGAAGACACTGGAAGACGTAAGACAGTGGAAGACACTGGAAGACGTAAGACAGTGGAAGACACTGGAAGACGTAAGACAGTGGAAGACACTGGAAGATACAGGCTCCTTATATAAACAGCACAATAGCAACATACTATCTTGAGGTTATCTTGAGATGATTTCGGGGCTTTAGTGTCCCCGCGGCCCGGTCCTCGACCAGGCCTCCACCCCCAGGAAGCAGCCCATGACAGCTGACTAACACCCAGGTACCTGTTTTACTGCTAGGTAACAGGGGGCATAGGGTGAAAGAAACTCTGCCCATTGTTTCTCGCCGGCGCCCGGGATCGAACCCAGGATCAAAAGTCCAGTGTGCTGTCCGCTCGGCCGACCGGCTCCATACTAGAGGGAATGATTGGGTAGAAAGTGCAGAATAAGCCCAGTGAAAAGAAAAGGTGGCATAGGCACACTCAGAGAACACTGAACATCAGAGGTCCCCTGCTCCTCCCAACAGCACCACTCCTGTGCCAGTTAGGTCCACTACGGGCTCACCATAGCTCGTGCTACTTGCCCCGCTCCTGTGCCAGGTAAATTACGGGCTCACCATAGCCGTGCTACTTGGAACTTGTTCCGAGTAGCTTAATCTATAACAACAACAACAATCCTCCCAACACCCGCAAGAAATATTGCCCGAACATAAGTGGTTTTGCTGAAAAACTTAATACATTCCTGTAGGAAGTGCCGGATCAGCCGGATTGTAGTGGACACGTGGGCCCGCTGCAAGCAACAGCCTCTTGAACATATCACAAGCCTGTTTTGGGGAGCAGAACAACTCTCGAGATCCACTTCAGGTATACTCCAGGTGGCAGCGGTAGATCCACCACCACAAGGTACCCCACAAGGCTATGGTGGTCTCCTCTTCGTAAACAAACCCAACCTAATCGAATCCAACCAATTACAACCAAACGAAATTAAGAGATAAAATACGGCTGTATATATATGGTGTATACGAGGTTTGTGACGTCATGATGACGTCATAATGGCAGTACAGGTTTTAGACCGGACTGGAGGCGCTCCAACGGCCGCCCCGGGAACCACAGCCACCACCACCACCCGGAAGTGCCAAGTAAAGGTCATCTGGGCATTAACAATTACCTTCCGAGCCGTGTTGACCTGTGATGGGGGGGGGGGGGGGAGGGAAGCAGTAGGTGAAGAGGGGGGGCGGGCAAAACACGGGGTCCTATATATTTCCATTATATATTTCCATTATATATATATATATATATATATATATATATATATATATATATATATATATATATATATATATATATATACCTAGACTATACCATTGAGTATCCCTGGAGTTTACTTGGGATGGATGTTTAGTATACATGGAGGGGTGTTTGGGAGTTCTACACCTGGTTGATACCTGGTTGATGGGGTTCTGGGAGTTGTTCTACTCCCCAAGCCCGGCCCGAGGCCAGGCTTGACTTGTGAGAGTTTGGTCCACTAGGCTTGGAGCGGCCCGCAGGCCCACATACCCACCACAGCCCGGTTGGTCCGGCACTCCTTGGAGGAATAAATCTAGTTTCCTCTTGAAGATGTCCACGGTTGTTCCGGCAATATTTCATATGCTTGCTGGGAGGACGTTGAACAGCCGAGGACCTCTGATGTTCATACAGTGTTCTCTGATTGTGCCTATGGCACCTCTGCTCTTCACTGGTTCTATTCTGCATTTTCTTCCATATCGTTCACTCCAGTACGTTGTTATTTTACTGTGTAGATTTGGTACTTGGCCCTACAGTATCTTCCAGGTGTATATTATTTGATATCTCTGTCGTCTTCTTTCTAGTGAGTACATTTGGAGGGCTTTGAGACGATCCCAATATTTTAGGTGCTTTATTGCGTCTATGCGTGCCGTATATGTTCTCTGTATTCCCTCTATTTCAGCAATCTCTCCTGCTCTGAAGGGGGAAGTGAGTACTGAGCAGTACTCAAGACGGGACAACACAAGTGACTTGAAGAGTACAACCATTGTGATGGGATCCCTGGATTTGAAAGTTCTCGTAATCCATCCTATCATTTTTCTGGCTGTCGCAATATTTGCTTGGTTATGCTTCCTAAACGTTAGGTCGTCAGACATTATTATTCCCAAATCCTTTACATGCTGTTTTCCTACTATGGGTACATTTGATAGTGTTTTGTACTCTGTACTCTGTATTATGTTTAAGGTCCTCATTTTTACCGTACCTGAGTACCTGGAATTTATCACTATTAAACATCATGTTATCATGTTATCTACAAGCTTGATTTAGAAGACTTGCTTGAGGCGGCCCGCAGGCCCCAGGTCTCCACACGTAACTCCAACGTTGGTTTATAGTGGGACCCATGTGAGGGGGGGGGGTATGTACTCACCTAGTTGTGCTTGCTGGGTTGAGCTCTGGCTCTTTGGTCCCGCCTCTCAACTGTCAATCAACTGGTGTGATTGGGGGTACTTGTGTGAAGAGTCGTCTTGGGAGTGTTTGTGGGAAGCGGGTTCCAGCTCCTGGCTCTTAATTCTTGTGTTCGCTCACTCTCACTCAGTGTGTGAGTGAGTGAGCATTTACTAGTTGTATCTACAGTAACGAGTTATTAACTCTTGGACCCCTCCTTTCTAACCAATTTATTTTTCCTCTATTATTTCAACTACATATATTTCTCTCAACACACACACACACACACACACACACACACACACACACACACACACACACACACACACACACACACACACACACTGTTTTGTGTGTGTGGATCTATACTGTTTCTGATATATGAAAATGATCTCCCAGATGGAATTGACTCGTTCCTCTCAATATTTGCTGATGATGCAAAAATTATGAGGATTAAAGCAGAGGAAAATAGTAGGAGGCTACAAGATAACCTAGACAAGCTGAAAGAATGGTCCAACAAATGGCTACTAAAGTTCAACCCAAGTAAATATAACGTACTGAACCTAGGGGGGGGGAGGAAATAGGAGGCCAGACTAGGGGGGGGGGGGGAAATAGGAGGCCAGACACAGGACACAGAATGGGAGACAAAGTCCTTCACGAAACGAACAGAGAGAAAGATCTAGGAGTTGTTATCACACCAAACCTGTCTCCTGAAGCCCACATCAAAAGAATAACATCAGCGGCATATGCGAGGCTGGCTAACATCAGAACTGCCTTCAGAAACCTGTGTAAGGAATTATTCAGAACCTTGTATACCGCATATGTAAGGCCAATCCTGGAGTATGCGGCCCCAGCATGGAGCCCGTACCTTGTCAAGCATAAGACGAAGTTGGAAAAAGTTCAGAGGTATGCCACTAGGCTAGTCTCAGAACTAAGAGGCATGAGTTATGAAGAAAGACTGCGTGAACTGAACCTCACGTTGCCGGAAACCAGAAGAGCCCGGGGAGACATGACCACCACATACAAAATTCTCAGGGGAATTAACAGGGTACCCAAGGATGGATTATTTAACAAGGGTAGTGCACGCACAAGGGGACACAAGTGGAAGCTGAGTACCCAAATGAGCCACAGACACATTTGAAAGAACTTTTTCAGTGTCAGAGTAGTTAGTAAATAGAATGCATTAGGCAGTGATGTGGTGGAGGCTGACTCCATACAGTTTCAAATGTAGATATGATGGAGCTTGAGGAGCTCAGGAATCTGTACACCAGTTGATTGACAGTTGAGAGGCGGGACCAAAAAGCCACAGCTCAACCCCCGCAAGCACAACGAGGTAAGTACACACACAGGAAGCAGCCCTTAGCAGCTGTCTAACTTCCAGGTACCTATTTACTGCTAGGTGAACAGGAACATCAGGGTGAAAGAAAGTCTGCCCATTTGTTACCGTCTGCGCCGGGGAACGAATCCGGGCCCCTAGGACTACGACTCCAGGGCGTTGACCACTCAGCCGCCCACCCCCCTCCCCACCACCGTGTGAGTGTGTGTCACTTTCTCTTTCCCTCCCTTCCTCATTGCGTAACAAGTCAACCACCCGCCACAGTTACCAGCCAACCCACACTTCCCCACCACAACCAGTTCAGCAGAAACAGTTTAGTGGGTCAACAAGTTCAAAGTAATACCGACCGTTACTCAACCCCTCCTTGTTGAGTTGTTACTCCCCCCCCCCCCCCTGACTCCTCGCCCTCCCCTGCTTGATGCTGCTTGAACGTGACTTGCTTGATGGGGTTCTGGGAGTTCTTCTACTCCCCAAGCCCGGCCCGAGGCCAGGTTTGACTTGTGAGAGTTTGGTCCACCAGGCTGTTGCTTGGAGCGGCCCGCAGGCCCACATACCCACCACAGCCCGGTTCGCCCGACACTTCTTGAAGAAAACTATCCAGTTTTATCTTGAAGATGTCCACGGTTGTTCCAGCAGTATTTTTCATAGTTGCTGGGAGGACGTTGAACAACCGCGGACCTCTGATGTTAATACAGTGTTCTCTGATTGTGCCTATGGCACCTCTGCTCTTCACTGGTTCTATTCTGTATTTTCCTCCATGTCGTTCACTCCAGTACGTTGTTATTTTATCTGCTTGATAGGGGTTCTGGGAGTTCTTCTACTCCCAAAGCCCGGCCCGAGGTCAGACTCATTTTACTGTGCAGAGTTGGGACCTGGCCCTCCAGTACTTTCCATGTGTATTTTATTTCATATCTCCCTCGTCTCCTTTCTAGCGAGGAGCGCTTTGAGACGATCCTAATAATTTAGGTGCTTTATCGCGTCTATGTGTGCCATATATGTTCTCTGTACTCTCTCTGTACTATATGAGTGCCATATACGTTATTTATTTAAGCAATCTTTCCTGGTCTGAAGGGGGAAGTGAGTACTGAGCAGTACTCAAAACGGGACAACACAAGTGATTTGAAGAGTACAACCATTGTGATGGGGTCCCTGGATTTGAAAGTTCTCGTAATCCATCCTACCATTTTTCTGGCTGACGCAATATTTGCTTGGTTATGCTCCTTAAACGTTAGGTCGTCAGACATCTTTATTCCCAAATCCTTTCATGCTCTTTTCCTACTATGGACAGATTTAATTGTGTTTTGTACCCTGTATTATGTGTAAGGCTCTCATTTTTACCGTATCTAAGTGCCTGGAATTTATCACTGTTAAACATGATATTATTGTCTGCTGCCCAGTCGAAAACTTTATTAAGATCTGAGTGTAGGTTTTCAATGTCTTCAAGAGAAGTAATTTTTACGCTGATTTTTTTTTTGTCATCTGCAAAGGATGACACGAAGTTGTGACTTGTATTTGAGTCTATATCTGATATGAGAATAAGGAAAATCAGTGGTGCAAGGACTGTACCTTGAGGTACAGAGTTTTTAACTGCGCTTGGACTCGATTTTACATGGTTGACTGTTACTCTGTGTTCTGTTCGATAGAAAACTAAGTATCCAGCGTCCTACTTTACCAGTTATCTCCATTAACCTCATTTTGTGTGCTATCACTCCATGGATACATTTATTGAATGCCTTTGCGAAGTCCGTGTATACCACATCTGCATTCTGTTTTTCATCTAATGCCTCAGTGACTTTGTCGTAGTCATCAAGTAGCTGTGAGAGGCACGATCTTCCCGCTCGAAATCCATGATGGGCCTGGGTTGTGGAGGTCATTGGTTTCCATGAAACTAGTGACCTGACTCCTAATAACTCTTTCAAATACTTTTATTGTGGGACGTTACTGCAACTGGTCTATAATTCTTTGCCAATGCTTTTGCTCCCTCCCCTGTGTAGAGGGGCTATGTCTGCTGCTTTCAGCGCATCTGGTATTTTCCCTGTGTCCAAGCTCTTCCTCCACACTATACTGAGTGCCTGTGCTACTGGCACCTTGCATTTCTTTATAAAAAATGAATCCCGTGCTTCTGAACCCGGGGCTGAGTGCATGGGCATGTGACTCGTACTCACCCTGACTCGTGCAAGTCCATGCGAGGCAGCGACAGTTTACCCCCCCCCCCCCCCCACACACACACATTTGTGTAACTTACGCCTGAAACAGTCAAGATACGTGCATGTGTTATACCAAGTGACAACATGTTAGGCAAACTAGTTTATCTGTTAACGATTTCCAGAGTTGTTCTGTTCCCGCAGCCAGGCCAGCCTTTCCTGGTGATTGCCTGGTCTGTGTTCGAGGGTCCCAAGATCCACATAACTATGCAGTGTTATCAAACCAATATTTTCGTGGACTTTTCTATTAAATCTAATTTCTAAAATTGTCTAATTTCTAAAATTGTCTAATTTCTAAAATTGTCTAATTTCTAAAATTGTCTAATTTCTAAAATTGTCTAATTTCTAAAATTGTCTAATTTCTAAAATTGTCTAATTTCTAAAATTGTCTAATTTAAAAACAAAAGTTGACGAGGAAGTGTTCTTGTTTGATTAATTAAATTGATTATCAATTTAATTATCCAGACATTTGGTTTAAATTGTTTGAGGAGTCGTGGCGTGAGGCGTCGTGGCGTGAGGAGTCGTGGCGTGAGGAGTCGTGGCGTGAGGCGTCGTGGCGTGAGGCGTCGTGGCGTGAGGCGTCGTGGCGTGAGGCGTCGTGGCGTGAGGCGTCGTGGCGTGAGGCGTCGTGGCGTGAGGCGTCGTGGCGTGAGGCGTTGTGGCGTGAGGCGTCGTGGCGTGAGGCGTCGTGGCGTGAGGCGTTGTGGCGTCCAGGAATGTTTCCAGGATAATAACCTCATCAAGACCACACCAGTCTACATGAAAATAATTTTTATCTACAGGGTTACAAAAACTGAGATGGACCACACTGCTCATAAAGTCTGGCCTCCTGGTCGCCAGAACACTCCGGCCCGCGCCCTCTCACCCACCCACCCGCCTTCTCACCCACCTACCTACCCGCCCTGTCACATGCTCGCCAGCCCGAACGTTTGCCCACCTGTGCCCACTCTCCCCACCTGTGCCGGGGAGAGTGGGCAGGGAGAGCGAGCAGCTGCGGCAACAGGAGTCGCCAGCAACATGCACCTCACATTGACTGTTGCCGCCGGAGGCTGCTAGCGTATTGTGCACCCCATACTACTCCTGTGAGCCGTAGCGGAAAAAGGATTACAGAGGGCACAAAAGGTCTTTATCAGACCTCAACGGAGATTATTACATTAACAAATAACATCTATCCTGAACACCTTATATTATAATGTCAGCTAGTTACAGAGAATGTTCCATTTAAATCGCTATGTATTTACGGTTACTCATTGTATATTAATAGTGGGTCTTATCGATAATACATAATTGTTTGAGCTATAATATTATAGGCATAGGGGGAGCTGCGGTTTGTTATTATAAGTCTTCACGATGCACTACTTGCTTTTTGGCCTCATATGTCGTCTATCTACCGGAAGTGAAACATGGATACAATGCAAGGATTTCAAGTATGTTATCCTTAGTAATAAGATGGTTTGTCATTTCATACAACGTGAGTATAGATTTACCTCTAAATGGCTCAACTGTATTACAGTCCAAGATATAATGCTCTAGAGTGTGTCTATAGACACACTAGAGTCCTCTAGAGTGTGTGTGTAGAGTGACGTCTCTGTCCACACACTTTACACTCCCGCACACGAGGCTGCTCCCCTCCTTATAATGGCAGACCAGGCAAGCACGGCCGGCTGCATGCCACGCTCCTCAAAAATATATAATTACTACCAGTATCAAAATGAATAATAGTGGGAAATCGCCTTGAACGCCTTTCGAAATCTAAATATATATTTCGAAATATAAATCGCCTTTATATTTCCAGCCTTTCAAACAAGATAAATAATAAAACCAAGAGAAACTGGAGCAGCATCTAGAGGAGTCCATCAGTGTGAGGGAGGGTAGGGGATAGAGTGAGGGAGGGAGAAGGGCAGGGGATAGAGGGAAGGAGAGAGGGAGATGCCACTGTTCACCCAGCTGTCAATAGGTCCCTGGGAACTTAGACAACAGTTGCGGGTTCCATCCTGGGGATGAGAGCTCCCCTCCACTTGTGTGTTCATGTTAATGACTTATATTGTCTGAGGTCTGGACACAACTCGTGAAGAAGTTGTCCCGATCTTCCCCCTTTCACGCTGTTTATTGGGGCGCTAAACATGTCCTCATACTGCTTTTTTGGGGGCGGGATTTCATTGATTTCTTTCTCGTTCTCTGTGTATGTTCTATTCACCTCGGCTGTGTGGGGTCTCGAACCCTGGACTTTAGGTGTGTGAGGCCGACGCTTATCTGTGTATGAACCTTCACTTTTAAGAATTGGTCCAATACTGGTGGAGGTTTTTGATTTCGATATCACGTGTGGGGAAAAAATATTTGGACTTTTCTTTATATCTTTCTGTTCCAATGTTTTTTTTTTTTCCTTCTGTTCCAATTTTCTTTCTTCTGTTCCAATCTATTCCAGTGTTCTTGTAATGATCTGGTGCTCAGATCATGGTTCTCCCTTTCTCCCCTTCTCTCCCCTGCCCTCTCCCCTTGCCGTCATTCGTCTCCCCCCCCTCCCTGGTCATCTCTCCTATTTGTCACAGTCCGACCCGCTGGTCACTCCCCCCCCCCCCCTTTTTTTTTGGCAGTTCCTGCCATATACTGCTTGAGTCAAATTACCCCTTAGGCAGGTGTTCAAGTCACTTGTTCCCCCCCCCCCATCCCTATTTCCCTCCAATCGTTGTCTCCCAATCCCTTGTCCAATCCGTTTCCCCTCTCCCTCCCGTCCATTTAGTACCAGTGACGAATTCAGAAATAGTACCTCTGGGTCATTAACTTGTGCTCGTTGGCTGGGCACGTGGGTGACCGGCCAACGTTTCCCCACAGGACAGTCGTTGCTGGCTTCCCGGTTACTTGAGTTTTCTGTCAAGAGGAATTGACCCTTATGGTCAAACCTGGTTCTGATTGGTTGAAGCCATGTAGGCCTGTGTAGGCGGAGTCCCCCAGGGGAGTGCCTGTCAATGCCATTGGCCAAGCCTCCAGAGCACCCAGTTGTGTTTAAATCCATTGGCCATAGGCTTGGAATGGGCAGAGTTAAATTGGGCCTGGGAACTTTGAAGTGGGTGGAGCTTGTTCTTCACTGATAGCTTGTTAAGAAAAATAAAGTCAGTGTGTCTTGGAGTGTACTGGGGCCCAGATCTCCTGATCTGGAGGGCAGCCACTACAACATCGTGGCCGGGGTTGCAGGAGTAAGGTAATATCTGAGTTTTGGTCCAACAGTAAATGCACCTAAAATTATTCCTTTTGCCTCTTAGGGATAATAGAGTAGGGTATATGTTCAGTTGATTTTAATTTACATGTTTAATAATAATAAAGTGTATAATTTGTTCCAGTGGTATTCAGTTAATTCCCCCTTTTGGTATTATTTGTATTTGGTCAAATATCAAATGAAAACCTAAACACGAAAATTGTTGGTAACCACGTTGGTATTAATGTTAAACAGTCCTGTAATTTACCTGTGATCAGTCTCGAGAGTTGTGGCGGCCTCCGTAAGCCCGGGTGCACTAAGCCTAACAACCAGTATCTTGGGTTATCTTGAGGGTTATCTTATGATTTCGGGGCTTTTTTTTTAGTGTCCCCGCGGCCCGGTCCTCGACCAGGCCTCCACCCCCAGGAAGCAGCCCGTGACAGCTGACTAACACCCAGGTACCTATTTACTGCTAGGTAACAGGGGCATTCAGGGTGAAAGAAACTTTGCCCCTTTTGTTTCTGCCTCGTGCGGGAATCGAACCCGCGCCACAGAATCACGAGTCCTGCGCGCTATCCACCAGGCTACGAGGTCCCACACTACAAGTTGGCTACAAGTAACACCCTGAGATGATATAACCCCCCCCCCCCGCGTGTCTTGGGAGTACTTACAGTAACCGTGAGCACCATAGTACTTATACCGACATACAACACAATTACAAAGTAGAAATTGGTACTATTGAATTTTGGACAAACCGGAAAACGATTTTCTAATGTTGCAAAGACAAACTAACCAAACCTCACCTCCCTAGGCCTAATACACACTATCTGAGGCCTAATATAGTACATGTGTGTGCTATACTAGGGCCGAGGAATATTGAAGTTTTGTTTTTTTAGCTTCACTTTTTTGGCGAACTCTTATAGAGTGAATAGTAGAAAGTTGTACTATCTAATTACTTAGTACGTCAATAGTTGTACTATGGTGCACATAGTTACAAAAAGTACTATCTAAACAGGAGGATGGGTCGCATAACCGGAAGTCAAACCGGAAGTGATCAATCTCAGGTCTGAGATCTCATTAGTCTTTGTGACACACTTTTGCTTAGAGCAAAAACTGTTATGATCTCACCCACCACCTTATTGAAGGTCCAGTTATGAGGCAGCCCTCACACCTGTTGGTATGAGGCAGCCCTCACACCTGTCGGCATGAGGCAGCCCTCACACCTGTCGGCATGAGGCAGCCCTCACACCTGTCGGCATGAGGCAGCCCTCACACCTGTCGGCATGAGGCAGCCCTCACACCTGTCGGCATGAGGCAGCCCTCACACCTGTCGGCATGAGGCAGCCCTCACACCTGTCGGCATGAGGCAGCCCCTCACACCTGTCGGCATGAGGCAGCCCCTCACACCTGTCGGCATGAGGCAGCCCCTCACACCTGTCGGCATGAGGCAGCCCCTCACACCTGTCGGCATGAGGCAGCCCCTCACACCTGTCGGCATGAGGCAGCCCCTCACACCTGTCGGCATGAGGCAGCCCCTCACACCTGTCGGCATGAGGCAGCCCCTCACACCTGTCGGCATGAGGCAGCCCCTCACACCTGTCGGCATGAGGCAGCCCCTCACACCTGTCGGCATGAGGCAGCCCCTCACACCTGTCGGCATGAGGCAGCCCCTCACACCTGTCGGCATGAGGCAGCCCCTCACACCTGTCGGCATGAGGCAGCCCCTCACACCTGTCGGCATGAGGCAGCCCCTCACACCTGTCGGCATGAGGCAGCCCCTCACACCTGTCGGTATGAGGCAGCCCCTCACACCTGTCGGTATGAGGCAGCCCCTCACACCTGTCGGTATGAGGCAGCCCCTCACACCTGTCGGTATGAGGCAGCCCCTCACACCTGTCGGTATGAGGCAGCCCCTCACACCTGTCGGTATGAGGCAGCCCCTCACACCTGTCGGTATGAGGCAGCCCCTCACACCTGTCGGTATGAGGCAGCCCCTCACACCTGTCGGTATGAGGCAGCCCCTCACACCTGTCGGTATGAGGCAGCCCCTCACACCTGTCGGTATGAGGCAGCCCCTCACACCTGTCGGTATGAGGCAGCCCCTCACACCTGTCGGTATGAGGCAGCCCCCTCACACCTGTCGGTATGAGGCAGCCCCCTCACACCTGTCGGTATGAGGCAGCCCCTCACACCTGTCGGTATGAGGCAGCCCTCACACCTGTCGGTATGAGGCAGCCCTCACACCTGTCGGTATGAGGCAGCCCTCACACCTGTCGGTATGAGGCAGCCCTCACACCTGTCGGTATGAGGCAGCCCTCACACCTGTCGGTATGAGGCAGCCCCTCACACCTGTCGGTATGAGGCAGCCCCTCACACCTGTCGGTATGAGGCAGCCCCTCACACCTGTCGGTATGAGGCAGCCCCTCACACCTGTCGGTATGAGGCAGCCCCTCACACCTGTCGGTATGAGGCAGCCCTCACACCTGTCGGTATGAGGCAGCCCTCATACCTGTCGGTATGAGGCAGCTCTCACACCTGTCGGTATGAGGCAGCCCTCACACCTGTCGGTATGAGGCAGCCCTCACACCTGTCGGTATGAGGCAGCCCTCACACCTGTCGGTATGAGGCAGCCCCTCACACCTGTCGGTATGAGGCAGCTCTGCAGTGACTATTCACCCTCATGTGCATGAGGATATCCTCATTATTCACAGTTGAGAGTCCAGACTGGTAACTTTGAATCACCAGGAGCTATCTATGAGGTCATCTAATATCTCCATCACAGAGAAGAGTTAGTCACGAGGACACATGAGACACTGTCTAGTGTACTAGCATCCACTAGTTCCACTAGCCTCCACTAGTAAACTCCTGCTAGAGCACAGGAATATTTTCCAATATTGTTGAGTGTATGAAGTCATTAGAGTGCACTATGAGTCTCATACCACTCACACTCACGTCCCTGGTGACTAAACACTCGCAAGTATAGTGAAGGAGCAGCTCGTCCTCCTAAGGTTTCCCACAGGCATGAAACTGTCGTACTGAAAGTGCTAACCTTATCCTAACCTCCCAGAGGACCCAAAACAGAAAACGAGGCAATACGTCAATTTCGCGAGACACTGCAATTTTCTAGTACGACAATTTTTGGCCTTAGGTAAAGTATACGTCAAAATGCGACGATCTTTTAGGAGGAGAACGGGTTGGGAGGAGAGAGTGTGAGTGAGTGAGTGAGTGAGTGAGTGAGTGAGTGAGTGAGTGAGTGAGTGAGTGAGTGAGTGAGTGAGTGAGTGTTCCAGCTCGTGTACACAGATTCCAACTGGAATACTCACCGTTGGCGGGAACTCATTACCTGCAGCGACCTGCCATAAGGACCGAAATGCCAGTATAATTGACAATTACAGTGTCACACTGTCTAGTGAATGTTTTCTGCTGCCCCCTACTTGTAGTTCTCGGTTCAAAACTGTTCAGAACACACTGTACTCGTGCTTTCTGCCCCCCCCCCCTGTGTGTGGGTCAGTGACACGGATTTTGTTTAGCATGACGCAGAATTCCTCCCAGAACCTCCCCTCCTGGTAAACTATAGTCTAGGGCAGCTGTATAAATGTCCAGGTACCTTAGTTTCACACACCTGGCTCTTGACACACACGGTGTATCCCTTCAGTCTAGGGCAGCTGTATAAATGTCAAGGTACCTTAATATCACACACCTGGCTCTTGACACACGGTGTATCCCTTCAGTCTAGGGCAGCTGTATAAATGTCAAGGTACCTTAGTATCACACACCTGGCTCTTGACACACACGGTGTATCCCTTCAGTCTAGGGCAGCTGTATAAATGTCAAGGTACCTTAGTATCACACACCTGGCTCTTGACACACTCGGTGTAACCCTTCATATAGTCTAGGGCAGCTGTATAAATGTCCAAGTACATTAGTAACACATTGAGACACTCTTCAGACAAGGAATGAAGGCTTTCTTCGATGTTTATGGAGATGTAGTTTCGATAAGCTTTTAGTTATATTCCGTGAACCAACGTCCTCGTGGCCCGGTCTCTAACCAGGGCTCATATTTGGTGGTCTGGTCAACCAGACTGTTGGACGCGGCTGGTAGCAGTCTGATGTATCAATCACAGCCTGGTTGTTCAGGTATCCTTTGGAGCTGTTTATTGAGTTCAATTTTTGAACACTATGAAGGGTCGGCCAGTTATGCCCCTTATGTGTAGCGGAAGCGTGTTGAACAGTCTCGGGCCTCTGATGTTGATAGTTCTCTCTCAGAGTACCTGTTGCACCTCTGCTCTTCAGCGGAGTTGTGTTGCACATCGTGCACAGAATTCCGCTCAAATGCCTCCTTTAACTCCTGCAGACGTCTGACATCAGGTACCTGTGTAAAAATGTCGTCAACATACCTGCAGTATATCCAGGTTTCAAGTCCATGTCAACTAAGACCTTCTGCTCGATGGTACCCATGTAGAAGTTCGCAAACAGGACATCTAGGGGAGAACCAATGGCGACCCCAGCCTGGAAACCCACTTCGGCCAATCATCAGCCAGATACCCACACCCACGTACAGACTGGCTAAGCGACTCAACGGGTTGCTGACTCATTATGTACCTTGTGCTTTCAGCCTGAAGTCTCCAAAGGAATTTGTTGATTTACTGCGGGGAACACGGGCCACAGGGATAAGAGCCTCGTTGGATGTAGAATCACTGTTTACTATCGTACCTGTGGATGAAACAATCGGGATGATAGTGGACAGTGTGTATCGTGATCCGGCTTGTACTCCTCTTGACATATCAGAAAACATACTAAGGAAACTACTCCAAGCTTGTACTAAAGAGGCACCCTTCTTGAGCCCAGATGGGCACATGTATAAGCAAGTAGATGGGGTCGCCATGGGTTCTCCCCTAAGTGTCCTGTTTACGAATTTTATATGGGTACCATCGAGCAGAAGGTCTTAGTTGACATGGACTTGAAACCTGCCATATACTGCAGGTATGTTGACGACATTTTTACACAGGTACCTGATGTCAGACGTCTGCAGGAGTTAAAGGAGGCATTTGAGCGGAATTCTGTGTTGAGTTTCACTTACGAGACGGAAAGCTGCCCTTTCTAGATGTAAGTCACAGAAAGGAGCGGAGGCTTCCACACAGCAGTCTACACTAAGGAAACAAACGTAGGAATGTGCCTCAACGCTAATAGTGAATGCCCAGACAGGTACAAGAGGAGTGTTGTCAACGCTTACGTCGACCGTGCTCTCAGCCACAGCTCAGGATGGAAGCAAATCGATGAAGAACTCTGTAGGGTAAGGCAGGTCCTAGTCAACAACGGTTCTCTAATGGTTTTCTTGAAGAGATCATAAAAAGAAAGGTAAAACGCCATGCAACCTCTGAAGAATCAACTTACACAACACATGTACCCCCTATTAGACTATTTTACAGGAACTTCTTTTTGACAGCTCATAAAACAGAGGAAAGGGTCCTGAAAGATATTGTTGATAGGAACGTTATCCCTACAGACAAAAATCAGAAAATACAATTAACGATTTACTATAAACCAAAAAAATGGCCAATCTACTCATGAAAAACTCTCCAGACACAAAGCAGAACGCCTTGAAGGAAACCAACGTCGTCTATGCCTTCAAATGCCCACTTGGGGACTGTAAGCCCCCAAAGAACTCAGTATATAGGCAAGACAATAACGTCTCTTCTCTTTCCAGGTGATTAGCAATGCATAAACAACAGGGCTCCATAAAGGAACATATAATCTCCTCTCACAACCAGACCATCACCAGAGAAATCTTAATAAACAACATAGAAATCATCGATAGATACAGCGATAGCAGGCAGTTCGACATCTGCGAGGCACTACACATCAAAATGTCAACACCAGCAATCAACAGCCAATTAATGCACAACTATATTCTACCCACTTCAAGACTCCGAACCAATATAGAAGCATCAAGAGGAAGTATGGGCCAATAGGCCCTTTGCAGTTACTTCCATTTTTATGCTCTCATATCCAATTTATACCCATTGTTTCGTGTTCTGTCTTGTGTTGAAAGTTTTGTTCACCTCACCCAAAACTGTTGTACCATATCACCTCACCCAAATGCGAGTATAAGTATGAAGGATTAGCGTGTTTACAGGTTACAGTTGTGTGTGACTGTCAATTACCATTGACAGTGAAAAGAAACATAAGAAACATACATTGAGAAAATTCATGTTAGAATTATTAATCTTACCTTTTCGGTCATATTTAACAACATATGTTTACAAGAAAGATTGCTACCATTATTATCATTATTATATATATATATATATATATATATATATATATATATATATATATATATATATATATATATATATATGTATAAACAAACGTGTCTGAAGATCTTGGACCAACATAGTGCGCGCACGCATACCTGGATTGTACCTGGATAGGGTTCTGAGAGTTCTTCTACTCCCCAAGCCCGGCCCGGGGCCAGGCTTGACCCCTGTAGTAATCTTGCGAGATAGACTGACAAACACATACAGAAATAAAAAGCAAATATTTACACGATCTTAACAACAAAAACAAAACACAGAGTAACAATATCAAGAGCAAATAACCCGGGAACGACGCCCCATAAAAAACGGAGCCCAAGAAGCCGTTCAGCGAGGGATAATTCCTTTTTCCAGGTGGTCCACGTCGGACTGGGACCTGGAGCTGTAGTCCGACCCCCCAACCCTACCACACCTTGGTGCTCATTATGAGTTTGGGGCCTCGCTGTGGTTGGTGGATAAAGGAGTGTGGTCTGGTCAGCTCAGACTGTGGTCGAGGTTCAAGGCCACTTCTTCATGACCAAGGCCATGACTGTGGGCGGAGCTTCTGTAGTCATCTATAACGGGTTGTGGATTTGAGTAATTGTGATTGATGACGTATTGTGATTGTTGTTATTGTTTCTGGTTGTAGTTGTAGGCTATTGGCTTTGTTTACAACTTGACTAAATGTAAACTTTGTCAGCAGAACTATTCACATACTTTGCCTCACTATGTAATCGAATATGAAAAATCGTGGAATTCAGAGATAACACCACCAATGGTGCCCAAGAAGTGTGTAATTCATTCTAAATGGTGTACAATCAGAAAGTTTAGCCAAGTGTCTAAAGTTTGGTGACTGTAGCTGCAGCCTTCACACGACTGAGGTTCCCGCCCAGTTGGGTGGTGTGGAGCAGGACAAGTAACTGTGTGACTGACTCACCGTAAATGTCAACTGTATATTGCTGTGGGCCGCTTCTTGAACCACCTGTGAAATAAAGACAATATGTATATAATATATACACAAAAATCACAATAGCGAGATGTATCAAATGAACAAATCCGCAAGGGCCGACATGAGGGTTCGAACCTACGTCCGGGATGATCCCAGACGCGCCTTAGTCGACTGCGCCACGACATGGTTAAAAGAATTGCAACCTGGAGTGCTGCTGCCCTCACGAGGATCCCGCAGCTTCTCCGAAGCACAAGCCGGGGTTTCACACAATTCCCGTCATGCACCCGGGCTCTGTCGACCAGAAATTCAACCTCTTAAGAGGTAGAAAAATTATTATCTCTTAATATTTTAAGAGGTAGAAGAATATCTGGTCGACAGAGCCCGGGTGCATGGGAGGGAACTGTGAGAAACACCGGTTTGTGCTTCGGAGAAGCTGCGGGATACTCGTGAGGGCAGCAGCACTCCAGGTTGCAATTCTTTTAACCATGTCGTGGCGCAGTACCTGATTGATACCTGCTTGATGGGGTTCTGGGAGTTCTTCTACTCCCCAAGCCCGGCCTGAAGCCAAGCTCGACTTGTGAGAGTTTGGTCCACCAGGCTGTTGCTTGGAGCGACCCGCAGGCCCACATACCCACCACAGCCCGGCTGATCCGGAACTTCTCTTAGAAAACAGCGTCCAGTTTTCTCTTGAAGATGTCCACGGTTGTTCCGGCAATATTTCTTACAGTCGCTGGGAGGACATTGAACAACTGCGGACCTCTGATGTTTATACAGTGTTCTCTGATTGTGCCTATGGCACCCGAATAAGTGTCGACTAAGACTAAGGTGCAGTCAACTAAGGTGCGTCTGGGATCATCCCAAACGTAGATTCGAACCCTCATCACAGCCTTTGTGGCTTTGTTTATATAATATATATATACTTATATATACATTGTGTAACTAACTTCACAAGATTGTCATTTGCTTAGCTAAATGAACTATGGATACAGTTCCTGAACCCAATATGTGCTTCTGTAACCCTTTCCACCACCACCACCCACGTAGCCTTAACAAAGGCGACATGTTCGTTAAACCAGCCGCAAAACCCTCTGTTTACGAATGAAAAACGGTTTTCACACAACTCACAACTGATCATGATCGAACATTTTTCGAACAGTGCTTCTCTAACGACCTGTGTTCGAATCAGGTCAATGTATACTGTAACAGCCCGTCCTCCAAACACAGACCCAAAAGTGATTCCATGCACCCGCCAACCCCCACCCCCCCTCCCCCCGTGTTTATGTATGAAAAACGGTTTACACACGACTCCGCTGTAAATGCTTCACCCACGTACTTACAAATACAAATAATCGCCAACAGAACCTAAACACCTAACCTAACCTGCGTCTGACAACTTTAGTGTACACAGGAAATTTAATGTACAACAACATTAACTTATATGAGAACAAATCTATTTTTAATACACAGTACGTACAAATTTATGAATGCTTCTGGAGGGGGAGGGGGGAAGGGCCCCTACTTTAACGAGCCTCGCCTGAGGACAGGTTTGGCCCATGGGATGGGTATGGGGTGCACAATACACGACTTGAACTAATAGCTGTGGATGTGGTTGGGTAAAAACAGGAACTGCCTCGAGTGGTCCGAGAGACCATGAACAGTTTCCCATGTTCTGGTGTCACCAGGGAACTGGACCACTTCCCGCAGTCCCACTCTAGAGCCATCAGCAGGTAAACAACAGGTAGTCCCGTGGCAAGAATGTTCAATTCGTACAATTAGATATGCAGCTAAATCACCAACATCGCTGGACGGAATATTTCGACTTTACCGTAGTTGACCCTGAAATGGTTCCGTGGATCAATATCGTTGCGGCTCAGTCTCTGGCCAGATCTTCTGACTGAAGGTCTGGTCCACCAGGCAGTGCACATGGGGCCCCACTATTCTAGGGGCCCACGCTGCCATAGTGTTCATGAGAGATCTCTCAGCATAGCAACCCGTCCTCTACCAAAGAACGTCACTTTTCGACCGTATGCGTTACTTAAGACCAAAAATTGTCGTACTAGAAAATGGAAGCGGCTGGCGAAAGTGACGTACTGTTCCCTTTTCTGTTTTGGGTCCTCTGGCAGGTTAGGATAAGGGCAGTTTAAGTTGACCGTTTTTTTTTTTTTGACGTTGGGAAACCTTAGGAGGACGAGCTGGGCAGTGGATAATTTCTCTATCACTCACTGGTTCAAACCCCTTTTCAAATTATATAAATAATTTGTGCGTAACTATTTCAGGGTAATCGTGCACTTTAGTGGAGGCTGCGTGCATTACCCAGCCCGACCTATCCAAAGTACACATAACTAAACTGAAGTACTAAATTGCCCGAACCTAACCTAAGACCGGACCCACGAATAGAAAACGGATCATCATGTCAATTTTGCGAGCCGCAATGAACTTAATTTTAGTACGTCAATTTTTTACCTTAGGGGATGTCAAAATGCGATGTGGTATTGGAGAGGATGAGTTGCATCATCTTAGTTGAGGACCCAGCCTTGACTTGGGCTACAGTGCTGTAGCACTGTAACTAAGTAACTGTAGCACTGTAACTGTACAGTGCTGTAGACAGCCCTGTAACCAGGCTGTTAAGACAGCCCTGTAACCAGGCTGTTAAGACAGCCCTGTAACCAGGCTGTTAAGACGCCGCTGTTCCCAATCAGGGGTATGAAGCATGGGCCAAGACACCCCTTGGAGATGTTTATCAAGTTCTGGTTGATACCTGGTTGATGGGGTTCTGGGAGTTCTTCTACTCCCCAAGCCCGGCCCGAGGCCAGGCTTGACCTGTGAGAGTTTGGTCCACTAGGCTGTTGCTTGGAGCGGCCCGCAGGTCCGCATATCCACCACAGCCCGGTTAACAAATGGAGAGAGAACTTGCTCTATTGAGAACTGCTAACCTGTATTCGTGAATCATTCACTGCTGTCATTAGCACTTTTCATGTAAGATATATATTTTTATATGAGAAAATCATTTTGAGGAAATGGAGAGACTTGAACCGTCGTTCTGGTGGTTCTCAGACACCTGCCTTAACCCACTTGACCACGATAGGACTCTAATGCGAACACTTAGAGAGGGTAACTAATTATGCCCCCATGTACCTGGAGCATACCTAAAGAGGGTTTCGAGAGTTCTTCTACTCCCCGAGCCCGGTCCGGGGCCCAGACTCGACAGACTTGTGTGTAGAGAAGAGAAAGTCTTGAGCCCCTTGATGTCGACAGAAATGTTTGTTTAGGTGGCCTCACCTCACGGTGGCCTCACCTCACGGTGGCCTCACCTCACGGTGGCCTCACCTCAAGGTGGCCTCACCTCACGGTGGCCTCACCTCACGGTGGCCTCACCTCACGGTGGCCTCACCTCAAGGTGGCCTCACCTCAAGGTGGCCTCACCTCAAGGTGGCCTCACCTCAAGGTGGCCTCACTGTACACAGCTGGGCGAGGCAAACAAGCGCAGGAACGGTTGGTTCAAATGACATTAAACATTGACAAATGAGGAGCGCCCAATCCCAGGGGAATCCCACCATACAAAACTAAGCCTTAATATAATCCTGTTTACAGCTGGACGAGCCCTACAGTGTTCATTAATAACACTGTCCGCTGCCACCGGCTGCTACTGTAATGTGTCACGCTTTACAGTGACTGATAATATATGGACCCCCTAATGACTCCTGATAATTGGGACGAGTTAACTTGCCTGTCCATCCCACTATATTGTTATATGTTTATACAATTGTTATATATTAACGTTCAGTATGGAGATGTTGTATACTTATGGTTTATACAGGTGTTGGTGTTGTAACGGAGGGGTGGGGAGAATTAGCTCTATCTTGTCCATTATTCCAACCCCCCCCCCCCCCCAGTCAACTAACAAGGCCGGGGGAAACAGCTCTCTCTAGTCCGTTATCCCGTCCCCAGTTAGCTAACTATTCTAGAGCACTCCCTGAGTTCCTAAGGTAACCTCTCTCGTTCAACACCTTGTAACCTAGGTATTTGACTACC
Organism: Procambarus clarkii; assembly: GCF_040958095.1. Classification (NCBI taxonomy): domain Eukaryota; kingdom Metazoa; phylum Arthropoda; class Malacostraca; order Decapoda; family Cambaridae; genus Procambarus; species Procambarus clarkii. The sequence continues at coordinate 48,872,054 of NC_091150.1, read as the reverse complement.
TAGGTGCTAAGACTACAAGGCGCAGTAACTGGATCAGCTACCCGAAACTAGAGAGAACTCTAGAATACAGAATCATAGCCACAAACGTATAAGAGGAAACGAAAGGAAAGAAATGAATAGTGAAGTAATTAGTGAGGGTTTGGGGTGAGAGGGAGAGGGGTGAGAGGGAGAGAGGTGGGAGGAGCGAGGAGGGTCATTAGTTGAAAGTGAGAGTTTAGAGAGGGGTGGAGGGAGAGGTGTAGATAGGTAGAAGTAGAAGAGTAGATAGTAGAAGTAGATAGTAGAAGTAGATAGTAGAAGACGAAATGCTGCCACCATCCACTCATGATCATTACATACCAGACAAGGAATGGAACTTGTCTGTATTACAATATTCTCAAAAGAGGTTATCATGAGTTCATTATTAATATGTTCCCTCTGTACCATGTATCAACTCCAAACATGTACTCATTAATATCTTGAATCTAGTAACCACCGAGGCTTTCTCACCTCAACTCAAAGCTCTAGGGAACAAAGACGATTTAAATACTAAATTCATATATTTCACATACTAAGTATCATAATTTAAGCAATGTTCAAGATATATATAGGTAAAGTGAGTCATCCTCCAAGAATCTGAGAACACTACAATTGACTGCCCCTGATCATCACACAACACTTGTAAAACACGACCAAGTCACCTTAATGTTCAGTTCACCAAGTGCCTGCCTATAGCTGGATAGAGGGGGGGGGGGTCTATAGTTGACAGAGACTGTCCCCCTGCCGGCCGACAGCCTCCCTGCTAGGGCCGTCTCCTCTGCTCTGCTGACTGCCGTTCTTCTGTCTCGTTAATGCTTCTGCCCTCGAATCGATAGCTCTCCGAATTTATATTGGGGAACCTAGTAGCTAACTCCGCCCACAAGTAGATAGCCTCCGGCTCTCTACCAAGCCACTCCTTAAACGTCGGCATGTTTGAAAGCTACCAGGCTCCAATTATGAGATTAGTAGAAGTAAGGTGAAATTCGCATGATCTGACCTCAGGTCACTTGGTGTCATTAACTATTAGAGGTGTGACTTTCCGGTGGACAAACTGGCGCCTTCTCAATCCTTGTATGTGACTCATGTACTATATATATTTTAAATAAACTAAACCAAACACCTTACAGTGTTACAGTGTAATGAATGCGTATTTGAGAGTATGCGGGCCGCACCAAGCAACAGCCTGTTGGACCAAGCTCTCACAAGTCTAGCCTGGCCCAGGGCCAGACTTTATTTCCTACAGTAAAAATTATAAAAAGTTGTGTCAACATTACCTTACATTTAACGAACAAAATAAAGTAGCCGTCACAACTGCAAGAAAAATGACAGGTTGGATAACAAGAACTTTTCACACTAGAGATGCTATACCGATGATGATACTTTTCAAGACGCTAGTGCTCTCTAGAGTGGAATACTGTTGCACAATGACGGCCCTTTCAAAGCTGGAGAAATTCCTGACCTGGAGAGCGTGCAGAGATCCATTACTGCTAGAATCAACTCGGTAAAACATCTAAACTATTGGGACCGACTAAAGAGCCTAAATCTGTATTCTCTTGAGAGCAGGCGGGAGAGATACATAATAATTTACACGTGGAAAATAGTAGAGGGGGTGGTCCCAAACCTGCACACAGAAATAACACCACATGAGACCAGAAGGCATGGCAGGATGTGCAGAATACCCCCGTTGAACAGCAGAGGTGCAACAGGTACTCTGAGGGAGAACTCTATCAACATCAGAGGCCCGAGACTGTTCAACACGCTTCCACTACACATAAGGGGCATAACTGGCCGACCCCTCACAGTGTTCAAGAGAGAACTTGACAAACACCTCAAAAGGATACCTGATCATCCAGGCTGTGAGCCATACGTCAGACTGAGAGCAGCCGCGTCCAACAGCCTGGTTGACCAGTCCAGCAACAAGGAGGCCTGGTCGACGACCGGGCCGCGGGGTCGCTAAGCCCTGAAATCACCTCAAGGTAACCTCAAGGTAACATATCTTGGAGTGGTTCTGGTCGAAAAGTGTGATGCTGGGAGGACTGTAGAGGGAATTAAATTATTATCATCGAAAAAAGTTGGACTTTAAGAACCTAGTTGGAATGGGAGTGTTCTGATTGGAATTAATAAGAGTGTTTACGCATGATTAAGAGGAAGTTCTATCACTCATTTTAATAAGATGTGTATGTGTATTATTGTTACACATGAGATGTGTAACAAGCAGGTATCAAGCATGTTACTCTTGACAATTTGCAGTTTCCCACAAACTGCTTGAATGTCTACCTAGAAATTTGGAGTTTCTCACTGCAAAACTGGTTCTCTCACTCCTCTGGTAGACAAGTTGAATAGAAAAAGTTATACGACTCTCAATGACGACACAAGTGCACTAAAATACCTGCTAACTGTAACACAGAGCAGCTGTCTGTGTCATCCACCTGTGGCGCCAGTAACTGAACATTGGTCACAACTGAAGCCTCACTTTAAGAAAACTTATGGAATGTATTAATAATCACAGGAATACCTAAATTATGTTTTAGGTAGTTTATAAATTGTATAAATATATATTAATTTACATATTGAGTGCTTAGCTCAATAATAATGATTATTAATATATCAATATTAATAGCTCAATAGACAGTCTACCAGTCTAGGTGGTAGAGTGAGTGGACAGGCCTCAACATGTGGTCGACAATATCGCTGCTCCTCGACCATCTGGTAGACTCGGGGGATCCATGTCCACCTGCCGACAAAGTTACTATTAGATTGCATTTAAGTTCTTGCTTAATTTAACCCAATTTTCTCGCACAATTATTTAAGAGGATATTAATGTATGCTCTTATGCGAGATATTGGTGGTGCGTTGCTTGTGTGAGATATTGGTGGTGCGTTGCTTGTGTGAGATATTGGTGGTGCGTTGCTTGTGTGAGATATTGGTGGTGCGTTGCTTGTGTGAGATATTGGTGGTGCGTTGCTTGTGTGAGATATTGGTGGTGCGTTGCTTGTGTGAGGTATTGGTGGTGCGTTGCTTGTGTGAGATATTGAAGGTTGGTTGCTTGTGTGAGATATTGGTGGTGCGTTGCTTGTGTGAGATATTGGTGGTGCGTTGCTTGTGTGAGATATTGGTGGTGCGTTGCTTGTGTGAGATATTGGTGGTGCGTTGCTTGTGTGAGATATTGGTGGTGCGTTGCTTGTGTGAGATATTGGTGGTGCGTTGCTTGTGTGAGATATTGGTGGTGCGTTGCTTGTGTGAGATATTGGTGGTGCGTTGCTTGTGTGAGATATTGGAGGTTGGTTGCTTGTGTGAGATATTGGTGGTGCGTTGCTTGTGTGAGATATTGGTGGTGCGTTGCTTGTGTGAGATATTGGTGGTGCGTTGCTTGTGTGAGATATTGGTGGTGCGTTGCTTATGTGAGATATTGGTGGTGCGTTGCTTGTGTGAGATATTGGTGGTGCGTTGCTTGTGTGAGATATTGGTGGTGCGTTGCTTGTGTGAGATATTGGTGGTGCGTTGCTTGTGTGAGATATTGGTGGTGCGTTGCTTATGTGAGATATTGGTGGTGCGTTGCTTGTGTGAGATATTGGTGGTGCGTTGCTTATGTGAGATATTGGTGGTGCGTTGCTTGTGTGAGATATTGGTGGTGCGTTGCTTGTGTGAGATATTGGTGGTGCGTTGTTTATGTGAGATATTGGTGGTGCGTTGCTTGTGTGAGATATTGGTGGTGCGTTGCTTGTGTGAGATATTGGTGGTGCGTTGCTTGTGTGAGATATTGGTGGTGCGTTGCTTGTGTGAGATATTGGTGGTGCGTTGCTTATGTGAGATATTGGTGGTGCGTTGCTTGTGTGAGATATTGGTGGTGCGTTGCTTATGTGAGATATTGGTGGTGCGTTGCTTGTGTGAGATATTGGTGGTGCGTTGCTTGTGTGAGATATTGGTGGTGCGTTGCTTATGTGAGATATTGGTGGTGCGTTGCTTGTGTGAGATATTGGTGGTGCGTTGCTTATGTGAGATATTGGTGGTGCGTTGCTTGTGTGAGATATTGGTGGTGCGTTGCTTGTGTGAGATATTGGTGGTGCGTTGCTTATGTGAGATATTGGTGGTGCGTTGCTTGTGTGAGATATTGGTGGTGCGTTGCTTGTGTGAGATATTGGTGGTGCGTTGCTTATGTGAGATATTGGTGGTGCGTTGCTTGTGTGAGATATTGGTGGTGCGTTGCTTATGTGAGATATTGGTGGTGCGTTGCTTGTGTGAGATATTGGTGGTGCGTTGCTTGTGTCAGATATTGGTGGTGCGTTGCTTATGTGAGATATTGGTGGTGCGTTGCTTGTGTGAGATATTGGTGGTGCGTTGCTTGTGTGAGATATTGGTGGTGCGTTGCTTGTGTGAGATATTGGTGGTGCGTTGCTTGTGTGAGATATTGGTGGTGCGTTGCTTGTGTGAGATATTGGTGGTGCGTTGCTTGTGTGAGATATTGGTGGTGCGTTGCTTGTGTGAGATATTGGTGGTGCGTTGCTTATGTGAGATATTGGTGGTGCGTTGCTTGGTAACTGCTCTCAACCCCCACCTCCCTCTGGCTGCTGTTTTAGATTCAGCTACTGGGAACAAAAAGTTACATGTAGCACGGGCTATGGAGAGCCCGTAGTGGCCTTACCTGGCACAGGAGCGAGGCTGTGACTGCCTCACTTCCAAGCGTCCTCCCTAAACGTGTCTACACTGCCACAATGCTACGACAGTGTCGATTGTCTACACCTGAAGGGGGGGGGGGTGCCCCTCGGCTAGATATCGAAGTTGGTGAGTTCAGACCAGCAACAGAACAGGAAATTGTGTGATAAACAGACTTGCTGGTGTCTGTCATGAACAGGTGGTCCGGACCATGTTGTGGTCCGGACCATGTTGTGGTCCGGACCATGTTGTGGTCCGGACCATGTTGTGGTCCGGACCATGTTGTGGTCCGGACCATGTTGTGGTCCGGTCCATGTTATGGCCGTCAGGGTCGTCCTCCTAAGGTCTCCCAACGTCGTCAAACTGTCGTACTAATGTGCCCTTATCCGGAAATAGTCACGGAAATACAAGAGAGCGCTAAGGCGGGGGAGGGGAGCTACAACCCGATAACTCCGTTTTGTTACAATAACCCATTATAATGTAATAATGGGTTATTATACACTAATATAATATATTAGGTGTATAATACATAATGTATTAGTGTATAATACGTAATGTATTAGTATATAATACAGTATGCTAAGTGTAATTATTAGATGCAAATACCGGTACATAATATTTGCAATATATAACAATTTTTTAATCAATCATGAAATAGCCTAATACAATACCCATTGAAATAAAATAAAAAAAAAAGGGAAGGGAGTACCACCTCTGGCTGGAAGAAGGGGGACCCATAGCCTCGGAGGAAACCCACACATAACGTATTGGAGGGAATGTAGGTCCCCTCCAATACAGTTTCTGTGTGCTTTTTCTCCTACCACCCCCTTCCTTTTTTTCTTTTCTTTATTGTGTATTTAAAGGTTACAGAACATACAAGACAAATGCCTAAAGGTTATGGATCTCTTGAAGCTCCTCCGCTTCTGGACAGGAACCGAGGACGCAGCAAACATTTCCCCTCTGGAACCCCACACTGAGGCACTGAAACAAAAAACTGGAAGCCCTTAGGCCTCTGGTGACGTCAATGAGCTTGGAACCCAATTCCTTGAGAAATCCCAAGGCACTCTTGCCCCAGGGGCCATGCGTCTCAGACGCTATGGGAACAAAGAGGTATTGACTTTCCAGTCGCCTGTACTTGAGTGATTTTGCTGTTTCCCTGTGGTTGGCCGCCCCACCTGCTTGATCAGCTCCGAAGTGTACATAGGTGTCAGCCAGGGTGGATACACATGTGTAGTCCCACACCAACTGTCTACCCTCCTTCCATGAGTATATGGTGATGCCATCAGGGCGAAGTGCGGGGAAATCCGGGTTTTGGACCCCTAGGATGCGAGGTTCTCTCTCCGCTGGGCACCTAGCTGAGACGAGGCTTCTCTTGATGATGTCATTGACCTCGTTGTGTCTTGCATGCCAGTCCTTTGTGCTTCCGCAGTGCAACCCATGCAATCCGTATTGGTCTGCTTCCACCCTGTTGCAAATACATTTGTATTCAGTGTGAATTGGGGCACCAAGGCGGAGGGCCACTGCTACACGAAGGGATTCTGGATCTAGGTACCCATGTCAGCCCATTGCTGACATGGGTACTGCCAGGAGGAAGTCTCCTGCATGGGGGGGGGGCACGCACTGCTCTGAGGCGGGCTTTCTCCTTGTCTGATGTTGCGACGCTTAGCATGGCATCAGCTACTTTTTCCACTAGAGGGTGGACCCAACCGGACTGTTTGTGTTGTTTTGTTGGCTCTATAATGGTTGCTGGGGCTGCAAGAACATCCCACTGATTTGAACATTCAGTGAAAGCAGGGTCGTGTATTCCTGCTGAATCTCTCAGGGTTGCAGGTAAGATATCTCTGACGAGGTCGTGCGATGCGTGGGAGGAGGAAAGGAAGGCTGGTAGAGCAATTTGGGAGGCATTGAAATAAGTAAATACCTTACATGGAAACAATTAGACTCTGCTTGATAATAAGCCTCAGCTCCACTAATATATTGTGTGGTACATCATGCAGGTATGATCAACACTGAGCCGAGAGCTCGTGGTATAGCCTCGCCACATAATATTATACACGCCACCAAATGATCATAATCTGGACACACGTTACTGATGATAATCTTGGAGCACTGCTCGTAAGGTCCACTGAATGTCAGAGTGGGAGCCAATTACTGACAAATGGCACGACGTTGGTTGTGTGGATATGAGTGTGTGCATGACTTGGTGCTTGTCTATTGGGGAACCTTGCTGCTTGGACCCAGCCGACTCGCGTGCGTGCGTGCGTAATCTCTCTCTCTCTGGTCCCGCGTTTCAAGAGTGTGTACTCACCTACTTGTGCTTGCGGTGGTTAAGCTTTGGATCTTTGGTCCCGCTTCTCAACTGTCAATCAACTGGTGTACAGGTTCCTGAGCCTACTGGGCTCTATCATATCTACACTTGAAACTGTGTATGGAGTCAGCCTCCACCACATCACTGCCTAATGCATTTCCATTTGTTAACTACTCTGACACTGAAAAATTTCTTTCTAATGTCTCTGTGGCTTATTTGGGTACTTAGGTTCCACCTGTGTCCCCTTGTGTGCGTACCACCCGTGTTAAATAATCCATCCCTGTCCACCCTGTCAATTCCCCTGAGAATTTTGTATGTGTTGATCATGTCTCCCCCTAGCTCTTCTGTCTTCCAGCGACGTGAGGTGCAGGTCACGTAGTCTGTCCTCATAACTCATGCCTCTTAGTTCTGGGACTAGCCTAGTGGCACACCTCTAAACTTTTTCCAGCTCCGTGTTGTGCTTAATTAGATATGGGCTCCATGCTGGAGCTGCATACTCCAGGATTGGCCTTGCAAGGTTCTGAAGGACTCCTTACACAGGTTTCTGAAAGCAGTTCTGATGTTAGCCAGCCTCGCATAGGCCGCTGATGTTATTCTTTTGATGTGGGTGGGCTTCAGGAGACAGGTTTGGCGTGATATCAACTCCTAGATCTTTCTCGCTGTCCGTTTCGCGAAGGACTTCATCTCCCATTCGGTATCCAGTGACTGGCCTAGTTCCTCCTCCTAGTTTCATTACCTTACATTTACTTGGGTTGAACTTTAGTAGCCATTTGTCGGACCATTCCTTCAGTTTGTCTAAGTCATCTTGTAGCCTCATACTATCATCCTCTGTCTTGATCCTCCTCATAATTTTTGCGTCATCAGCAAACATTGAGAGGAACCAGTCAATTCCTTCTTGGAGATCATTTACGTATATCAAAAACAGTATAGGTCCAAGGACTGATCCCTGTGGGACTCCACTGGTGATTCCCCGCCATTCCGAGACCTCACCCCTCATGGTGACTCGCTGTATCCTGTTGCTTAGGTACTCCCTTATCCAGTGGAGTACCTTCCCTTTTACTCCTGCCTGCATCTCCAGTTTGTGCACTAGTCTCTTATGTGGTACTGTGTCAAAAGCTTTCTGGCTGTTCAGAAATATGCAGTCTGCCCAGCCCTCTCTCTCTTGCCTGATTTTTGTTGCCTGGTCATAGAACTCAATTAAACCTGTTAGGCATGATTTGCCATCTCTGAACCCATGCTTATGATGTGTTACAAAGTTCTTTCGTTCCAGATGGTCTACTAGCTTTTTTTCGCACAATCTTAATCATCTTGCATGGAATGCACGTTAGGGACACTGGCCTGTAGTTCAGTGCCTCCTGCCTATCACTCTTCTTGTATATTGGGACTACATTGGCCGTCTTCCAAATTTTTGGCAGTTGACCTGTTACCAGTGATTTGTTGTACACCATGGAGAGTGGCAGGCACAGAGCTTCTGCTCCTTCCATTAGAATCCATGGTGAGATTCCATCCGGGCTTATAGCCTTTGTCACGTCCAAATCTAGCAGATGCTTCCTCACCTCCCTACTGGTAATCCCAAACTTCTCGAGTGGTGTCTGGTTTGATGTTCCCTCTCTTATCTCTAGGACTTCTTGCTCTGAGGTGAAGACCTCCTGGAATTTCTTATCGAGTTCCTCGCACACTTCCTTGTCATTTGTAGTGAATCTTTCTGCCCTTATCATCAGTTTCATTACCAGTTCCTTCACTGTTGTTTTCCTCCTGGTGTGGCTATGCAGTAGTTTGGGTTGAGTCTTTGCCTTGCTTGCTATGTTATTTTCATATTACCTCTCTACCGCTCTTCTCACTCTGATGTATTCATTCCTGGCACTCTGGTATCTTTCTCTGCTCTCTAGTGTTATGTTGTTTCTATAGTTTCTCCACGCCCTTTTACTTAGTTGCTTTGCTAGCTCACATATCTGATTAAACCATGGGTTTCTCATCTGCATTTAATTTTTTTTCCTTTTGGACTGGGACGAACTTATCTGCTGCCTCCTTACACTTCTGTGTGATGTAGTCCATCATGTTTTGAACTGTCTTTCCTCTGAGCTCTGTTACCCAAGCTATTTCAGTTAGGAATTTTCTCATCTCCTTATAGTTTCCCTACTGGAATGCCAGCCTCTTGCTTTCTG
>NC_091150.1:48827910-48855410 GCF_040958095.1 Procambarus clarkii | reverse complement strand
GCAGGGTGCTGGTGTGCGTGTATAACCAGCTGCAGGGTGCTGGTGTGTATAACCAGCTGCAGGGTGCTGGTGTGTGTGTATAACCAGCTGCAGGGTGCTGGTGTGTGTGTATAACCAGCTGCAGGGTGCTGGTGTGTATAATCACCCACCTGGGAACACTCCACCACCTCCTGGTCCCTACTGGTGGGCCGGGACCACCACTGGTCCTAATTTATGTTAATGGTCTACACGAGGGAGTGACCTCCTACATGTCAGTGTTTGCGGACGATGGCAAAGTAATGGGAATGTAAAAATAAAGGACTGCAAAATGTTACTCAGGACCTTAAACTCCAGGAGTGGACAAGCAAATGGTTGCTTAAGTTCAATCTTAATAGGTGTAAGGTAATAAAGATAGGGAAAGGTTAAAGAAAACCAGACGGTGTCCACCAGACACCAATTGCAGGAATCAGAGATATATATTTGGGAGAAAATATAATACCATCACTACCGCCAGAGGCACACACAAGCAGGGTGACATCGGCAGCATATGGGACGCTGGCAAACATTGGAACGTCGTTTAGAAACTTAAATCAGGACACGTTCAAAGTAATCTACACAGCCTTTGATAGACCAGTACTGGAATGTGCAGTACCTGCTTGGAATCCATACCCTGTGAAACAAACTAATATCGAAAAAGTACAACGCTTTGCTACTAGATTAGAGCCAGAGCTTAGAGGGTTATGAGGATAGGCTGAAGGAACTGGATCTCACAACCATGAAGGACAGAAGAAATAGAGACCACCTTGCGGTTATTTGCGTTTATTTCGAGGCTCAATGTCTCCGAGGCCCGGTATACCAGGCTGTTGGACGCGGCTGCTCGTAGCCTGAACTATGAATCACAGCCTGGTTGATCAGGTATTCTTTGGAGGTGTTTATCCAGTTCTCTCTTGAACACTGTGAGGGGTCGGCTAATTATGTCCCTTTATGTGTAGTGGAAGCGCGTTGAACAGTCTCTGGCCTCTGATGTTGATAGAGTTCTCTCTCAGAGTACCTATTGCACCTCAGCTCTTCAACGGGGGTATTCTGCACATCCTGCCATGTCTTCTGGTCTCATGTGGTGTTATTTCTGTGTGCAGGTTTGGGACCAGCCCCTCTAATATTTTCCACGTGTAAATTATTATGTATCTCTCCCGCCTGCACTCAAGGGAATACAGATTTAGGCTCTTTAGTCGGTCCAAATAGTTTAGATGTTTTACTGAGTGGATTCTAGCAGTAAAAGATCTCTGCACGCTCTCCAGGTCAGCAAGTTCTCCAGCTTTGAAAGGGGCTGTCATTGTGCAGCAGTACTCCACTCTAAAGAGCACTAGCGTCTTGAAAAGTATCATCATTGCTAAAGCATCTTTAGGTTGAAAGGTTCTTGTTATCAAACCTGCCATTTTTCTTGCTGTTGTGACGGCTACTTTATTAAGTTCTTTAAAGGTAAGGTCTTCAGACTTGAGTACACCCAAATCCTTTACATTTCTTTTTCGTTCTATGTTATGATTTGACTGATTTTTGTACGTGATTTGATTTTATATTTTCATTTTTTTTTTGTAGCGCAAGAGCTGTAACTTATCATCTTTAAATTCCATATTATTTTCTGTAGCCCATTGAAAGACCTGATTTACATAAGATTGGATGTTTGCTGTGTCCTCTATGTTGTCTATTAATAAAAATCCTAATGTCATCTGCAAAGGGTACCTGCTTGATGCCTGCTTTATGAGGTTTTGGGAGTTGTTCTACTCCCCAAGCCCGACCCGAGGCCAGGCTTGACTTGTTAGTGCTATGTCCACCAGGCTGTTGCTTGGAGCGGCCCGCAGGCCCACATATCCACCACAGCCTGGTTGGTGGACGGTGTTTTGCTGCTCTCCTTAGCGCCTTATTTTGACCCACCACCAGCCACCAGGTACCTCCCAGACCCGCCACCAGGTACCTCCTACACCCACCACCAGGTACCCGTTACACCTTAATGCGTCATATGACACTTGACAACACTGGCCTTCACCGTTATGCTTCCTGCCTCACCGCACTGTGCTTGTCCTTGTGTCACCTGTTTGTGTCTCACGCTTGTTGCCTCTCCTCTGGTGCATTTGTGTGTGTATATATATATATATATATATATATATATATATATATATATATATATATATATATATATATATATATATATATATATATATATGTATATATATATATATATGTATATATGTATATATGTATATATGTATATATATATATATATATATATATATATATATATATATATATATATATATATATATATATGTATATATATATATGTATATATGTATATATGTATATATATATATATATATATATATATATATATATATATATATATATATATATATTTTGGGGTCACTGGTTTCCTTATTTCACTGTTGGTCTGGACTGAAGCACCAATAATATTGTCTCTCATTGCTTCGGTGCTCGCTGCCTTGTGCGTGCTTAGTCTGCGTCCATCGTAGCTTCACGAATCAATGTTTTGTTTCACTGCTGCATGTGTCACTCTTCTACTCAACCCGTCCTCGACTCAAGTCCATTACATCCAGCGGTCAACCCCACAGACGCATTCATAAATTTTAACATGTTGTTCATTCAAAACGGGAATTTTCTCAAGTATAAATTAATATTATAATATATTAGCATATTGTGCATATATAGGCATTGGTTATGTTAGGTGTTTAGGTTCTGTTGGCGATTATTTGTATTTGTAGTACGTGGGTGAAGCATTTATAGCGTTGTGATTCGAACAAAATTCGTCAGTGAAACACTTGTTCCGGATATGTTCGAACGTCAGCAGTTGTGAGTCGTGTGTAAACCGCTTTTCATTCATAAACAGGGGGTTTGGCGGGTGCATGGAATCACTTTTGGATCATGTTTGGAGAACGGACTGCTTCTACGTCACGCGTTACTGCAGTGCTTCCATTATTGTTTTATGCTTCACTGTTTTGAGTTCTTCACTGCCTGCTGCGTCCATTGATTGTGTGCTTCTCGAGTCACTGTTATGTTTGCTTCACTGCTTCAGGCATTGAAGGTATTCTAAGACTTATCACTAGTTCTTAACTGTAATGAAACCCGCTATTATAGAGTGACTGACTCTGGTGATCTTTGAAGGTGGTCCTCGACGTGTAACAGCCAGGGAGATCAGTCCCAGGTGACCTCTGACCCCATGCAGAGTCTTTGAAGTGCTGACGAGTTTGTTTTGGATTGCAAATATCTTGATGGAAATATTCCATTGACATGGCGCGCGGTCGACCCCAACGACCGACCTACCAATACCCCTCTTCCTCCCTCTCCCTCTTCCTCTCTCTCTCGTCTTTAATTTTTTTTTAATTTTGCCCCGAGGGGCGAGTTTATTGGGCAGCGCCACTCATCCTATGAGTGCACTCTCACTCGTCCTCTCTCTCTCTCTCTTCCTCTCTCTCTCTCCCTTCCTCTCTCTCTCTCTCGTTTCCTCTCCCTCCCTCCTCCCTTGTTTCCCAGTTCCCTTCTTTCCTCCTGTCTGGGTGAGGATGAGTGTGAGGTCAGGAAGTTGACCTCGCCGTCCATTAAGAGGCTTTTCAAACTATTTTAATACAGGAAATTCCTCTAGGGCGGCTGCCCTGCCACTCAAGTAGACGACAGACGGATCTTCGCCACTCAACACACGGAGCGGTAGCTCGCCACCTGTTAGTTACCAGCTCAGGATAAGTCGTGTCAAACAACTTTAATGGAAAATATGCTGAGTGTATTGCATATGGATCACAGCCTCCACTTGTAGGTTGACAACAGGCTAAACAGTTTATATTAGCTGGGGTAATTTTGGTGTATAAATACTACGTGTATGGATGATAGAATTCAGAGTGCCTTGGAAAGTGACCGGGGGTGGGGGGTCTGCATGTCATCAGGCGGCCGGGCTAAGAGATATGAGGCCAAATTCACGAAGCAGTTACGCAAGTACTTACGAACCTGTACATCTTTTGTCAATCTTTGGCGACTTTGTTTACATTTATTAAACAGTTAATGAGCTCCGAAGCACTAGGAGGCGGTTTAGAACAACAACAGCTGATTGGGAAAGTTTCATGTTTGTAAACTGTTTAATAAATGTAACCAAAGCTGTCAAAGATTGAGGAAAGATGTACACGTTCGTAAGTACTTGCGTAACTACTTCGTGAATCTGACCCATGATCTCCAGCAATCATGGTTGCTGGAGATCATGGTTGATCAAATGCATTACTTTATGGACCACCGCCAATGAGAGGCGGTGGTTCATAAAGTAATGCATTTGACCTCTGATGTATTGTTCCATGTCCAAATTACTTACCCTTTGCCAGTGTCGGAGAGTGACTTAGTAATTTGTCAGTGTGTAGGTGACTTAGGATGTGAAGTGACCATCATAATTTCAAATTAGGGGAGCAGGGGAGAACAGGCTACCCAGGACAGCCTTGTCGTCCTGGGGTCAGCCATATTGTCCTAGGGGCCAACCATATTGTCCTGGGGCCAACCATATTGTCCTGGGGCCAACCATATTGTCCTGGGGGTCAACCATATTGTCCTGGGGTCAACCATATTGTCCAGGGGGTCAACCATATTGTCCTGGGGGTCAACCATATTGTCCTGGGGTCAACCATATTGTCCTGGGGGTCAACCATATTGTCCTGGGGGTCAACCATATTGTCCTGGGGTCAACCATATTGTCCAGGGGGTCAACCATATTGTCCTGGGGGTCAACCATATTGTCCTGGGGTCAACCATATTGTCCTGGGGGTCAACCATATTGTCCAGGGGGCCAACCATATTGTCCAGGGGGCCAACCATATTGTCCTAGGGGCCAACCATATTGTCCAGGGGGCCAACCATATTGTTCTGGGGCCAACCATATTGTCCTGGGAGCCAACCATATTGTCCTGGGGCCAACCATATTGTCCTGGGGCCAACCATATTGTCCTGGGGCCAACCATATTGTCCTGGGGCCAACCATATTGTCCTGGGAGCCAACCATATTGTCCTGGGAGCCAACCATATTGTCCTGGGGCCAACCATATTGTCCAGGGGGCCAACCATATTGTCCTGGGAGCCAACCATATTGTCCAGGGGGCCAACCATATTGTCCTGGGGCCAACCATATTGTCTTGGGGCCAACCATATTGTCCTGGGGCCAACCATATTGTCCTGGGGCCAACCATATTGTCCTGGGGCCAACCATATTGTCCTGGGGCCAACCATATTGTCCTGGGAGCCAACCATATTGTCCTGGGGCCAACCAAAGGTTTTGATCACCCTCTCCTCCCACTCCCCAGTCACCCCAGTGAAGCCCAATAGCTCACCCAATCAGATACGTGTGTGTGGTTGAAACTGCATTCTGGTTGTTGTTGTTGTTAAAGATTCGCTACTTGGAACAAAATGTTCCACGTAGCACGGGCTATGGTGAGCCCGCAGTGTGCATTCTGGTTAATGCTCTGAGTGCAGAGCTTCAGTGAAGCTCCAGTGAAGCGAGGTGTGAGCTCGGCAGCCTTGCCCTTTGCTCCCCTCTCTTCCTTCTCGGTGAAGCTGTGAGTTGAGCAGGACACGTGTTCTCGCGAGCTCCTGAGTCGCCCTCGGCTGCTCCAAGTACCAACTCCATGTTGGTACTTGGTAGTGTGAGACGACTGACTCGTGGCCATATAGACAGCTTCCCATTCATCGACGGCCAGGAAGCGCGTGTATGAATGTGTGGTGCGACTGCTGAGTAAGTCCTTTTGTAATCATTTGTGTTCGGTGTTGACTCGTATTGTCACGTGCGACCCAGTGACTGCGTGGCTGTTGTTGGTGCGGCCACGGAGAGCGAGGCGTCGCACGGAGTGCCCGCTCTTGACCCTGGCACGTGTGTGGGAATGTATTGACAACACGCGTCTCACCCTTATGTGCGGGGCAATGGTTTCCAGAGCATCACTTCGAGTTCCAAAATTGTATCTTTCTCTTGGCATACTGCCGCGGGTGTTGGGGCATACTGCCGCGGGTGTTGAGGCGGCCGTTACTACTGGTGATGGTCACCAGTGTTACGGTTACGTTGCGTTACGACACTGAGTAACATGACCAAGAGACCATACTGAGCACAGTTGTCCCTACGACACTTCTCAACACACAACTATTCCCTCTCCGCGTGTTTATATATTTTAGTTTTGTGTTTCCATTTAGTGATTAAATTCGTATGTTAGGCACCTGGTGTTTCAAGAAATTATTTCTTCTGTGGTGGGACCCTTCAGTGTGGCCTGTGGTGGGACCCTTCAGTGTGGCCTGTGGTGGGACCCTTCAGTGTGGCCTGTGGTGGGACCCTTCAGTGTGGCCTGTGGTGGGACCCTTCAGTGTGGCCTGTGGTGGGACCCTTCAGTGTGGCCTGTGGTGGGACCCTTCAGTGTGGCCTGTGGTGGGACCCTTCAGTGTGGCCTGTGGTGGGACCCTTCAGTGTGGCCTGTGGTGGGACCCTTCAGTGTGGCCTGTGGTGGGACCCTTCAGTGTGGCCTGTGGTGGGACCCTTCAGTGTGGCCTGTGGTGGGACCCTTCAGTGTGGCCTGTGGTAGGACCCTTCAGTGTGGCCTCCCCTTACCCACACGCGCCTTACCCACCTCCCATACCCACACTAGTCACGTTGTGGGGGGTCATCCTAGGGCGAGCAGGCATCCATCTTTCAACTACAACTTTCCACAATCAAGTTGAAGCATATGGCCCATGTCAACATTGCCCCCCCCCCCTCCCGATGAATTTACACTCCCTCAACCTCACCTTGATGTGTTGACGACCCCCGCTGCTGACCCCCGCTGCTGATCCCTGACTCCTCACCTGAAACAAACACACAACCTATTATAAACATACAACTTGTTATAATGAAACATCCTATTATCAGCAAACACTATTTATTTATCAACAAACCACGTCAAGTGTGAACTGTAGCATTGTTTAGGCCGCGGATAATCCGCCAGACTTGGAAACATTGATTATGCTAGAAAGATATATCTGGCCTGTTTCTAATCTCTATACACCTACAACATAAGCCTGCTTACTCCTGGAGAACATAAACATGCCTGAACATCACCCCACAACACACACACACCACACGCACACAAAAAAATCTAATAGTTATCATCCCGAACCTGTCTCCTGAAGCTCACATCAAAAGAATATCATCAGCGGCGTAGGTAACTTGGGTCAGGAATAATTTGGAACCTTGTATTTTACGGGCTCACCATAACCAGTGCTACATGGAAATTTTAGTTCCGAGTAACTAAATCTAAAAACAACAACAAACTTGTATACCACATATGTAAGACCAATCGTGGAGCATGCGGCTCCAGCATGGAGTCCATAACTTATCAAGCATAAGACGAAGCTGGAGAAGGTTTTTATGGAATGCCACTAGATTACATATCGAGCTAAGACGAATGGGTTACCTGCTTGAAAGGCTGCGTGAATTACCCTCACCTGGCTGAAGACAGACGAGTTCGGGGAGACATGATCACCACATACAAAATTCTCAGGAATTGACAGGGTAGAGAAGGGCAGATTATTAAGTACGGGTGGTACTCGCACAAGGGGAACAAGGGTGGAAAGTGAGTACCCATATGAGCCTCACAGACATTAGACAACTTTACAGCGTTAGAATAGTTAATAAATGGAATGCATTAGGCAGTGATGTGGTGGAGGCCGACTCCATACACAGTTTCAAATGTAGATATGATAGAGCCCAGTAGGCTCAGGCACCTGTACACCAGCAGATTGACAGTCGAGAGGCGGGGCCAAAGAGCCGAAGCTAAATCCGCGCAAGCACAATTAGGTGAGTACACACACGATACAAAACCAATAATTAAGAGTTGTGAGAGATGAGGACTGAACGACTCTCCAAGATACCTTACACAAACCTCAGAGTTGATCCGAGAAATAGCTACTGAAGTCAACCCCAACAAGTGTAAGGTGATGAAAATGGCAACAGGAGACTAAAAGGCCAATACACGATGAAGCGAAACTCCCTCCCCTAGAGAAAAGGACCTGGGAGTGGACATAACATTAAACCTAATTCCAAAGGCTTAATATAAATAGAATAGCGTCCGCCGCGTACTCCACTCTGGGAAAAGTTAGAATATCCTTCAGGAACCTAAACAAGGAGGCATTATATTACATCACTGGATACCGCCTACGTGAGCCCAGTCTTAGTACGCCGCCCCCTCGTGCCCCCCCCCCCCCCCAACATTTAAAAAAACAACCCGTTCTCGACTCCAGTCCATTACATCTAGCCGTCGACCCCACAGACGCATTCATAATTTTTTACATGCTGTTCATTCAAAACGAGAATTTTCTCCAATATACATTAATATTATAATATATTAGCATATTGTGCATATATAGGCATAGGTTAGGTTAGGTGTTTAGGTTCTGTTGATGATTATTTGTATTTGTAGTACGTGGGTGAAGCATTTACAGCGTTGTGGTTCGAACAAAATTCGTCAGTGAAGCACTTGTTCCGGAAGTGTTTGAACGTCATCAGTTATGAGTCGTGTGTAAACCGCTTTTCATTCATAAAGAGGGGGTTTGGCGGGTGCATGGAATGGACTTTGGGTCTTTGTTTGGAGGACGGGCTGTAAAAAACACACAAAGAACCTCGAAAAGGTTCAAAAGTTTGCAACAACGCTCATCACAGTTTAGCCCGTCCTCGCATATGAAGATCCAAGCTCGTTAATCCACCCGCCAAACCCCCTATTTATGAATTAAAAGCGGTTTACACATGAATCATAACTGATGAAGTCCGAACACTTCCGAAACAAGTGCTTCGCTCACGTCCTCTATTCGAACCACAATTCTATAAATGCTTCACCCACGTACTTCATTTTTTTATGTATAATAATAATAATTTATACATGAGAACAAACCAGTTTTTAATACACAGTATGTTAAAATTGATGAATGCGTCTGGGGAGGCCGGCCGCCGCTTTAAACAGCCTAGTGTGAGAACAGGTTGCACAGTTGCAAGGGATGACGTATGAAAAAAAAATGCAGGAACTACACCTAACGACGCATGAAAAGTGAATAGGAGGAGGACATGATAGAGGCGTCTAAAATACTAAGGGGAACTGACAGTGGAAAGAGTAAATGTTCATATTGAATATCAGTAGAACAAGTGGAAATGGGTTAAGTTTGAGGCTTAGATGAATGAAAAATATTAAAGTTTTCTTTTAAGGTAAGATTAGTAGGAAAATGGACTGATCTAAAGGAGCAAGTTGTAGAACCAAATTTCATTTATTATTTCAGAAGTCGTTATGATAGGGAAATAGCCGAGGAATCATTGTACTAGGATGAAAAGGCGGTGTCCAAGAGCTAAAACTCGATCCTGCAGGCACAAATATACGAGTACGTACAGTGGGAGAGTAATGGACAAATGAAAAACGCTAAAGAGAGATGTGGTAGAGGCGGATTTCATACTCTGCTTCAAGTCTTGATGTGACAAGAGCTCAGTACTGAGATACGGTCCATTTAGACTTGAAGAGGCAGGACCAAACAGCTGAAACTCAACCGCCGTAGCCACACGGACGGTTAGTTCACTCACAGGATGTGTGGCGCCGCCTTATGAACTAGTTCACCGAGGCACAACTATATATTATTGTATCCTCGTCCGTCACCCCCGCCAGCAGGGACCTCGTCCGTCACCGCCGCCAGCAGGGACCTCGTCCGTCACCCCCGCCAGCAGGGACCTCGTCCGTCACCGCCGCCAGCAGGGACCTCGTCCGTCACCCCCGCCAGCAGGGACCTCGTCCGTCACCGCCGCCAGCAGGGACCTCGTCCGTCACCCCCGCCAGCAGGGACCTCGTCCGTCACCGCCGCCAGCAGGGACCTCGTCCGTCACCGCCGCCAGCAGGGACCTCGTCCGTCACCGCCGCCAGCAGGGACCTCGTCCGTCACCGCCGCCAGCAGGGACCTCGTCCGTCACCGCCGCCAGCAGGGACCTCGTCCGTCACCGCCGCCAGCAGGGACCTCGTCCGTCACCGCCGCCAGCAGGGACCTCGTCCGTCACCGCCGCCAGCAGGGACCTCGTCCGTCACCCCCGCCAGCAGGGACCTCGTCCGTCACCGCCGCCAGCAGGGACCTCGTCCGTCACCCCCGCCAGCAGGGACCTCGTCCGTCACCGCCGCCAGCAGGGACCTCGTCCGTCACCGCCGCCAGCAGGGACCTCGTCCGTCACCGCCGCCAGCAGGGACCTCGTCCGTCACCCCCGCCAGCAGGGACCTCGTCCGTCACCGCCGCCAGCAGGGACCTCGTCCGTCACCGCCGCCAGCAGGGACCTCGTCCGTCACCCCCGCCAGCAGGGACCTCGTCCGTCACCCCCGCCAGCAGGGACCTCAGGAGTTTACAAGACGTCGCTGCTGCTCCTCGTACGTCACCGCTGCTACCCTTATCTGCTTGATACCTGGTTGATGGGGTTCTGGGAGTTCTTCTACGCCCCAAGCCCGGCCCGAGGCCAGGCTCGACTTGTGAGAGTTTGGTCCACCAGGCTGTTGCTTGGAGCGGCCCGCAGGCCCATATATTCACCTCAGCCCGGTTGGTCCGGCACTCCTTGGAGGAAACAATCTAGTTTTCTCTTGAAGATGTCCACGGTTGTTCCGGTAATATTTCTGATGCTCGCTGGGAGGACGTAGAACAGCCGCGGACCCTTACTACGTCCTTCTCCCTCATAATGCCTCTCTCCCTCCCTCCTTAATGAGGACATAAACTTCAACACAAAACTCGAGTGATCCCAACATGAAAGACGTAAACAAGAGCTCTTGTCCTTGACCCTTCCTCAGTGAAGACCTGGAGGAGGAGCACTGGAAAGGGAGGAGAGGTAGGAGGGGAGGAAGGGTAGGAGGGGAGGAAGGGTAGGAGGGGAGGAAGGGTAGGAGGGGAGGAAGGGTAGGAGGGGAGGAAGGGTAGGAGGGGAGGAAGGGTAGGAGGGGAGGAAGGGTAGGAGGGGAGGAAGGGTAGGAGGTGAGGAAGGGTAGGAGGGGAGGAAGGGTAGGAGGGGAGGAAGGGTAGGAGGGGAGGAAGGGTAGGAGGGGAGGAAGGGTAGGAGGGGAGTAAGGGTATGAGGGGAGGAAGAAGAACGGACGGAGGAGAAAGAGAGGAAGGAGAGGAGGCGAGGAGGAGGAAAGGGAGGAGGAAGGGGAGGAGCCAGGAGGAGGAAGGGGAGGCAAGGAGGAAGGTTCCGCCCCGTCTACTAACCTTGCTGTACTTGTGGCGTTACAATTTAACTGTTTTGATCTTCAAATTATTTGCCAAATTTGACTTTAACATTCTGGATAGAGAAGGCTTCTACAACATATATTTTCTTTGCGCTTGTTGAGCGCGCCGTAGAGGGCACCAGCATTACCTGTCGCCCCTTCGCCTCGCTGGCGTCTCCACCTTCCACCTGTGTCCTCTTGTACTATTTTCTCTCAATTTGAAGAGGTTATCCTTGTCCATCTGATATATTCCCCTCATTATATATCTTGTATACTGTGATCATATCCCCCTCAGTTTTCTTTATCTATAGCGTTACCAGATTTAGTTCTATTAGCCTACTGTCTCCGGTTAACCCTCTTAGCTCTGGCACCAACCTTTTAATTTTTCAATTCTGACTATGCTTCAAAAGGTGAGGCTTCCATGCCGGTGCTGCATATTCCAGCACTACTCTAACACATGTTGTGTCGACTGCCATGAAGGAGTCCTGATTTAGGTTTCTAAGCGATGTTCTTATATCTGTTTACGTGTGCCTCATGTGTCAGTGTTAGAATTAGTTTCACTCACAAATCTCTCTCTTTCTGATTCCTGTAGCTGCCTTCGACCATTGGTATCTAGGTCCTCTTGTGACTTCCTGTATTCCTCATATGTATTCTGCTTTCTCTTTTTAAATTCATCAGCGTTGCATCACCTGCAAACATTGACATGTCTGAGCTCACTCCCTCGGGAAGGTCGTTCACATAAATTAGGAACAGCAGCGGCCCCAGGGCATGGCCTTGTGGGGCCCCGCGGGTTACAGTCTTCCAGCTTGAAACCACCTCTCTCACTGTGACTCTGCTTTCTGTCTTTCAGGTTCTCCATTACCCAGTTCAGTGTTTTCCCAGTTACCCCAGACTGGTTCTCCGCCTTGTACACCAGTCTTTCAGGAGGAACATTGCCAGACGTTTTTTGACGATTTAGGTAAATACAGTAGTACCTTGTACCTTGATAGGGTATTGGAAGTTCCTCTAATCCCCAAGCCCGACGCGGGGCCAGGCTTGACTTGTAAGAGCTTGGTCCACCAGGTTGTTGCTTTGAAGCGGCCCGCAGACCCACGTATCCATTAAAACCCGGTTGGTCCGACACTTATTGAAGGAAGCTGTCCAGATTTCTCTCTCCACGGTTGTTCCGGCAATATTTCTTATAGTCTCTGGGAAGACGTTGAACAACCGTGGACCTCTGATGTTTATACAGTGTTCTCTGATTGTGCCTATGGCACCCCTGCTCTTCACTGGTTCTATTCTGCATTTTCTTCCATATCGTTCACTCCAGTACGTTGTTATTTTACTGTGTAGATTAGGGACCTGGCCTTCCAGTATTTTCCACGTGTATATTATTTGGTATCTCTCTCGTCTCCTTTCTAGTGAGTACATTTGGAGAGTTTTGAGACGATCCCAATAATTTAGGTGCTTTATCGCGCCTATGTATGCCGTATATGTTCTCTGTATTCCCTATATTTCAGCAATCTCTCCTGCTCTGAAGGGGGAAGTGAGTACTGAGCAGTACTCGAGACGGGACAACACAAGTGATTTGAAGAGTACAACCATTGTGATGGGATCCCTGGATTTGAAAGTTCTAGTAAGTCATCCTATCATTTTTCTGACTGACGCAATATTTGCTTGGTTATGCTCCATAAACGTTAGGTCGTCAAACATAATTATTCCCAAATCCTTTACATGTTGCTTTTCTACTATGGGCAGACTTGATTGTGTTTTGTATCCTGTATTGTTACGCACAGGGTATAGCACTGTATTGGTCTGGCCCCAATGACTGGCACATTTAGTTCTTCCAGGAGGCTTCTTGCCTCATGAGGAAGGAAGGAGGAAGGGAGGGAGAAGGGATGAGGAGAGACGGAGAAGGGGAAGTGAAGCAGGCGGCGCTAGGGACGGGGATATGAAAAGTACCCACCTCCACTGTTGTGGGTAACAACAAGCAACACCTTCAAAAGCACGCACGACCAGAAACACTGAGAATGAGAATCATTAACTAACAGCACAACAGCTGGAAAGGCGAAGGCCGAAACGAAAATGCTAACCGTTTTCCTTGCCCGAAACGCTTTGCGTGCTAGTGGCTTTACAAGAATGTTAATTCACCTTATTTTCTATATTCTCTGTTAACCCCCCATGTAATTTATATAAATATATATATATATATATATATATATATATATATATATATATATATATATATATATATATATATATATATATATATATATATATATATATATAAATAAATAAATAAGGCTGACGCAGCAAGTTGATGTAGGTAACCACATCTGGGCCAGAAGCCTTCACCCAAGACTAAAGAACAATGACAAAATAGACAAAGAAACATTGTTCAAAAATGAAGATCAAATGAATGAGTCCCGCCAAGATCTGATGAAAGGTGACGCGGTACACAATTTCAAAAGTACATTTGCTCAGAAAACAAAAAAAAAACAAAAAAAAAACGTGAAAACTAAGGAGGTGAAGCATTAAACAAAGTATGTTCTGAAGGCGGGGCCCAGGAGCCGATACTCTGCCCAGCACACATTGCTAGGTGAGAACGCCCAATTACAGCCCCGCTCCTGTGCCAGGTAAGTCCACTACGGGTTCACCATAGCCCGTGCTACTTGGAACTTTTTGTTCAGAGCAGCGGAATTAACACAACAACAACAGGCGAGAAGGACCCGCCGGGGGGAAGACACCGACCGGGTACTGGACCGGAACCAAGTTTTTGTGGCGACAACCTGGCGGAGTGACTCACCCACCCTCCACCCACCTCCCCACCCTCCCCACCCTCCCTACACCCACCTCCCCTCACCCTCCTCCCTGTTACCTATCGTACTTTACGGCTCGAAACCCTAACAAGAGCATGGACCTTAATTATCTAGGGCTACTACAAACTGCTGTTCTCAAGAGCGGGTCACCAGTGTATCCCCCATGATAAGTACAAAGCAACTTGATAAAATTTCTCCCTTAGGAATGAAGAAATATACATATAAAATTGTAATATATATATTAACAATATAATCAAAATTATATTAAGTACCGATGGACAAGATCAATTATAAAACAAAATCAGAAATACTGTTCCTCCCAGAATAAAGATCTACTAAATGACACAACAACAAGTAAACAGACTAATCTTCCAAAGATGTTAACTCTCCTGGTCCCTTGAAGCTACTAACTCTCGCGCCGTCTCTACCCATAATTCTCTCCCCCTCTGCCTCATCCAGGATGAGGGATGGAAAATACAGACTTTTTAATATTTAACTAATTGAACAACCACTTGTTCTCAAAATACATAAGAATGCAAATTAAATATAATAGTTACTTTCAAAATATATAAGTTACAATGCCACCTGCTTAATTACAGTAAATTAACATATATATGAATATTAAAAGGTGACATCTGGAACTCCCATAACTGAACAGGTCGAGCAATTCTAACTTCCCGAATCTAACAGGTATTAGACGTGTGAAGAGCAACGGCGCTCCTGTCCCCACTGATATTGCCACACCACACGATAATTTACAAAAATATAATATATATAATGATGAAATGGAACAAAATAAGTTTATTTAAATTTATATACGTATCCAGCTAGGAGTACGTAACACTCCCCACCCACCCAACACCCTCCTCCCCACCACCCTACACCCACCTCCCCACCCACCCGACACCCACCTCCCTACAACCACCTCTCCACCCACCCAACACCCACAGGGCCTGGTGCAGCCCACGGAGACAACAGACCAGACTACAATAAGCCTAGCGGGCTCCTACATCGTTCAGCGTATCGACCGCTGGTATACGCAAATTATACGGTTGGGTGAGGTGTGAGTGTTGTGAGGGGTGAGTGTCGGAAGGTGTGAATGTTAGGTGTACTCAACTAGTTGTACTCGCCTAGTTATGCTTGCGGGGGTTTAAGGTTTGGCTCTTTGGTCCCGCCTCACAACCGTCAATCAACAGGTGTACAGCTTCCTGAGCCTACTGGGCTCTATCATAGTTACATTTGCAACTGTGTATGAAGTCAGCCTCCACCACATCACTGCCTAATGCATTCCATAGGGATGTGGTGTTGTGAGGTGTGTTGGTGTGAGGTGAAATCGGTGTTATGAGCGTGAGTGAGAGCTTGCATTCCCGGAAAAGTGTGGGACTGGAGGCTTCAGGAAGGGTGGAGCGAGCGAGCAAATACGTGTGTGTGTATTTGGTACTTGTGGCTGCAGGGTAGAGCTGCTAGCTCTTGGACCCCGCAGGTTGTCCACGCTTATGTACTCACTCCCGACCTATTTTCCTTTGTCATTCGGTGACCTAGGGACCGAGGTTCGATCCCGGCAGCCGGCGGAAAAACAAAATGGGCAAAGTTTCCTTCACCCTGATGCCCCTGTTACCTAGCAGTAAATAGGTACCTGGGAGTTAGACAGCTGCTACGGGCTGCTTCATGGGAGTGTGTATGAAAAAAAAGTTAGTAGTTAGTAACAGTTGACTGATTGACAGTTGAGAAGCGGGCCTTAAGAGCAGAGCTCAACCTTCGCAAGCACAACTAGGTGATACCTGGTTGATGGGGTTCTGGGAGTTCTTCTACTCCCCAAGCCCGGCCCGAGGCCAGGCTTGACTTGTGACGATTTGGAAATTCATAAAAAAGCCGGAAATAAATTAGATCAAATCTACACTGATGGGTCATCTAATCCTGTTAATGGCAGGGCTGGTGCAGCTTACACTGCAATCAGGAACAATGCTTTACAACGCGGACATGAAGAAAAAGCCCGTATTGAGAACTATGCCTCTTCAACGCAAGCAGAGCTAACTGCCATTTTTATGGCGTTAAGTTTCCTTGAACGAAACACTAATGGTGCAGTGATCTGTACTGATTCAAAAGCAGCGCTACAAAGCCTTTGTAAAAATCGGGCAGAAAATCTTGCGATAGTCGCTGAAATCAAGAGAGCTGTGACAGTACTAACCAATCAAGGAAGAGTCGTCAAGTTCCTGTGGATCCCCTCCCATGTTGCAATATGTGGGAATGAACGAGCAGATGTGCTGGCTGCTGAAGGAGACCACATTGAATACTTCATACCCAAGACTTAGAGGTATTGTCAGGCAACATCACCGTGAGAAGGTAACTGAGGAAAGGAAGGATCGAAAAACAAATCAGTAAATCTGTACGCTGGTACAACATGGTTGCTGCTGGCAATTCCCAGTCATTATGGAAGCAGAAGAGGTGGACGCGGGAGAGAATCAGTAATAGCAATAATTCGTCTTGGATACAAATATCCATGGAGATTCGGGATGGAAAACAGTTGAAAAGAGTAGTTGCAAAATCTGTGGTGAGAGTGATGGACACCGCCTTGACCCCTTCCTGAGTGTGTGGACATTTGAGAGTCATTAGAAATGTGTGTAGAATAATAAACCCCACATTGTTTGAGTTAGGAAAACACTTTGTCAAATATTGATACTGTTCTTAAGAGATTTCCCCAATTTGGCATCCGCAAGATAAGGTAAGATTTTAAGGGTTGACGAATGTTAATCTTCTTGTTTGATAAGCTGTTCACTTCAGATAGTTAATTAAGTCCCAGCTGTGTCTGGGTACAAGCGACAGGATGAACAACCCAGCGGGTTTTCTTCCTATTGAGGAGTGTTGTACATGCTGCTATGGCGGTGTGTTCACTCACAGGATGAATGGCGCTGCCCCATTCTTATAACCTATCGTTTCCAATATCACAATACATGCTTGAGCTGTGATCCGCCGCTCAAGCGTTGTGTTATTTGATCTCAGGCGCAGCCAATTCTGTTGGTATTTGGAACTTATGAAAACTTACTCAAGTGCGCACCAACCCCGCATTTCCTGAACATTATACCTAATCAAACAACTTCCTGCGAGGCTTCATAAAACAAATACAAGTTTGGATCAGATATTCTCCAAGGCCGTATGCTTGTAGTGTCCGCTGCTGGTGGTACCCGTCTTACAGGGAGAGGTGGACCTCACCTCACCCGGAGCTCAGACGTACCAGGCTCTAGTTCTACCGCTCCCTTGTGAGTCGCATCTTATTGTTAATCTCTCGGTTACATGTCGGCCGACACCTAGCCTTCACGAGAAGAAGAGAAAGAGAGAAAGAGAGGGGAACAGAACAACTCCAGAAACCCTCTCCAGGTATACCCCAGGTATACGAGCACGAGGACCACCATGGGGACCAGATAACCGACAGATAACGCCTCGTTACTGTGAATACCAATTAGCCATAATGAAGTTAGAGACATTCCTGAGAGCGGCCGTGTCTGGCGGGTAAATAATAGGTGATGTGGGGGAGACGAGCAGCGGTGTGGCTCCCTTGTCCGACACGGAGGGGGAAGAGGGAGGGGGAATTAGGAAGACTACAGAGAGGAAGGGGATGGGAGAAGGGGGGCGGAAGGAAGGGAGGGAGAGAGAGACGGAGATCAACTCACTACTACTGCCCAGGTTCGCTACCATCAACTTTGACGATACTCATTAAGCGCTCCCATGATACCAGTCTCCTGAAATATTCTCCAATTGCCTTCATCTCTCTCTAGTTTGTCTTGCTGTTGAGTTCCGTTGTTTGAAGGTTGCTGCGTTGGTGGCGTGACCCGTTGCCTTCCTCGGCGCGCACACGTGTGTATGTACGGGCGGTGTGTTGGTGTCTGGCGGCGGTGTGTACACGCCCAGGAGGGTCCAGCGTGACCTTCCCTCTCTCTACCCCCGCCCCCCCCCCACCTGCGGGGGTCTCTACCGCTGCCCCCCACCTGCGGGGGGTCACTACCGCCCCCCCACCTGCGGGGGGTCACTACCGCCCCCCCCCCCACCTGCGGGGGGTCACTACCGCCCCCCCCCACCTGCGGGGGGTCACTACACACGCACGCTGACCTCCGGCTGGTGTACTGGCCGGACCCTCACTCAACGCGCCTTCGTCGTAAGGAAGCCCTCGTCCACGACTCATCAAGCATGTACACACACACACTTACGGAACCTGTGCATCTTTCCTTAAATCGTGGTGGTTTTGTTTACATTCATTAATCGGTTTTTGGGCTTCGAAATTTCACAACCCAAGGTTATTGTTGTTATGAACAACCTTAAAGTGTTCCGGAGAGCCAGAGAGCCAGCTGAGTCAGAATGGAAGCCCAGAAATTAATTGAAAATGACATTGCTGCAAAAGCATAGGACCAAAGCTGTTTTATAGCCATGTATCAGGAGAAAAAGAAACAAATAGACACCATGTGATCAGATTAGAGACAAGGTGGAAGTCTCCAACAAAATGACAAGGTGGTGTGTGAGGAACTTGTCAAAAGCCTTTAGGAGGACTTTATAAAGAAACCAACTGTGGAGACCAGAGTTGAGGTATGAAAAGTCAGAGGAAACACTGGATGACATAGTAGTCACAGCGCAAGAGGTTAAAAACACCAAGAAATTTTGTAACTAAATCAATTGGGCCAGACTTTATTTACACCATGGCTACTGAAGGAGGGTGCAGAGGTGTTGTATCGCCCTCTAACTGCTGTTTTAAATAAAACACTTGAAACAAGAAATCTCCCAGAATTCTGGAAGTTGGCAGTAAGGAATGGGAAGTTGTTTGTCCCCTTCTTGAAGGGGGGGACCCTTACCTGAAAATGGTCAAGGAGAAACTAGAAAAGGTCCAAGGATATGCACCGAAACTCGTTCCTGAGTTTGAGGGGAATGAGCTATGAGGAAAAACTGATAGTACTGGACCTTACCACAATGGAGGAAAGAAGAGAGAGATGATAACATATACCATTCTAAGGGAAACCGACAAAGTAGACAAAGCAACCTAACAGAGTTGTTCAGTTAAGGACAGTAGAACAAGGGGTAATAGATGGGAACTGGAGGCGCAAATGAATCATAAAATCAGGAAGAACTTTTTCGGTGTCAGAGCTGTCAATAAATAAGTTAGACGCAGCAATCTTTGGAGTTAATTCGATTTAGAATTATAAATGAAAATATAATAAAAGCGTGAGAAATGAATCATTGCATTAATCTTAGAACGTTCGGAAGGCGGGGCCAGGAGCCTAGCTCGACCCTGGAAGCACATCTAGGTGAGCACCACCTGCTGCTCCTTCCTACTGGCCTCTCGCCCGCTGAAGTACTTCCTCACAGCCATCTCGTTATGCGAAGAGTGTCTGGGCGTGACGCTCGAGAGACTACTAGCCCCATGGAGGCCAGTGTTTGGGCGTGACACTCGACTAGCCCCATGGAGGCCAGTGTCTGGGCGTGACACTCGACTAGCCCCATGGACGCCAGTGTCTGGGCGTGACACTCGACTAGCCCCATGGACGCCAGTGTCTGGGCGTGACACTCGACTAGCCCCATGGACGCCAGTGTCTGGGCGCGGGGTCGCTGAGCCCCGGAATCACCTCAAGGTAACCTCAAGGTTAGGTGATGGACAGATAAACGTAGAGAGACCAAACACTACAGCGATAGACAGACAGACCAACGGACGGCAAAACAGCAACAACAGTTAGACAGGCCGCTCGTCAACCGTCCTAAATATTAAATACGAACATTATTCCCTGTTAATCTGTCAGGAATTTCCTTGGTAATCCACAACGAAAATCCATATTAATCTCCACAGATATTAGGATTTATTCATACAAAAGTCCACGTTGATTATTCGAGAAAATCCGCACCTAATCTGCCAGGAAGTTAATCCTAGAAATCCCAGACAGGGAAATCTGGGTCATTATACAGAGCTCACATACCCACCCTGGAACACGGCGCAGGTAGTGTCCTGGTGGCGTGACCGGGTGGGGGGGGGGAAGGAGAGGTGGGGTAGAGGAGATTAGAATGTGTTATGAAGGGAGAGGGTAATGGGTGAATGTCAGGGAGAACCTCTACAGCGTTCTCGTTCTCGTTCTCTCTCTCTCGTTCTCTCTCTCTCGTTCTCTCTCTCTCGTTCTCTCTCTCACACACTCACACACTCTCACACTCACACACTCACACACTCACACACACACACACACACACACACACACACACACACACACACACACACACACACACACACACACACACACACTCACACACTCACACACTCACACACTCACACTCACACACTCACACACTCACACACTCACACACTCACACACTCACACACACACACACACACACACACACACACACACACACACACACACACACACACACACACACACACACACACACACCACTCACACGAAAGCTAGTAGAAAGAAAGAAAGCGAAGCAAAGCTCCTTTTTTGCGAAGAAAGCTAGTGGAACATCTGGAGCGAAAGAACAGAACTTTGTAACACAGTTTCAACATGGCTTCAGGGATGGCAAGTCCTGCCTCAGAGGATTAATTGAATTCTACGACCAGGCAACAAAAATCAGGCAAGAAAGAGAGGGGTGTGCAGACTGCATATTTTTGGATTGCCAGGAAAGCCTTTGATACAGTACCACACACGAGCCTAGTGAAAAAGCTGGAGATGCAGGCTGGAGAGAAAGGGAAGGTACTCCACTGGATAAGGGAGTACTTAAGCAACAGAAGACAACGAGTCAGTGTGAGGGGTGAGGTCTCAGATTGGCGAGACGTCACCAGTGGAGTCCCTGCAGGGGACTCACTGCTTGGACCTATACCGTTTCTAATACTGTATATGTAAATGATCTCCCAGAGGGTACAGACTCGTTTCTCTCAATGTTTGCTGATGATGCAAAAATTATGAGGAGGATTGAAACAGAGGATGATAGTAGGAGGCTACAAGATGACCTAGACAGACTGAATGAATGGTCCAACAAATGGTTGCTAAAGTTCAACCCGAGTAAATGCAAAGTAATGAAACTAGGCAGTGGAAACAGGAGACCAGACACAGGACACAGAATAGGAGATGAAGTACTTAATGAAACGGACAGAGAAAAAGATCTAGGAGTTGATATCACACCAAACCTGTCTCCTGAAGCCCACATAAAGAGAATAACGTCTGCGGCATATGCGAGGCTGGCTAACATCAGAACAGCCTTCAGGAACCTGTGTAAGGAATCAGTCAGAATCTTGTATACCACATATGTAAGACCAATCCTGGAGTATGCGGCCCAAGCATGGAGCATTATCAGACAGGTTTGGTGTGATATCAACTCCTAGATCTTTTTCTCTGTCCGTTTCATACCTTGTCAAGCACAAACGAAAATGAAAAAAGTTCAGAGGTATGCCACTAGACTAGTCCTGGAACTAAGAGGCATGAGTTACGAGGAAAGGTTGCGGGAAATGCACCTTACGAGACTGGAAGACAAGAGTAAGGGGAGATATGATTACTACCTACAAAATCCTCAGGGGAAATTGACAGGCTAGACAAGGATAAACTATTCAACACTGGTGGTACGCGAATAAGGGGACACAGGTGGAAACTAAATACCCAAATGAGCTACAGGGACGTTAGAAAGAACTTTTTCAGTGTCAGAGTAGTTAACAGATGGAATGCATTAGGCAGTGACGTGGTGGAGGCTGACTCCATACACAGTTTTAAGTGTAGATATGACAGAGCCCAATAGGCTCAGGAACCTGCACATTAGTTGATTGACAGTTGAGAGGCCGGACCAAAGAGCCAGAGCTCAACCCCCGCAAACACAATTAGGTGAGTACACACACACACACACACACACACACACACACACACACACACACACACACACACACACACACACACACACACACACGACTTGCCTGACTATGCACTTTCCCTCACTCCCTTCCCCTTATCTATTCATCTATTCTCTCTCTCTCTCTCTCCACACCAGCATCAATACTCATTGATGCGAGCATTCCCCTCGTTTCATCGCCCTCTCTTGCCCCCTTTTTCCAGCACCAGCAGGGCAACAATCGTGTAGAGGCGGCGGACGTCCATCCCGGGCTGCGGCACAGGGAACACTCCCGCCGAGCCTGCAACACCAACTCCACTTTAAGCCCTGAACACCCATCAACTCCACAGGTAAAGGCCACACACCTTTTGTATCCAGGTGGACCACCTTTACTAATATTGGTTTCTAAGCCGACGGTTGTATATATGTGTGTGACCAAAGGTTGCATAAATACGCGAGCTATTAACACTTAAAACTCACTTGATCCGACCAGGATTCGAATCCCGAGATCCGACCGGGATCACCGCCTGGCTTATAGGGTACTATAACCGCTACAGCAATGATAGTCTACAAGGATTGGTTAGTCCTGGATCATAGTACCTAAGTTCCGGGACTTACCAGCCCCGACAACACTCCTATCTTGAGGTAATCTTGAGATGATTTCGGGACTTTAGCGTCCCCTCGGCCCGGTCCTCGACCAGGCCTCCACCCTCAGGAAGCAGCCCGTGACAGCTGACTAACTACCTGGTATCTATTTACTGCTAGGTAACAGGAGCATCAGGGTGAAAGAAACTCTGCCCATTGTTTCTCGCAGGCGCCCGGGATCGAATCCGGGACCACAGGATCACGCGTCCAGTGTTCTGTCCGCTCAGCCGCCGGTTCCTCCTGGTGCAAATTTTTCCATCAAACTTTGGCACATTCATAGGCCAGGGGGTGACCCCAGGCGGCGGCAGGACTGCCGCTAGGAATCCACTCAGTAAAACATCTAAATGTCTGGGACTGACTAAAATGTTGAAATCTGTATTCTCTTGAGCGCAGGCGGGAGAGATACATAATAATTTACACGTGGAATATAGTAGAGGGGCTGGTCCCAAACCTGCACACAGAAATAACACCACATGAAACCAGGAAGGCATGGCAGGATGTGCAGAATACCCCCGTTGAAGAGCAGAGGTGCAACAGGTACTCTGAGAGAGAACTCTATCAACATCAGAGGACCAGAGACTGTTCAACACGCTTCCACTACACATAAGGGGCATAACTGGCCGACCCCTCACAGTGTTCAAGAGAGAACTGGATTAAGCACCTCCAAAGGATACCTGATCAACCAGGCTGTGACACATACGTCAGGCTGCGAGCAGCCTGGCTGACCAGTTCAGCAACTAGGAGCCCTGGTCGACGACCGGCCCGCAGGGACGCTAACCCTCCCATGGATGCAACCTACAAATATGCACCTAACTTCCAGGTACCTATTTACTGCTAGGTGAACAGACGCATTAGGTGAAAAGTGCACATCTGTCTATATCCCGCTCTCGAACCATGGATCCTCGGCCGTGATTCAACGACAACCACCACTGTTTTTCAACTTAAACAAAAAAAAAAAGGCACCACAAAAATGTTAAAAATGTTCGTAAATAAGCAGAGTATTTTCAGAAATTGTTCGGCTATTCGCATGTTTTCATTCACTGTGCAGTTCCAGCAGTGACGTGACAGTTTTTTATAAGATTTTCCTGGGAGCCAAGTTTTCAATGCAGCGAGTGCCGTTTCTTGGTTAAAATCGTCATTGAGTGCTGCCAGCCTCGTCTTAAATAAAGTTCTCGAGGGGTGAACTGCGTATTCTCCACAGTAATGGCGTTCTCCCAGGCATCATTTCATCCAGTATGTAGCAGCGAGGACCTCGTTACCGGGAGTGGAGGCCACAGTCCCGCCCGCCTCGCCATCCTCTGATGACCCGCCCTCCCGCCCGCCCGCCCTCGCCACGGCTGAGGGTGGGGTGTGTTTACAGGTGGGTGGGTGGGTAGGGGGGAGGTTAGTGTTGAGTACGAGCTGCACAGGTAAACGAAGGTTTACCTGTGCTTCACCTGCAGCTGGTATCGACAAGACAAGGAGAGGGGTGAGTGGGATGGGGCCGAAGAAGAGATGTATTTACCTATGGTTGATTTCTAGAGTTGTTAAATTTAAATTTTGCCCCGAAGGGCGAGTTTATTGGGCAGCACCACTCGCCCTTTGAGTGGACACACCGCCATAGCAGCATGTACAACACTCCCCAATAGGAAGAAAACCCGCTGGGTTGTTCATCCTGTCACTTGTACCCAGACACAGCTGGGACTTAACTGTATCAAGTGAACAGCTCCTCAAACAAGAAGATTAACATCTGTCAACCCTTAAAATCTTACGTTATCTTACGGGTGCAAAATGGGGGGTTATTTTAAGAACAGTATCAATATTTGACAGTGTGTTTTCCTAACTCAAACAATGTGGGGTTTATTGTCTACACATATTTCTAATGTCTCTCAGGTGTTCACATTCTCTCAGGTAGTGGTCAAGGCGGTGTCCGTCACTCTCATAACAGATTCTGCAACTCCTCTGCTTAACTGACGTTTCCATTCCGAATCTCCATGGATATTTGTATCCAAGACGGATTCTCGTTATTACTGATTCTCTTCCACGACCACCTC
The DNA here is from genome assembly GCF_040958095.1 of Procambarus clarkii. Taxonomy (NCBI): domain Eukaryota; kingdom Metazoa; phylum Arthropoda; class Malacostraca; order Decapoda; family Cambaridae; genus Procambarus; species Procambarus clarkii. The sequence goes on along the minus strand of NC_091150.1, from coordinate 48,830,849 downwards.
GGATAACAGGTTGGTTCGATAACAAGAACCTTTCACACTAGAGATGCTATACCGATGATGATACTTTTCAAGACGCTAGTGCTCTTTAGAGTGGAATACTGCTGCACAATGACAGCCCCTTTCAAAGCTGGAGAAATTGCTGACCTGGAGAGCGTGCAGAGATCCTTTACTGCTAGAATCCACTCAGTAAAACATCTAAGCTATTGGGATCGACTAAAGAGCCTAAATCTGTATTCTCTTGAGCACAGGCTGGAGAGATACATGATAATTTACACATGGAAAATATTAGAGGGGCTGGTCCCAAACCTGCACACAGAAATAACATCACATGAGACCAGAAGGCATGGCAGGATGTGCAGAATACCCCCGTTGAAGAGCAGAGGTGCAACAGGTACTCTGAGAGAGAACTCTATCAACATCAGAGGCCCGAGACTGTTCAACACGCTTCCACTACACATAAGGAGCATAACTGGCCGACCCCTCACAGTGTTCAAGAGAGAACTTGACAAACACCTCCAAAGGATACCTGATCAACCAGGCTGTGACTCATACGTCAGGCTGCGAGCAGCCGCGTCCAACAGCCTGGTTGATCAGTCCAGCAACCAGGAGGCCTGGTCGACGACCGGGCCGCGGGGACTGCTAAGCCCCAAGGTAACCTCAAGGCAAGGTAACCACCTCTTCCCCCATATTGTACCAGCGAACAGATTCACTGATTCGTTGCACTCTCGCAGCCCGGCCTTGGGCTCCTACCTCCCTGGTGTTTACCTTGAGGCTACCTTGACTTTGTTCCGAGGATCACTGACCCAGCAGCCCCGGTCTCTGGCCTGGCCTCCCGGTTGACCATCTCATCAGACTGGCTGTTAATCAACCCAGGCCTCCTAATACCACGTGGCAGCTTGACGTATACTCGAAGGCCAAAAATTGACGTACCAGAAAATGGCAGCTGCTCGCGAAATTGACAATGTCCAATTTTTTCTGTGTGCGGGTCTTCTGGTAGGTTAGGATAAGGTCACTATAGTACGACGGTTTCTTGACGTAGGGGACGCTGGCGAGGATGGGTTGGTCAGACGCGGCTGCTCGCAGTCTGGCGTAGGAGTGACGAGCCAGATGACCAGGTACCCTTCAGGGGAGGTTATCGTCATGTTTCCTGGTGGAGGCTTCAACCTTGGCTCCGGGGGGTGGGGGGGGGGGGATTTATTTTTTGAGGAATACTCTCTACTCCCTACTCACTCACTATCTCTCTCACTCGCACATCTCTCCAGTCTCACCTGTTGTCATTTTAGTGCTGGTGTGTAACGTGACCTTGCAGGAGCCTCCTATATTATCATTCTCATTCATTCCCATTCTCTTAACCACTCTCACTCTCACTATCTCATTCTCTCTCATTCTCATTCTCTTTCACTCTCTCTGTCTCTGTCTCTCTCTGACTCACTCTCTCTCTGACTGTGTTTGCCATCGGCAGAGAACAATGTGAGGCCAAGCAATACATAAATGGTGGAGGTATTCCATGCGGGTTGTAAAGGATCGCTGTACCTTTTCTGCCTCGAATATTTCTCGGTAGCATGTGGGCACAGACCTGTAGTCCAGAGACCAGAGAGGGGGGAGGGGGAGAAGAGGGGGGAAGAGAGAGAAACAGCGCGAGAGTAAGAGCACGCGTGCACGCACACACCTAGTACTCTCTAGGTGAACACACACACACACACACACACACACACACACACACAAGGATAAGGCAGGACAGAGAAGGCTGGGCAGACTGCATATTTCTTGACTGCCAAAAGGCCTTTGATACGGTACCGCACATGAGACTGCTATACAAACTTGAGAGGCAGGCAGGAGTAAGCGGAAAGGCCCTAGTATGGGTGAAGAACTACCTAACAGGAAGGAGCCAGAGGGTAATGGTAAGGGGCGAAAAGTCGGACTGGCGAACAGTAACAAGTGGAGTACCTCAAGGATCGGTGCTGGGACCAATCCTCTTTCTAATTTACGTAAATGATATGTTTACAGGAGTGGAATCATACATGTCAATGTTTGCAGATGACGCAAAATTAATGAGAAGAGTTGTGACAGACGAGGATTGTAGGATCCTCCAAGAGGACTTAAACAGGCTAGCAGAGATGGTCAGGGAAATGGCTACTGGAGTTTAACACCAGTAAATGTAAAGTTATGGAAATGGGATCAGGTGACAGGAGACCAAAGGGACAGTACACAATGAAGGGGAACAGCCTACCTGTAACGATTCGAGAAAGAGACCTGGGAGTGGATGTGACACCTAATCTAACTCCTGAGGCACATATAAATAGGATAACGACAGCAGCGTACTCTACACTGGCGAAAATTAGAACTTCATTCAGAAACCTAAATGAGGAAGCTTTTAGGGCGCTTTACACTGCCTACGTGAGACCCGTCTTAGAGTATGCCGCGCCATCATGGAGCCCCCACCTGAAGAAACACATAAAGAAACTGGAGAAGGTTCAGAGGTTTGCGACGAGGCTTGTCCCAGAGTTACGAGGGATGGGATATGAAGAGCGGCTGAAGGAACTGAACCTAACGACACTAGAGAAAAGAAGGGAGAGAGGAGATATGATAGGGACATATAAAATACTCAGGGGAATTGACAAAGTGGAAATAGATGAAATGTTCACACGTAATAATAACAGAACGAGGGGACATGGGTGGAAACTGAAAACTCAGATGAGTCACAGAGATGTTAGGAAGTTTTCTTTTAGAGTGAGAGTAGTAGAAAAATGGAATGCACTTGGGGAACAGGTTGTGGAAGCAAATACTATTCATACTTTTAAAACTAGGTATGATAGGGAAATGGGACAGGAGTCATTGCTGTAAACTAACCGATAGCTAGAAAGGCGGGATCCAAGAGTCAATGCTCGATCCTGCAAGCACATATAGGTGAGGTACATATAGGTGAGTACACACACACA
>NC_091150.1:48807232-48827410 GCF_040958095.1 Procambarus clarkii | reverse complement strand
GGAGGGAGGGAGGGGAGGGGGAGGAGGGAGGGGAGGAGGGAGGGAGGGAGGGAGGGGAGGAGGGAGGGAGGGAGGGAGGGGAGGAGGGAGGGAGGGGAGGAGGGGAGGAGGGGAGGAGGGAGGGAAGGAGGGAGGGAGGGGAGGAGGGAGGGAGGGGAGGAGGGAGGGAGGGGAGGAGGGAGGGAGGGGAGGAGGGGAGGAGGGAGGGAGGGGAGGAGGGGAGGAGGGAGGGAGGGAGGGGAGGAGGGGAGGAGGGAGGGAGGGAGGGGAGGAGGGAGGGAGGGAGGGGAGGAGGGAGGGAGGGGAGGAGGGAGGGAGGGGAGGAGGGAGGGAGGGGAGGGGGAGGAGGGAGGGGAGGAGGGAGGGAGGGAGGGGAGGAGGGAGGGAGGGGAGGAGGGGAGGAGGGAGGGAGGGAGGGGAGGAGGGGAGGAGGGAGGGAGGGAGGGGAGGAGGGAGGGGGGGAGGGGAGGAGGGAGGGAGGGAGGGGAGGAGGGAGGGAGGGAGGGAGGGGAGGGGAGGGGAGGAGGGAGGGATGGGAGGAGGGAGGGAGGGGAGGAGGGAGGGAGGGGAGGAGGGGAGGGGAGGAGGGAGGGAGGGGAGGAGGGAGGGAGGGGAGGAGGGAGGGAGGGGAGGAGGGAGGGAGGGGAGGAGGGAGGGAGGGGAGGAGGGAGGGAGGGGAGGAGGGAGGGAGGGGAGGAGGGAGAGAGGGAGGGGAGAGAGGGAGGGAGGGGAGGAGGGGAGAGAGGGAGGGAGGGGAGGAGGGAGACGAGGGAGGGAGGGGAGGAGGGAGAGGAGGGAGGGAGGAGGGAGAGAGGGAGAGAGGGAGGGAGGGGAGGAGGGAGAGAGGGAGGGAGGGGAGGAGGGAGAGAGGGAGGGAGGGGAGGAGGGAGAGAGGGAGGGAGGGGAGGAGGGAGAGAGGGAGGGAGGGGAGGAGGGAGAGAGGGAGGGAGGGGAGGAGGGAGAGAGGGAGGGAGGGGAGGAGGGAGAGAGGGAGAGGGTGAGAGAGGGGGGAGGGGAGGTTAGGGGAAGAGGGGGGAGGGGAGGTTAGGTGAAGAGGGGGGGAGGTTAGGGGAAGAGGGGGGGAGGTTAGGGGAAGAGGGGGGGAGGTTAGGGGAAGAGGGGGGAGGGAGGGGGAGAGAGAGAGAATCCAGACATTATAAAAAAAAAGAAAGACGCCCCAATCACCATCCCTTAAAGTGAGTCACAACCACACGGTAGATTAGACCTGACGAGGGAGTTGACAGCCAATAAACTTGGGGGACTGAGGTTGCCAGCACCGGGTGGAGTTGACGGAGTTGACAAGGACGGGGTGGAGTTGACAAGGACGGGGTGGAGTTGACAAGGACAGGGTGGAGTTGACAAGGACAGGGTGGAGTTGACGGAGTTGACAAGGCACAGAGAGGAAGAGTTGAAGTCCAGGTCGACTTTACGACTGATTAGCGGCGGAGCAAAAACCTGACCTGGTGTGCTACTTCCCAGCCGGGGGGGGGGGGGGAGGAGGAAGGGCGGCGGTGATGTAGGAGGACGGGGGGGGGGGGGTGGATGGAGGAGGACGGGGGGGGGGATGGAGGAGGACGGGGGGGGGGGGGGATGGAGGATTGTGTGGAGTACCTGCTTGATGGGGTTCTGGGAGTTCTTCTACTCCCCAAACCCGGCCCGAGGCCAGGCTTTGTGTGCTATCACTCCATTTGTGTGTTATCACCATTTGTGTGTTATCACTCCATTTGTGTGTTATCACTCCATTTGTGTGCTATCACTCCATTTGTGTGTTATCACTCCATTTGTGTGTTATCACCATTTGTGTGTTATCACTCCATTTGTGTGTTATCACCATTTGTGTGTTATCACCATTTGTGTGTTATCACTCCATTTGTGTGTTATCACTCCATTTGTGTGTTATCACTCCATTTGTGTGTTATCACTCCATTTGTGTGTTATCACTCCATTTGTGTGTTATCACTCCATTTGTGTGTTATCACTCCATTTGTGTGTTATCACTCCATTTGTGTGTTATCACTCCATTTGTGTGTTATCACTCCATTTGTGTGTTATCACCATTTGTGTGTTATCACCATTTGTGTGTTATCACTCCATTTGTGTGTTATCACCATTTGTGTGTTATCACCATTTGTGTGATATCACTCCTGGTCACATTTATCGAATACATTTGCCAAGTCCCTGTATACCACATCTGCGTTTTGTTTTTCTTCTAAGGCTCCTGTGATTTTGTCATAGAGGTTGAGCAACTGTGACAGACAGGATCTTCCCGCTCTAAATCTATGTTGTCCTGGGTTGTGTAGTTCATAATTTTACATAAAACTAGACATTTGATAACTGACATTTGAAAAAACTAGACATTTGATAATAAAAAAAAAGACATTCCTAATCACTCTTTCAAAAACTTTAATTATGTGTGATGTTAGTGCAACTGGTCTATAACTTTGTCAAATTATGGCTCTTGAAGGAAAAATGAACCAGACTAATCCGCATATGCTATGTAATATTGCACAGATGCATATAGAAGCAAACTTGGCATCTGACAGCTTCATATACTTCACAGATGGATCAGTAGACCAGCAGGGACAAGAAACCGGAGCTGCAGTTAAAGCAGGAAACTCTGTAAATAGTTTAGATAGAGATCCTCAAATGGGTGTTCGACTTTACAAACAGAGATGCTAGCCATTCAAAAGGCTTTGGAACATGCTCTTGCTGAACACCGACAACATGTTATCATACAGATTCGAGAACTGCCATTGAAACCGTGCAACAAATACATGTACGTGACAACATCCATTGATCACAAATTTCATTGCATTAATGCAAACACTCAAACGTCAAGGTCGTCGGATACTTATCAACTGGGTGCCAAGTCATGTGGGAATAATAGGAAATGACATTGCAGACGAAGCTGCAAAACTTTCAACTAAGAGAAGAAATGTAGACATTTATATACCACAGAGTCTATCACAGATTAAGAAACAGAGCAATGCAAAAGATGTACAGTGACCACAACACAGCAGTTGCAACATCAGGATCTGCGGGTTGGTACAAGAATTCAACCAACTACGAACCACTTAGTTTGATGAAAGGGAACAGTAGAACACCAGAAGTACACTTACATCGCATCAGGCTTGGATACCCATGTGCATGGGAAATAGGCTTACAGGTTCCGGAAGATGAGAGGAAATGTCAGCACTGTGGAGAAATGCCCGACAGACCACTGGAACATTATCTAACACAGTGCACAGTTACAAACCCAATAAGATTTCAACTAAGACAAAAACATGAAAGTAGCAGCACTTAGTGGGCCAGCCAAAGCCGTAGGGCCCGCGCAGGAATATCCCATAAAACGTACGTTTTTATTCTAGTGGTCCTCTTTCTGAGCCTCAAGAAAGCAGACTTTGTACGCTTCTGTAGTCAATTGTTCTACCCATTCCCAGGCAATTTTATTGCGACTTCATCAGTCGATGTTTGCCGGTCCTATATTTTTACTAGTCAATCCTTTTAATGTTAAAATTGTATTGATTGAATAACCCTTCTCGTTTATTGATCTTGTTGGTGCTATTATCAGTATTAATGTTTGCTTGAACTTCTGTAAGCTTGAGGTGTGAGTAGGTATAGCTGGTTGATACCTGGTTGATGGGGTTCTGGGAGTTCTTCTACTCCCCAAGCCCGGCCCGAGGCCAGGCTTGACTTGTGAGAGTTTGGTCCACTAGGCTGTTGCTTGGAGCGGCCCGCAGGCCCATATACCCTCCACAGTCCGGTTGGTCCGGCACTCCTTGGAGGAATAAATCTAGTTTTCTCTTGAAGATGTCCACTGGTATTGTGGACATGCTGAGTCCTATATGGTATTGTAATGTCCCCGAGTATTTCTTTATTGTTTGTGAAGATCAGGACGAGTGTTTTTCGTTCCTAGTTTGTTCTGTAATCTGTCTGATGAGGGAAGTGAGGGAATTATGCTAAACTATTACGACTATATAGCACTTAGAAGGGGTAAGGATATGGATTTGGGATGGGACGGGGAAGGAATGGTGCCCAACTACTTGGATGGTCGGGGATTGATCGTCGACCTGCATGAAGCGAGGCCGTCGCTCTACCATCACGCCCAAGTGGTGGTTGGATGAGCGATAATTTATCACAGAATCCCAATGGGTCTCTGACATGTGGTTGGCTGTTTCCTGGTTGTATACCTGCTATAATGTTATTGTTTGTCATTCTCCATCTTAAACTGGGTAGATTGAAGTCTCCAAGGAAGATAATATCTAGTACTGGGTTTGCTAGGTTACCAAGGATCTCTATCCCGTGTAGCTGTTCTGTGAACTCCTCAACTGTTGTATCTGTCGGTTTGTATACCAGATTAATAATTATATATATATATTTGTTCATCTTTGATTCAATGTACTTTTACCGCTGTACCTCAGCAGCAGCGACCAACAGCCTGGTTGATCAGTCCAGCAACCAGGAGGCCTGGTCGACGACTGGGCCGCGGGGACGCTAAGCCCCGGAAGCACCTCAAGGTACCTCTACCACCTCAATGGCAGAGTTTAGGAGCTCTGTACATACCAGCTCCACCGTAATATATAGACCAACTCCTCCAGTTGACTTACTGACTGTATCGCATCTATGTACATCCAGATTTCACTATCATGTAATCTTTGGCATGGAGTCCTGTGGACGCCAGGCGTGCCACGGACGCCAGGCGTGCCACGGACGCCAGGCGTGCCACGGACGCCAGGCGTGCCACGGACGCCAGGCGTGCCACGGATGCCAGGCGTGCCACGGATGCCAGGCGTGCCACGGACGCCAGGCGTGCCACGGACGCCAGGCGTGCCACGGACGCCAGGCGTGCCACGGACGCCAGGCGTGCCACGGACGCCAGGCGTGCCACGGACGCCAGGCGTGCCACGGACGCCAGGCGTGCAGATGAAGAAACACTTCATCAGTACAAGGCCAGTATGCAAGATGAACGAACCAGATGGGAAAATGGCTGATGAATTCAAGAACAAATTAGATGAGGAAGTGTGGGAACAATTGGGCTGTAATGGACATGCGGGCCGCTCCAACCAACAGCTTTCTAATTCAAGTCATCCCTGGTCCCAGAATCTGCTCAAAACTCTCAAAACTCATTCCAGGCATAACCAAGGTAAACGCATCTTACAACCAGTGTAATACAGCGATATATGACACTAAACGAAGGCGTCAGCAGACAATGGATGACCTACAGTAGGAAAGCCAGCTCCCAAGAGCTGAAGCCCGATCGTGCGAAGTGTTTTGGGTAAGTCACTGGCACAGAGGAAAGGTCCATTGTCGCAACACTTGCCCCCGCCCCCGCCCCCGCCCCCCCCCCCCCACACACACACCGGTGGGTGCTGTCACAGCCCCTTCCGCCCCCTTCCCCTCTCACACTCCAGCCCCTTCCCTCCCTCTCTCACTCCTGCCCCCTCCCTCCCTCTCTCACTCCTGCCCCCTCCCTCCCTCTCTCACTCCTGCCCCCTCCCTCCCTCTCTCACTCCTGCCCCCTCCCTCCCTCTCTCTCACTCCCTCCAGCAGCCTCCCCCTCCTTCCTCTTCTCACTCATGATCGCTTCCTCGCAGGTTGGGAAGTACTCACATAGTTGTACTCACCTAGTTGTGCTTGCGGGGGTTGCCCTCTGGCTCTTTGGTCCCGCCTCTCAACCGTCAATCAACTGGTGTACAGGTTCCTGAGCCTATTGGGCTCTATCATATCTACACTTGAAACTGTGTATGGAGTCAGCCTCCACCACATCACTGCCTAATGCATTCCATTTATTAACTTACTCTGACACTGGACAACGCTCTCTTCCTTTGTTTGTTAATACCTTCACAGCTCTCTTAATTTAAGTCGTATATTGTCTTGGTGCTTTCTCCTGATACTTCCCTTCGACTATTGCAAGATTTTCTGCTCGATTTTTACAAAGGCTTTGTAGTGCTGCTTTCGAATCAGTGCAGATCACTGCACCGTTGGTGTTGCTTTCAAGGAATCTTAACGCCATAACAATGGCAGTTAGCTCTGCTTGTGTTGAAGAGGCATAGTTCTCAATACGCGCTTTTACTTCATGTCTGCGTTGAAAGGCATTGTTCCTAATTACAGTGTATGCTGCACCAGCCCTGCCATTGACAGGATTAGATGACCCTTCAGTGTATATTTTATATCATTTATTTCCGGCTTCTTTATAAATTTCCTCAAGATACCTGAGCCTCATTTCTTGTGGTATGATGTTGGACTTTTTCGTTGTCATCTCACCATAATAGAACTGCAATGTCGAAAAAAGATCAGTGTAAAAAAGTGCTTAGAGACGTTTCGAAAGCCTTCGACAAAGTTTGGCAAAATGTAAGATATCTGAGCTAGAAATCCCACAGATTTACTGCTACGCTCTGCAGCTTTATAGACAACAGAACTGCTAGGCTCAATATCGGCAGCTACTTGGTAGACATAATAGAACTGAAAAGTGGAGTACCACAAGGAAGCTGCCTGGTGGATAGCTCGCAGGACTCGTAATTCTGTGGCGTGGGTTCGATTCCCGCACCAGGCAGAAACAAATTGACAAAAGTTTCTTTTACACTGAATGCCTCTGTTACCTAACAGTAAATAGGTACCTGGGAGTTAGTCAGCTGTCACGGGCTGCTTCTTGGGGAGTATGTGTGTGTGGTGTGGAAAAAAATAGTAGTTAGTAAACAGTTCATTGACAGTTGAGAGGTGGGCCGAAAGAGCAAAGCTCAACCCCCGCAAACACAACTAGGTGAACACACATCACCACCAGGGGCTGGTGGCTGACTGGACAGCACACTGGACGCGTGATCCTGTGGTCGCGGGTTCGATTCCCGCTGCCGGCGAGAAACAATGGGCAGAGTTTCTTTCACCCTGATGCACTTGTTACCTAACAGTAAATAGGTACCTGGGAGTTAGTCAGCTGTCACGGGCTGCTTCCTGGGGTGTGTGTGGAGTGGAAAAAAAAATAGTAGTTAATAACAGTTGAGAGGCGGGCCGAAAGAGCAGAGCTCAACCCCCGCAAGCACAACTAGGTGAATACACATCCCAAGTAACTTCGGCATTTTGTCAGGTAACATAAATAATAGAGTGGCGAACGTGAGTATTTTATTTTGATAAAATAGCGAGGAAGAAACGCTGCGTTTTTGTTTTAATATCGCTGAAGACGACGTGCCAGAGGCTCCCATGAGCAGCGAACCGGCCAGAGAGGCAGGAAGTAGACCGGTGATGATGGGACACAATGGTGGTAATCCCACTGAAACACTGCCATTGTTCGCCTTAAGGTTTACTGCAGAAATATTCCCGGTGCCGCTGTGGATGTGAGTCGGTCATCAACACAGAAGGGGCGGCTGGGGCTGGCGGACTCTGGAGTGCATGATTGGAAACACAGGTAAAATGTGAAGCGGAAATGACATGTTTGATAACACGCCGATAGGAGAATCCTCCCACTCTCCCTCCCTCCCTCTCTCCCTCCCTCCCTCCCTCTCTCCCACTCTCCCTCTCTCCCTCTCTCCCTCTCTCCCACTCTCCCACTCTCCCTGCCTTCCCACCTTCACCCTCCTCATTCACTCCATTTTCCCTCCCCCCATACCATACACACACACACCAGTTGATTGACAGTTGAGAGTCGGGACCAAAGAGCCAGAGCTCAACCCCCGCAAGCACAACTAGGTGAATACACACACACACTAATACAGCCCAGCCTCCTGGTGTGGTAGTACTTATAGTAATGATGAGGGCCATAGTATATATAACGACGTACAACGCAATTACAAAGTAGAAATCTGAACTATTGAGTTGGACAAACCAGAAAAAAAAATTTACTTGTTTTGCTTTGACAAACTAACCTAACCTAACCTTCCTAGGATTAATGAACGATATCTGAGGCCTAATACATACCATATGTGCGCTGTACTAGGCCTTAACACCAGGTTTCAAGGGGAGACTCATGAAATGGATTGAAGACTACCTCACAGGGAGGAAAGCCAAGGTCTGCTTCCATGGAACAGTCTCGAGAACAATGAACATGGAACTCGGGACCCCCAAGGCGGAGTCTTAGGCCCTACACTATTCAACATATTTATCAACGTCATTGCAAATATTGAATTTCCGGAATTAACACAACAAGTGGGTTATGCAGATGATGTTCTAATACAAGCCTCCACCTTGGGGAAAAATTAAACAGTCCATTGAGCTCCTTGGACGGAAGTGTGTTGAACTCTGTTTCACTCTCTCCACAAACAAGACAAAACAAAGCATATTGCCATCACAAGCAAAGAGAAAATGAGCTACAAATTAATGGGGAAACACTTGAATCGGTTGACCACTATCGGTACCTTGGCGTCACTGTCGGCTCTAACACGGGGGAAAAAAAGAGGAGCTCAACTACCTCATAGGAACATGTAAAAGTCGACTCAGGGCACTGAAAGCTATGACCTGGAATGGGCATGGGGCCTTTATTGCCGTGCTTAAAATGATGTACACAGCCTATGTGCGCTCCGTCATAGACTATGCCGCACCATTTTCATGCCCCTACTCCCAAAGCGACATGAAAAGGCTCGAAAGCACACAAAATGAAGCCCTGGCAATCATTCTTGGAGACCCAAGAACTGCCAAAACATCTAATCAACGGGAGTTGTCCCTTCCCAGTGTTAAAAGCAGAATCAGGGAACTGAATGCTAAGCCTGCAATTAAGATAGCCAGAGATCCCCATTACAATGATATTGCCAATAAAAAACTGAGTTTTGTGCTACTCACAGGACGAAGCAGGAAAAAAAATGGCATCACAGATCAGTCTGCTACCTGGAAGAACGTCACCTGCTTGACCAAGCCTGTGAGCTCCTGCCTGTAGAGAGGTTACCTCCCTGGGAGGATGACTCACGCAGGATTATCATCAACGAGATAACAATGAAAAAATATCCAAAATGATACCACAAGAATGAGCCATAAGTATCTTGAGGAAATTTATAAAGAAGCTGGGAATGTATTAGATCAAATCTACACTGATGGGCGAAGTGAAGTGATATCCTCCCTCAATAGGCGAAGAAAACGAATCGCAGAACAACTTGAGAGTCACACCCTATCCCAAGAACGGCGAAGAAGGTTAGGTAGAGAAATAGAAACAATTGAACTTAAGCTACAAGAATCATACAAAACCCAGGAGAGGCAAAGAGAGCAAAAGGCCATCAGTGAAATATTCTGGATATTTAGGGGATACCGAGGAAATATAGCGGCGGCCATGAAAATGGTAGGATGGATTATGAAAACGTTCAAATCCAGGGATCCCATAACAATGCTAATACTATTTTAAATCACTGGTGCTGTACCGTCTTGAGTATTACTCGGTACTCACTTCCCCTTTCAGAGCAGGAGAGATCTCTGAATTAGAGGGAATACAGAGAACATATATGGCACGCATAGAAACGATAAAACATCTAAATTATTGAGACCGTCTCAAAGCTCTCAAAATGTACTCTCTGGAAAGGAGACGAGAAAGGTATCAAATAATATATACATGGAAGATACTGGAGGGTTAGATCCCAAATTTGCACAGTAGAATAACAACATACTGGAGCGAAAGATACGGATGGAAATGCAGAATAGAACCAGTGAGGAGTAGAGGTGCCATAGGCACAACCTGAGAACACTGTCTTAACATCAGAGGTCCACAGCTGTTCAACACCCTCCCCAGGAAGCATTAGAAATATTGCTGGAACAAAGGTGGATGTATTCAAGAGGCACTTGGACAGGTTCTTGCAAGAAGTGCCGGACCAACAGGATGGATATGTGGGCCTGCGAGCTGCATCAAGCAACAGTCTGTTGAACCAAGTTTTCACACAAGTCGAGCCTGGACTTAAGACTCTGCAAGTAGAAGAACTCCAAGAACCCTCTCCAGGTTAGGTAGGTGGCTGGATGCAAGCGGGGAGTATCCCAATTGTGAGCACGGCCGTGGGTAAACTCGGCCTGAGCACGGCCGTGGGTAAACTCGGCCTGAGCACGGCCGTGGGTAAACTCGGCCTGAGCACGGCCGTGGGTAAACTCGGCCTGAGCACGAGTTTACCCACGTGCTCAGGAAAAACTGGGTCATGCTTTTCCACAATATATTACAGAACGTCCATTCATTAGACCCGTTATAAGACCTGTCGGTATGATGTACCTGGAACAATGCAACCTGACCCTGACCAGGACCCTGACCCTGACCCTGACCCTGACCTGGACCCTGACCCGGTCCTGGTCAACCCTCGTGTCCCCGAGGTGGGGAGTATAACCCTGCATACAGTCTAGGGTAGCCTCATAAATACTCTTATCTAAAATTTAAACACAAATAAACTGGAGGTCGTATCATTTTTGTGTTCAGTAAGCGTTCGTTTCCCATGTTTTATTTTTCATCCGTTTTATTTGGATTATTTCTAGTGTGTGGGAAAAGGTTTATGAGATCACATGTCACACGAGAATGGGTTTATTTATTTGGCCGCTAGGCTATCCCTTGCTCTCTCAATTTAAAGTAAACCCGAGATAAACTCCGGGTACTATTTACGTGAACGTTAACTTTGCTTATATTCCGGGCGCCAGAATAGAACTATAATATAATATAGTTCTATCTCCAGTGTTAGATACTGTGTGGTGTTACTGCGAGGAACTTTACCCAACCAACTCTAACTTTGCCCAACGTATCTTTGATGGGTTTTGAGAGTTATTCTACTTTCATAGCCCAGCCCTGGGCCAGGCTTGACCCTAACCTCAGAGGCCCGAGACTGTTCAACAAGCTCCCACTACACGTAAGGGCAATTCGCTTAGGCTGGACGGTAGACCGACAGTCTCGCTTCATGCAGGTCGGCGTTCAATCCCCGACCGTCCAAGTGGTTGGACAACATTCCTTCTCTCCCCGTCCCATCCCAAATCCTTATCCTGATCCCTTCCCAGTGCTATATAGTCGTCATGGCTTGGCACTTCCCGACAATTCCCTTCCCTTCCGCTACACATGAGGGGCATAACTGGCCGACCCCTCACAGTGTTCAAGAGAGAACTGGATAAGCACCTCCAAAGGATACCTGAACAACCAGGCTGTGACTCATTCGTCAGGCTGCGAGCAGCCGCGTCCAAATGCTGGTTGACCAGTCCAGCAACGAGGAGGCCTGGTCAACAACCGGGCCGCGGGACGCTAAGCCCCGGAAATACCTCAAGGTAACCTTACCCAATATACCCTAAACGTACCCAACCAAACCTAACCACCCGAGACCAAGTCATCACAACTGAGCCTAAGGTAATACTTCCTAATCTTAATTAACAACATGTATGGTTTTAACACAAAATGAGCTTTGTCGAATCATCTTGTGTACAATTTGACCATACACCGGTCGCCTAGGTGGATCACCAGGGTTATACCTACCTCGTTACGCTAAACAACTGCATTTTTTAGGGACTTTCAGATCGAAAAAATGGGCAGGACATACAATGGGAAAATGAATTGGTAAGGTCATCAGGGACGAAGTTAAAGTATCCGTGACCCAATTATTGACTTACGGTCTCCTACACTACCCTAAGCTCCGCCTTAGTCAGCTTCAACTTCAAGAAAACGCATCTCAAAACGAATTATGCAGTTACAAATTCAAGCAAGCTTATTTGAGACAATAAAATGTATTTCAAAGGGTCAGATTAGCTTAGGCTACTATTAGCCTCTTAGTGTTACAAATCCCTTAAGGGACTCACAAATGATCCTCCATTTAATCAGGCTTCAGCGGTCATGCCGCATGTAAGCCTCGCTCCTGTGGCCGCCCAGCTCTAATACCCCGAGCAGGACGTGTTTATAATGTGCCTTTCCGGGATTTAGTTACACCCGTTGCTAGACAACGGTAGGCTGGATAGAATCATATATCGAGGTGTATTGCGCCGGCTATAATTGTTCCCGTTGCTTGACACACTGGCGGGCCGGATAGAATCATTTATCTGGCTGTATTTTGCCCCTCCCTGCCCCACATGACCAGCAGTTGACAGTATTACCGGACCTCCCTCACCTCCGACATCATGCACTGTGTACATGACCAAAAATTGACAGTATTACCAAGCCTCTCTCGCCTCCACAACTATGTGCACTCTACATGCAAATTAAAAACAGAAAATGCAATAAAGTGACGGGGTGGCCGAGGTTAAAAAAAAAAATAGAATGTCAGGCAAAGAATGCAATAGAGGCCACAGAAAACGGCACCATATTTATTAAACCAGCCCGCCAGATTAGTTTAGCAAAAATAAACTGGTCCAATTTATATGCAAGAAAAATAAATATTTTATTTTGTTGCTAAAGGGGGTGGGGGGGGCCGATTTGTTTAATTATTTGATTTTTTTTATAAGAATTTTCACGTATTTATAAATTATTATGCTACTATAGACTGAGAATAATGACATACGAGGAAGCCTAAAGGAACATCGAGTAATTTATTATTTAAAGTCTCTCACCGGATGAGTAATGGTGACTTCTGTCCTAGTGAGGTGGGGTCATTATCTTTAGAAAGCGCTAAGCCATTACGATTATGGCGCACTTGGAAAGAATACAAGGATAAGGATTTATGACAGGACAGGGTAAAGGAATGCTGCCCAACCACTTGGAGGGTCGGGGATTGAACGCCGACTTGCAAGAAGCGAGACCGTCGCTCTACCGTCCAGTCCTAGTAGAATAGGCAAAACAGTTGTCTTGAAAAAGTAGATTTTTAGAGAAATGTAGTTTTTACAACCTTTAACAAACCACATGACTCACTCCAGCTATACACACACACACAATATATATATATATATATATATATATATATATATATATATATATATATATATATATATATATATATATATATATATATATATAATCTTTGTGTTTAGATAGGAGATGCCTCGTATGGGCCAATAAGCCTTCTGCAGCCCCTATGTTTATCCCTTATGTATCCCCCCATGTTTTCACCTTCATTGTATTATCACCTGACCTAATGCGGGTATAAAATCAACTAGTATTGTAAGATCTGTTCACTTGAGAATGAACCATGGAGGTTCGAAACGTCGTGCAAATTATACAAATAAGTGTAATACACTCTATAGTAAATCACTTCTTTTCTTCACCTTAAAAGTACGAAAATGAGTTTTGGAGAACTCCTATTTCAATTAAGCCCTGATGCTAAGAAAATAGTTAGAGGGATAGAAGCCCTAAACCAGAAAATAATAAACACAGAATATGCGGTCATATTCAATGAAACATGCTTGAAAGAAAACCTGCTGCCAGTATACACCAATATATATGGATCTATATATATAATATATATATATATATATATGTCGTACCTAGTAGCCAGAACGTACTTCTCAGCCTACTATGCAAGGCCCGATTTGCCTAATAAGCCAAGTTTTCATGAATTAATTGTTTTTCGACTACCTAACCTACCTAACCTAACCTAACCTAACTTTTTCGGCTACCTAACCAAACCTAACCTATAAAGATAGGTTAGGTTAGGTTAGGTAGGGTTGGTTAGGTTCGATCATATATCTACGTTAATTTTAACTCCAATAAAAAAAAATTGACCTCATACATAATGAAATGGGTAGCTTTATCATTTCATAAGAAAAAAATTAGAAAAAATATATTAATTCAGGAAAACTTGGCTTATTTGGCAAATCGAGCCTTGAATAGTAGGCCAAAAAGTGAGTTCTGGCTACTAGGTACGACATATATATATATATATATATATATATATATATATATATATATATATATATATATATATATATATATATATATATATATATATATATATATATATATATATAATATATATATATATATATATATATATGTCGTACCTAGTAGCCAGAACTCACTTCTCAGCCTACTATGCAAGGCCCAATTTGCCTAATAAGCCAAGTTTTCATGAATTAATGTTTTTTCGTCTACCTAACCTACCTAACCTAACCTAACCTAGCTTTTTTTGGCTACCTAACCTAACCTTACCTATATATATAGGTTAGGTTAGGTTAGGTAGGGTTGGTTAGGTTCGGTCATATATCTACGTTAA
This sequence comes from Procambarus clarkii, assembly GCF_040958095.1. Lineage (NCBI taxonomy): Eukaryota > Metazoa > Arthropoda > Malacostraca > Decapoda > Cambaridae > Procambarus > Procambarus clarkii. The sequence continues at coordinate 48,813,350 of NC_091150.1, read as the reverse complement.
TTTTAACTCCAATAAAAAAAAATTGACCTCATACATAGTGAAAAGGGTAGCTTTATCATTTCATAAGAAAAAAATTATAGTAAATATATTAATTCTGGAAAACTTGGCTTATTAGGCAAATCGGGCCTTGAATAGTAGGCTGAGAAGTGAGTTCTGGCTACTAGGTACGACATATATATATATATATATATATATATATATATATATATATATAATATATATATATATATATATATATATATATATATATATATATATAATATATATATATATATATATATATATATATATATATATATATATATATATAAAGTTTGTGAGGGTACCACCTCTGGTGCCAATGTGGGGACCCATAGCCTCGGAGAAGAAAATAAAAAGTATTCAGAGGAGACCTTGTGGTTTCCCACTGAACACTAATATTATCTTCTCCTACCACCCCCATTCTTTTGTATGTACACATATATATTTACTTTATTTGAACTTTGTTACAAAAAAGGAGTTACATATGGGTTACAAAGATGGTTGTCATAGGTTGTCGAGTTCCTCCAGCTCCTCAGATGGCGGGCAGGAACCCTGGATGCAGTGCGCATTTCCCCTCTGTATCGCCACACTGAGGCGCTGGAAAAGAAAGCTTGCAGCTCTCGGGTCCCTTGTTGTTTCAATGAGCCTAGAACCCAGTTCCTTCAAAAAACTGGTAGCACTTTTACCCCAGGCGCCGAGCGTCTCAGAAGCAATGGGGACAAAATTGTAGTGGTGATCCAGTTCTCTATACTTACGGGATTTGGCTGCTTCCCTGTGGGTGGCAGCGCCACCTGGTTGTGCAACACTGAGGTTAATGTAGGTGTTAGCCAGGGTTGATACGCACGTGTAGTCCCATACCAACTGCTTGCCATTCTTCCAGGGGTTCACTGTGATACCATCCGGGCGACCAATAAGAGCATCAGAGTTACGGGGCGTTAGGTAACGGGGCTCCCTTTCAGCTGGGCATCCAGCTGTGGTGAGGCTCCTCTTGATGATGTCGTTAACTTCACTGTGCCTCGAGTGCCATCCCCCTGTGCTTTGGCAGAGTAGGCCATGGTGACCGTACCTGTCAGCCACCACCTCGCCGCAAATACACCTATATCTGGTGTGGATTGGGGCAGCAAGGCGGATGGCCACAGCAATTCGGAGGGCGTGTGGTGTGAGACGCGTGCCAGTTGCCGACATTGGGGTTGCTAACAGGAAATCCCCTGCATGTGGTGCTGCTACTGCTGTGAGGCGAGCAATGTCGTGTTGTGTTGTTGCAGCACCCAGGCACTCTGCAGCAACTTGGTCTACAATGGGACCATCCCAGCTGGATTGCTTGTGGGATTTTGGGGATGGTGGTTGAGGTGATTGGCCTGCACGAGTGTCCCACTCTGTGGCACAGCGTGTAAAATTGGGATCATGTACACCTGCCAGCTGATGTAAGTGGGCAGGTAGAATTTCCTTCACAAGGTCGTCGGATGCTGATAAGGAGGACAGGAAGGCTGGAACAGCGATTTGCGTTGCTGTTCGAACTCCGAGGCCCCCAAGTCTTACGGTAAGAGAGGCTTGTTTCCACTGTAGGTCATCGAGAGAGAGGTTAAGGGCTTTTTCTAGCATTGATTTCAGTAACCGGTCATACTCACTTAGTTTTTGGCTACTGTAAGATGGTGAACACCTCAGAAAGTAGGTTAACCTGGAGAGGGACAGACATCTGGTGATGAGGTAGAGTGCATCATGAGCATCAATATCCTCAATCCTCCCATCCATCCTCTTAAGGTCGGCGATTTTCTTATCAAGGACCTCATCGATGGCTTTCAACCCCAGGGGAGCTCCTAGGAGTGTGCTGTCTTCAGGTTTAGTTTTATGGATATTTGGCAGAAGACCCTCTATTCTCTCTACGATGCCCTGGTTGGAACATATTATTTCACATTTAGAAGGGTTCAGGGTGAGGCCTAAAACTGCACCTTGCTCCTGGATTTTTCTGATGTCCTCCAGGAGGGAGTCTTGGGAACCAGCTAGGGTACCATCATCCAAGAACCAGATGTTAAGCTCGCTGGACAGGACCTCTGTGACTTGTTTGATGACTAAGCAGAAAAGGAGAGGAGCGAGGGGGTCACCCTGTTGGACGCCTTCTCGCGAGTCAATTTCATGTTCGCCAAAAAGTAGCTTAAGATCCATACTGTAGCATGAATGTACAAAAGGGTAGAGGGAAGGGAAATGACTATGGACCGCACGGAGTACAGCATCCCTCCGCACCAAATTGAAGGCGTTTTTGAAATCTAGCTTGATAAGGGCCTTTTCGTCTGTGATGTTGGCGATGAAGGCTCGAGCTGCATGGGCTGCCGCCTCGCACCCTTGTGGAATGCCAAACCCAAAACAAAATAAACAAAATATATATATATATATAAATATATATATATATAAAACAAAATATATATATATATATATATATATATATATATATATATATATATATATATATATATATATGAGAGTTCTTTGTTATAACTGGCATGTAGTCTCATGATGCAGGACCGCCCCACAGGGAGAGTTATGCCCCACCTGGCTTTAGTAAGGAGCCACGGGAATTAAATAATGCTAAAAAGCGTCATTATATGCGACCAAGGAGGAGGAGATAAGTCACGGATGAACATCTTTCATAAAACTGGGAAGTGAGAGGACGACAGCATGCGTCGTGCCGTGTGCAAAGGTCTGAGGACGTCACTTGTCGTGAGGAAGTCTGAAGGGAAGGAAGAATGCACGTCATCGCTCCAGAACAAGAAAGTTATCTCTGGCTTATGGAGAAGAATTTGTGAGGAGCTTCGTGAGTGAAGTGTGAGGAAATCTGTGGGAGGTCGACTGGTGACGTCTCACTTAAATAGTAGCAACGAGTAGGAGCGACCTGAAGCCAGTTAGGTGGTCGTGCCCTGAGGAACCACGGTGGTGAATCCTACAAGAGGATTATTGGACATGCGTACCTGATTGGCACCTGTGCCAATCAAGTGCAAGTCAAGATTAAGAGGAGCCGAATAGTGGCAATCAAAAGAAAGTTGTGTGGGCGACTTAGCAGAGCGCCATATTTGGACGTCATGCGACCAGGGTCACCATCACCATTATTTTCCGGCTCATGTGTGAGGGACAAGGTGCGTCCAGAGTTGGTGTAGCAGTGGTACGTGCTGGACACGATTCGTCATTAGTTGAGGTAACGGTGATAGGAGAAGCTGCAAGAGGATCTACTTAATTTGAGGAGCCACTGATGGATGGACCCAGTAGTGACACTCAGGAAAATCAATCGCCATAGAGGAGACTTGTGTAGCGAGAGTGGCTTATCTGCTGGGAGAGATACTGAGGGTTGTGAGGGCATTAATGTGTGTTTGAGAGATGGATGGATTCATGTAGTATGCCTGACGTAATGCAAGGTGAGAGCGTTGATATTTTGTTTTGATGGTGATAAATTTAATGTAAAAAACGTAGCCCACACGGTGAGGTGACTGATGCACAGCGGGCTGCTGAAGAGCAGCAGTAGGCAACAGCCTAGCAGAGATAATCAGATGGTGTATTGTTCATAGGGGAGAGTGATGTTATTTATGTAGAACCATTATCTATTCCCAGGGTATTTATTATTATTTATTGTTTGTAATAAATGTTTGTCTGTTAGACAACCGTGTTTGACCTTGTCCTGGTGAGGATTTATAAGAGGAAAGAGCGAGAAATAATTGCATGCCGGACGACAATCTTCAGAAAACAAAAAGGGGAACTAGGTGGTGGTCAGCCTAAGACTAGGATAGATAAGTCATAGTGGCTATATTAGGGTGTGTACTCGTTACAACCGGCCAGTTCTGAGTCGAATCCCCCCCAATAGTATGACGTTGAGCCCCTTCTCCATATTTAGGTTCATAACGGAGTAGACTCTCCAGTGTGCGCTCCCCTGGTGTTAGTAGTAGAGGTGGTGAAAGATGGATATTTTGTTTTTTACCTGCGACTCCCTGACGAGGCGACAGCCCAGGGTAAACTGACACCTGAGAGTGAGTGAATTCAGGGTCCCTGATATCAGTCTACTCCCCAGGTTCGGCTTCACTTGTGATAACTTGGTACAAAACGCCGTTAATATCAAAGAAGGTAATATATATGTGACAGAAAAGGAGTTTTTAAAGTTGCCTGTCATCAAGTGATCATGCCTAAAACTGGACGAACCATTGCCAGAACAGCACACTCTGGACCAGGGAGGAGAACTACCAAAACCCTCCAGAAGTGACACGCAATATGGAAAATCATTCACATTTGCAAACATACAAGGCATAAAGTCAAAATCAAGAAATAAAGTTATGTTCCTAAATGACTTAGTAAAGTCGTACTCAATATTTGGCCCATTTACGGAAACTCATAAGAAAGATTACATGGATAGACAAATCTGGATTCCAAATTAAAATTTGTATAGATGTGATAAGAGAAATTAGGGTCAAATAGAGGAGTAGGTCTGTATATTAGAGGATCTGGTATGTTCTTTACTACCTTCCTTGTGCAGAGGAGCTATATCTGTAGATTTAAGTGCTACTGATAGCACTAGTATATTCTTGGGATGATTTCGGGGCTTAGCGTCCCCACGGCCCGGTCCGCGACCAGGCCTCCTTTTTGTTACACACCCCCAGGAAGCAGCCCGTAAATGTAGCTGTCTAAATCCCAGGTACCTATTTACTGCTAGGTGAACAGGTGCATCAGGGTAAAAGAAACTCTGCACATTTGTTTCCGCCTCCATCGGGGATCGAACCCGGAACCTCAGGACTATGGATCTGAAGCGCTATCCGCTCATTTTTTAATTTTAACTACGGGCTCACCATAGCTCGTTCTACTTGGAACTTTTTCTTCCAGGTAGCGAATCTTAAACAACAACAACAACAACATATCCACTCAGCTGTCAGGCCCCAGGTATCCAGGCTCTTTCTCCATATTACACTGAGCGCTCTCACTATTGGCACTTTACATTTATTTATAAATATTATATTCCACGAGTCAGGACCAGGGGCTGAGTGCATCGGCAGGTTGTCAATTTATCTTTCAAAGTCTTTTGAGTTCGTGATAGTATCAGTTATATTATCTGCAGCTTGGATGTCAAACTGTCTGGATCTTCAACTTTCATGTTGTTTATTGGTGTGCTAAGCATAGCCTCATACTAGCTTCGTAGAATATCACTAATTCTTTGTTGTTCTCTGTGTACGTACCCTCAGTTGTAATTAAAGATTCGATACTGGTGGAGGTTTTTGATTTTAGTTTTGCATATGTAAAAAGTATTTTGGACTTTTCTGTAACGCTTGTATAGCTTTCTGATCCAGTTCAATTTCCTCAGACTCGTATGATCGTTAAAGCGATCTATTTCTGTTCTATTTCTTCGATCTCTCCGTTTAAATTTATTTTCCATTCTTGTGATAGTCGTGCCTGCTTACCTTGAGGTGATTCCGGGGCTTAGCGACCCTGTGGCCCAGTCGTCGACCAGGCCTCCTCGTTGCTGGACTGGTCAACCAGGCTGTTTGACGCGGCTGCTCGCGGCCTGACGTATGCAACCGACGTATGAGTCACAGCCAGGTTGATCAGGTATCCTTTGGAGGTGTTTGTCAAGTTCTCTATTGAACACTGTGAGGGGTCGGCCAGTTATGCCCCTTATGTGTAGTGGAAGCGTGTTGAACAGTCTCGGGCCTCTGATGTTGATAGAGTTCTCTCTCAGAGTACCTGTTGCACCTCTGCTCTTCAACGGGGGTATTCTGCACATCCTGCCATGCCTTCTGGTCTCATGTGGTGTTATTTCTGTGTGCAGATTTGGGACCAGCCCCTCTAATATTTTCCACGTGTAAATTATTATGTATCTCTCCCGTCTGCGCTCAAGAGAATGCAGATTTAGGCTCTTTAGTCGGTCCCAATAGTTTAGATGTTTTACTGAGTGGATACTAGCAATTAATAAGGATCTCTGCATGCTCTCCAGGTCAGCAATTTCTCCAACTTTGAAAGGGGCTGTCATTGTGCAGCAGTACTCCACTCTAGAGAGCACTAGCGTCTTGAAAAAATCATCATCGGTACAGCATCTCTAGTGTGAAAAGGTTCTTGTTATCCAACCTGTCAT
>NC_091150.1:48769952-48806732 GCF_040958095.1 Procambarus clarkii | reverse complement strand
TATGAATTCTGGTCTCGTTATTGGGAAAGCCAATGTCATCAGATTCCCACCTCCACCACACAACCTCCTCCATAACATTACCATACCCAATTCAACCCAATGCAACCCAACTCAGCCAAATTATAATCTAAATTAATACATCTTAAATTAACTATATACGACCCAATGAGGTGGGTCGTCGAGGGTGTAACCGCAAGTCTACACGGTTTACGACAACTGGAAGACCAGCTTCAGGGAACCGTCTGATTAACGACTTATTTATTAATTTATATATATACAAGAAGGGACATATACTTGGCTACACCCTTCCGCCACAATCTTAACACGCAAGAATTCTTAGCAAATTAAGCATAATGTTTAACTTCACTTGGCCCGTCTCGAAGACCTCAGGTATTGACATTAGTATCAACATTATAACATAAATAAAACATCATAGTGACATTAGCTACAGTGATATTAAAAGCACCACAATGTTGACGTCTGACGGGTTGTCCAGGTTCGAATGTTTATGGCCGCGAAAAGCCTCTTCATAACGGACACACTCGTATCGTTAGAACGGACTGACGTATGCAATTAATCAAACCTCCATAACCCATGGGTCATTATGCCCACTGGTTAGTGTGGCATAAAGTATGTTAATTATCGTCAAGGTCTTTGGTGGACAAAATCTAGGCCCTACTTTACTCTTTTTCACAGGTAAAGCAACTTTGTTTTGTCTAAATAGAAGGAAGCCTTGTCTAATAAAAAAAATTATTTGAGAAAATAATTAATAAATTAATACAAATTTATTAAAAATTATATAAATTATATATATAATCTATCCACAGGTAGAAAACCTGAACTATATAAGAAATGAAGTCTATCAACATCAAAGGCTCCAGACTGTTGAACACAGTCCCAGCTACAGATAAGGGGCATAACTGGCCGGCCTCTCAGTGTTCAAAAGAGAACTCGATGAACACCTCCAAAGGACATATACATAATCAACCAGGCTGTGATTCATAAGTCAGATTACGAACAGGCGCATCTAACAGTCTGGTTGACCAGACCACCAACCATGAGGCCTGGACGGAGACCGGGCCGCATGGACATTGATCCTATGTAATCACCACACGGTAACCTCATGGGTAAGGTCGTCTCAAATATATATATTTGAAAATATGTCGACTGCCTGGTTGATAACTGGTACCTGGTTGATGGGGTTCTGGAAGTTCTTCTACTCCCCAAGCCCGGCCCGAGGCCAGGCTTGACTTGTGAGAATTTGGTCCACTAGGCTGTTGCTTGGAGCGGCCCGCAGTCTCTATATTCAAAAATTACAGTGTGCCGTCGCCCATATAGGCTTGTGAACTTTAAGACCCGTGAATGAAATAAAATGCGGCCAACACCGCCGTCAGAGGGAGACACCCTCATCACGCCTCAGCTGAGCTAGGCATCAACACAGGAATACCAACGCGTTCATTCCTAACCTTGTTCGCTTTGGTATTCATTTATTCCTGTATATTAAGCAATGGATGCGGGACTGAAACCTTGTAAAGTGGTGATATAAAAGTGTGAAAGTGAGAAGCACAAAGTCTACAGCCTAGCCAGAATATACATCTATTTCGGTCACCACTCAAAATATACGACTGTTTTCGTCATCACTCTCAGTTGGACTTGTGCTACTGGGCCCTATTTCGCGGCTTTGCGTCCCCGCGGCTCGGTCCTCGACCAGGCCTCCTGGTTGCTGACTGGACTGGTCAACCAGGCTGTTTAACGCGGCTGCTCACAGCCTGACGTATGAATCACAGCCTGGTTGATCAGGTATCCTTTGGAGGTGCTTATCCAGTTCTGTCTTGAACACTGTGAGGGGTCGGCCAGTTATGCCCCTTATGTGTAGTGGAAGCGTGTTGAACAGTCTCAGGCCTTTGATGTTGATAGAGTTCTCTCTCAGAGTACCTGTTGCACCTCTGCTTTTCAACGAGGGTACTCTGCACATCCTGCCATGCCTTCTGGTCTCATATGGTGTTATTTCTGTGTGCAGGGTTGGGACCAGCCCCTCTAATATTTTCCATATGTAAATTATTATGTATCTCTCCCGCCTGCTCTCAAAGGAATACAGATTTTGTCTTTTTAGTCGGTCCCAGTAGTTTAGATGTTTTACTGAGTGGATTTAAGCAGTAAAGGATCTCTGTACGCTCAGCAATTTCTCCAGCTTTGAAAGGGGCTGTCATTGTGCAGCAGTATTCCACTCTAGAGAGCACTAGCGTCTTGAAAAGTATCATCATCGGTATAGCATCTCTAGTGTGAAAGGATGCTTCATACTCAAGACTTCTACAAATTAGAGGTATTGTCGGGTAACATCACCGTGACAAGGTAACGGAGGAAAGGAGGATAGAAGCACAAACCAGTGAATCTGTACGATAGTACAACATGGTTGTAGGTGGCAATCCCAATCATTATGGACGAAGGAGGAGGAGGAGGAGGAGGAGGAGGAGGAGGAGGACGCGGGAGAGAATCAGTAATAGCGAGAATTCGTCTTGGATACAAATATCCATGGAGATTCGCAATGGAAACAACAGTTGATCGAAGTTGCAGATTCTGTGATGAGTGACGGACATCGCCTTGACCACTACCTGAGAGAATGTAAACACCTGAGGGAGATTAGAAATATGTGTAGAAAAAAAACACATTGTTTGAGTTAGAAACACTATTTGTCAAATATTGATACTGGTCTTAGAAGATTTCCCCATTTTGCACCCGCAAGATAACGTGAGATTTTAGGGTTAACAGATGTTAATCTTCTTGTTTGAGGAGCTGTTCATTTGAGCTAGTTAAGCAAGTCCCAGCTGTGTCTGGGGTACAAGTGACAGGATGAACAACCCAGCGGGTTTTCTTCCTATTGGGGAGTGTTGGTCATGCTGCTATAGCGGTATTTCCACTCACAGGATGAGTGGCGCTGCCCAATAAACTCGCCCTTCGGGGAAAAAAAATTAAAATGAATGTGTCTTTGATGTAGAGGCTAACCCCACCCTGTAGCGTGTGTTTCCCGTCACATCTGAAATGACTGTACTCCGGAATCCATATTTCACTGCTACAGTCCTTTTTGTGGGTTTCCTTTAGGGCTGCAAGCACTGCATTTGCCTCATTCAGGAGGCCAGGTATAAAATGATCTTTGATCTGCGTGTTTTATACCCTGAACGTTGGCAAATAAAAATGATGTTATCGTGTTTGTGGAAGTGGTGGATGCCTTACTTGGTGTTAACGTCTGGGGGTTATGATAGGGAGGCCTCTGTGTGTGTACTCTCTAGCTTTTGACACAGTTGGTGGTGGAGGGATAGTGACAAGCAAAAGTAGAATGTTGTACTAATGAATATAGACAAACTGGAAAGGTGTTTCGTATTTATGTTGCTAATAATACCTAATCTAACCATCTTAGGCGTAATACACGCTATCTGAGGGCAAATATAGCACATGTATGCGCGATACTACGCCTAGGGTAATGGGAGCCGGTCGGCCGAGCGGACAGCACGCTGGACTAGTGATCCTGTGGGAATGGGTTCGATCCCGGGCGCCGGCGAGAAACAATGGGCAGTTTCTTTCACCCTATGCCCCAGTAAAATAGGTACCTGGGTGTTAGTCAGTTGTCACGGGCTGCTTCCTGGGGGTGGAGGCCTGGTCGAGGACTGGGCCGCAGGGACACTAAAGCCCCGAAATCATCTCAAGATAGGGTATTTAAGTTCGGTTTTTAACTATTTATTCCGGGCTCTGTAAGGGAATAGTACCAAATTCTACTCAGTGTTCATTACGTAAATATATGTACAATGGTGCATATAGTTACAAAAAGTACTATCCGCACAGGAGGATGGGCTGCTTCTCTCAGTAACCAAACAAATCCACAACAGTCTGGTCGAACTATTCTCCTGTTCCCTCAGTAGCAACGAACAAATCTACACCGGCCTTGTCCAACCATTCTCATTTTCCCCCACTGATCAAACGCCCCTCCGACCCTAAAAAAGTAAATCTTGCCTTTATATCCTCGCGAGAAAACAGAGAAGGCGGAGTTTATGTACTTTTTAGTACGCTGTGAGGGGGGCGGGGGGGGGGGAGGTTCTTGTCCCGGCGACTGCCATCTCGCAAGTAATCCATTTCCGGGTCTTATAGCTGGGTGACAAGGCATAAAAGAAATACCTTTAGGGAATATTAAAGACTGGTCGCCCCACGGCGGTATGAGGCACCCGGAACTTAGAAATTACCTTATCTATGAGGCTATCCTCATGGCCCATCCAACTGATTACCAATCCCTGGATGACACAAACATACTAGTGATCAAAATAACACTTCGTATAGTCTAGGGTGACTGTATAAATGTCGATGTAAATATATTTATGATAAGAGGAATGAACCACCATTCCTTACCTTGCGATGATTCCGGGGCTTAGCGAGGAGGCCTGGTCGACGACCGGGCCGCGTGGGACGCTAAGCCCCGGAAACACTTCAAGGTAATTTCACGGTAGTTAAATCACCTCAAGGTAGGTGAACAGATGCATATGGGTGAAAGAAACTGTGCCCATTTGTTTCTGCCTCGGCCGGGAATCGGCCGAGGCAGAAGAGAGAAGGAGGAAAGAGAGGAGAAAGAGAAGGAGAAAGAGAGAGAATTAAGATTGAATTTGCTTCTTTGGATTATTTCTCATGGTGGCAGTGGTTGGAGGGGGAGGGGATAGTGAGGATAGGTAAGCCTATCCCAGGGGTTGCCGGGTGTAAGGGCTGGGATAGGTAAGCCTATCCCAGGGGTTGCCGGGTGTAAGGGCTGGGATAGGTAAGCCTATCCCAGGGGTTGCCGGGTGTAAGGGCTGCCAGAGATGCACATTGTATTATATCATTTACAAACTAGATTACAGTCTGAGCCAGTTGAATTATTAACGTGTATATTAACATAACTCGGAGTTTAATGCATAACAACTTGAAATAAATTATTCAATGAGGATGCCGAGATAATAACCAGTCACAGGATTCATCATTTACGTGTCATCTTACGAAACCTTTACATCTTTCGTCAGTGACAGCGGCTTACCGGGCACGAGAGCGCTGGGAACCGCCTCGTGGTTGCCTATAACAACCACCTCGGGTCGAGGACCACCTCGCTGCACCTCCAACCTCGTAAAACGTTAACAGACCAATCCGCGGACCAATAATGGCGGCTAACAATAAGGACAATTTACACTTATATTTTTTTTTAATCCCATTCCAACTCCGTCACTATCTGGTAACGCAAGACACGTGGCGCCACCTGCCTGTTTCAAGCGTAGGTTAGACACACACATACAGCCCAGCCTCCTCTTTTGGTAGTACTTAGAGCAATGATGAGGACCGTAGTGTACATGTACCGACGTACAAATTGCAAAGTAGAAATCTGAAGTATTGAGTTGGACAAACCGGAAAACTAGTTTGTACTTGTACTCACCTAGTTGTGGTTGCTGGGGTGGAGCTTGGGCTCTTTGGTCCCGAGTGGCCTTGACAAACTACACTAACCTCACCTCCCTAGGCCTAATACACGATATCCGAGCCATAATATATTACATGTGTGTGCTATAGTAGGCCTAGGAATATTTACGTTTGGTTTTCAGCTTCCTTTATTTGAAAAGCGCTCGTTACTATTGGGTAGTTCTCTAAACTATTGGGCCACACTAAAATGCCTAAACCTGTATTCTCTTGAGCGCCGGCGGGAGAGATACATAATAATTTACACGTGGAAAATAGTAGAGGGGCTGGTCCCAAACCTGCACACAGAAATAACACCACATGAGACCAGAAGGCATGGCAGGATGTGCAGAATACCCCCGTTGAAGAGCAGAGGTGCAACAGGTACTCTGAGAGAGAACTCTATCAACATCAGAGGCCCGAGACTGTTCAACACGCTTCCACTACACATAAGGGTCATAACTGGCCGACCCCTCACAGTGTTCAAGAGAGAACTGGATAAGCACCTCCAAAGGATACCTGACCAACCAGGCTGTGATTCATACAACAGGCTGCGAGCAGCCGCGTCCAACAGCCTGGATGACCAGTCCAGCAACCAGGAGGCCTGGTCGGGGACTAGGCCGCGGGGTCGCTGAGCCCCGAAGCCAACTCGTGTATATTCAACAAGATATACTAGTCAGTATACTACTGTCTAAAAGCGTGACCTCATAATTGCAGAGAGCGTTGAAGTACCTATCCTTAACAGTTAACCAGAAATGACTCCAGATATTCCCTTGCCATCCGGCTAAACATAACTAAACAGTTGTGCACTCTACCACCAGGGGGCTACACATGGCACTCTACCAACAGGGGCTACACATGGCATGAATAAAGACATTCATCATGCATACATACTCGTGTCTGATAATATTCAAGACAATACGTGAAGTTGTTCAAGATATTGTAAGGACAATGTATTCCTGTACACGCTAAACACATGATTTTAGCAAAAACTACAAGACTGTGGTGAGTGACTGGTGAGTGGCGGGCGGTGTGCTGGTGTTCCTCACGCCCACACTCCTCACATCTCTCTCCACCCTCACAGCTGCCCCTCACGCCCACACCCTCACAGTGCAAGGATATTCCTTCAGAGGATACGTAATTATATACACAAGATGACGCATAGGGAAATTTGGGTCTACCTTAATGCACTTAGTTATATAAATCTAAATTAACATCAAGAGTGATAACAGGAGCCACTTACCCTCCCCCCCCCCCCCACACACACACACACATTAGACGACTGACAGTTAGAAAGGCAGAGTCCAAGAGCTAACAGCTCGATCCTGCAGGAACAAATAGTAAATGCACACACACAGGTACTCGAACAAGGGGACACAGGTGAAAATTGAGTACCTAATTGAGCCACAGAGACATTTGAAAGAAATTTTCAGTGTCAGAGTAGTTAGTAAATGGATTGCAATAGGAAGTGATGTGTTGGAGGGAGACACTATACACAGTTTCAAATGTAGATATGATAGAGCCCAATTGGTTCAGGAACCTGTAAACCAGTTGATTGACGGTTGAGAGGCGGGACCAAAGAGCCGAAGCTCTTTGCAAGCACAAGCAGACGAGTACACACACAAGACATTGTATAATGTAGCCTGTTACAGCAACGGGCCCCAGGACCACAGCCCAACATGTCCGGCTCTCCTGCTGTCAGCCACGCTAACCTAAGGTGTCAAGAACACCGGAGAAGTAGAGAGAGTAGAGGACAGTGTAGACGGTAGAGGACAGTGTAGACGGTAGAGGACCTACCTTCACATGGTCAGCAGAAGCAGTGCTCGGGGCTCCGGCGACGTGTCGTCCAAGAGGTGAGCAGCTCCGGTGTCTTCAGCAACTCTTGGCTCATCTCAACACCTCTAATGAACTGCTATTTTGAAATACGCAAGTTCAGAGCGTTACGCACAAAACCCTTCACCACTTTTAGTCTTGCTTTACTCAAATATATTTATTGCCTTTCCACAGAATACTGATCTTTCTAAATATCGATTCGTCACAAGCACTATTTAGAAAAAAAATGTTCCAATCACTGTATTTAAGATTCCGCGATACCTGTGTGTAGCTTGTTGGTAAATGATCCCGGTACACCAGTTCCCAGTGGCTGACTCCTCTGGCTTAAGGGGTCAGCACAACTGTTCCGTGGCTTAGGTGGAGTCCTACCAGCGAGCAGGGGCCTCCAAAGGTACACAGACGGACGCAAGCCAGCAGACAAATGTCATCAATCAAGCCACTGGTGCCATGCTTTCTTGCACAGGTAAAATGAGAGATGCCTTTGCCTCTAGTTCTCTGGCCATGTGTCCTTGAACCACAGCTCCCAACTCCTCAGGACAATTTTCCTCTCTGTTTCCTCATCTGCTTGACTTGGCCTCTTCAACCCTCAACACACCTCCTGGAGAACAAGAAAGGTGCATTAGCTTGATAAAAAAAAACTCAATCTAAACAAAACATCTCAGGAAAGTAACTTTATTCCACCCTGTAAACTAATTACAATTATGAATAACAAATCTATAACTTTACATGTAAAAAAGGTAAACTAACTAATGGAGTGCACATAAATATTAATACATGGAGAGGAACAGATTGGCAGACTGCTAAGTAACTACTCTTGCCGTCAGCACAAGGCCACCGAATATTGACTAAGTATTCCTCTGACAATACTGACACTACTAACCTGGAAGAGTAACACCTAAACCTCTCAACTGTGGCTCAGCAAAACCCCACGAATTATCCCAAGAGGATATCCCGTTCTTAGTCTATCCCCTATCCACTGACCAAAAAGCACCGTTGCCACACTCCTCTACTCACCAGTGCCTCAACGCGCACTATCCCCCGACCTCATACCCAACCTGTCACGTAATTGGGTTACATTGATAATAAGCTTCAATGACCTTCAAGCTAAGTAATTTACAGTTGTGAACAGGTGTACGCGTTTCCATGTGGCTCAAGTCCCGCCCACACCACATCCAGCAGGTTTTTATTATTATTATTATTATTATTATTTTCTACCACAGACGTGGCCACACATTTACAATGCTAACCAGCATATATACATTTTCTTCTGTCCTCCATGGACAGGGTGAAAGATCTGTTAAACATAGTTCAGTGATTGATTGAACAATCAACCTCAGAAGGTGATTGTAGTGCTTTTAAAATGCTAGTCTAACTTACAGACATAATTACATAGATACACAGAGTTACGTCTGCCAAACAAAGTGTTCGATGTGTTCTTTACATAGTGTCATTAATGCGCATTTACAAAGGTGAAATGTAATTCTGATCAGCTTCCACATATACTTTATACACATACATATATATACATACGCACACGTGTGTGTGTATATATATATATATATATATATATATATATATATATATATATATATATATATATATATATATATATATATATATATATATATGACTGTCAGACCACGGAGGAAAAATGAAACAGGAAATTTCCTTAAGTACTTTCGTATATTAAATACATCTTCAGAAGGTCCTTTGGACCTTCTGAAGATGTATTTAATATACGAAAGTACTTAAGGAAATTTCCTGTTTCATTTTTCCTCCGTGGTCTGACATTGTCACATTCTTAATCACGTGTTTATTTTCGTGATATACACACACACATATATATATATATATATATATATATATATATATATATATATATATATATATATATATATATATATATATATATATATATATATATATATTGGTGTATACTGGCAGCAGGTTTTCTTTCAAACATGTTTCATTGAATATGACCGCATATTCTGTATTTATTATTTTCTGGTTTAGGGCTTCTATCCCTCTAACTATTTTCTTAGCATCAGGGCTTAATTGGAATAGGAGTTCTCCAAAACTCATTTTCGTACTTTTAAGGTGAAGAAAAGAAGTGATTTACTATAGAGTGTATTACACTTATTTGTATAATTTGCACGACGTCGTGCAAATTATACAAATAAGTGTAATACACTATAGTAAATCACTTCTTTTCTTCACCTTAAAAGTACGAAAATGAGTTTTGGAGAACTTCTATTCCAATTAAGCCCTGATGCTAAGAAAATAGTTAGAGGGATAGAAGCCCTAAACCAGAAAATAATAAATACAGAATATGCGGTCATATTCAATATATATATATATATATATATATATATATTTATGGCTCTCCTACTCTGAGAGGGTAAGACAGCTGATAGAGAAACTAGTGTGTTAAGCACTTAACCACTGAAGGTGATTAAGATGTCTTTACAAGCTCAGGATATATAGTTACATCACATACATACATTGTTTCATTGATACATTATATGGTAGTGGGTACCCTCACCCATCCAGCAGGTGGTGGGTACCATCCAGCAGGTGGTGGGGTACCATTACTACATAACCTTGTGATACTTTACTATAAATTTGTGGCAGTATTTAATTTTTAATGAAATGCTCGTGCCAATTTCTGAACACTTGTGGTAATGGTCTGTAAACTGTTAAATATTTGTCGCAGGTGGACCATGGCAAGGGAGGCAAATTATTATACACATTACTGATGAATGTCACTTATTAAACCCAGCATACATGAACCGTGCCAGCTGCTTGCTCTGGTAACACCAGCACCCTCACCCCATCACCAGCACCCTCACCCCATCACCCAGGATCCTCACCCCATCACCAGCACCCAGGACCCTCACCCCATCACCAGCACCCTCACCCCATCACCTAGGACCCTCACCCCATCACCCAGGACCCTCACCCCATCACCCAGGACCCTCACCCCATCACCAGCACCCTCACCCCATCACCTAGGACCCTCACCCCATCACCCAGGACCCTCACCCCATCACCAGCAACCTCACCCCATCACCCAGCACCCTCACCCCATCCCCGGGTGTCTTCCAAGGTGTGGGAGTGGCCACCAACCCACAAATGGGTTGGTGGTCAATACCTGCAGGCGCCCCATAACAAAGCGCACTTTGGGAATAACCCCAACTCCCCCTCAGTTCTGTACCCGCCTCCTGAATGGGGTAATGAGCTATCTCTTTCCAAATTGGACAAAAGGAAGAACAATTTAGTGATTTCAAGGCAAACGTTAGACTCAAACAAGAAAGACGCTAAAGATCAATACACAGATAGTGCTTTATAGTTTTAATGGGTCAATTATCTAACTCGAAAGTTTCAAAGTTTAACCAACTTGAAAATTTAAAGGTTAATATCTAACTGGAAAGTGTAATCCTGCAAGCTTCGCACGTGACAGTAAGAGAGCGACCCTTGTGTCCGTGGCTGTGACCTTCCCCTCGACACAGTCATCAGGCAACCTGTCCTCAGACCATTCCATCCAGCGGTCGATCCCAACGACGCATTCATAAATTTTAACATTCATTCAAAACAGTACCTTTCTCAAATATAAATTAATATTATTATAAAATAGCATACTGTGCATGTTTAGGCACTGGTTAGGTTAGGTTAGGCGTTTAGGTTCTGTTGGCGATTATTTGTATTTTGTAGTACGTGGGTGAAGCATTTACATCGTTGAGGTTCGAACGAAAGTCGACAGCGAAACACTTGTTCCGGAAGTGTTGGGAGAAAAGTTTCGCTGACGACTTTTGTTCGAACCACAACGCTGTAAATGCTTCACCCACGTACTACAGATACAAATAATCGGCAACAGAACCTAAACACCTAACCCAACCTATGCCTAAATAAGCCCAATATGCTAATAATTAATAATATTAATTAATATTTGAGAAAAGTTGTTTTGAATGACCAGAATGTTAAAATTGATGATGCGTCGTTGGGGTCGACCGCTGGATGGAATGGACTTGGCCTGAGGACGGGTTGACTTGACACCTTACAACAGCCGTCTTTTATTCTCACTTTCTGGCTCTTGATCGGAAGCTGTGAACATTGTGGGCTGGTCTGGCCGGCCACGTCCACAGCCGGATGTGTTATGATAATGACGCCTCCACAGCCTCTGGCAACCGGATACAAGTTCCATCATATACAAGATGATTCGCCAAGGGATTTAAAAAACGAACTTGATCTTACCTAACCTAAACTACCCAAAACGAAACTAGTCTTACCTAACCC
Source organism: Procambarus clarkii (assembly GCF_040958095.1). Lineage (NCBI taxonomy): Eukaryota > Metazoa > Arthropoda > Malacostraca > Decapoda > Cambaridae > Procambarus > Procambarus clarkii. The sequence continues at coordinate 48,795,149 of NC_091150.1, read as the reverse complement.
AACCAAGTTAGGTAAGCTGGGAGCTGAGTTAGTGATGCCCGGGTTCACAAATATGCGCGAAAGTACTTGAGGCAGCCTGCGCCACGACTTGGATTAACTAATTGCTATTTGTTCTTAAATGATGGTGACGACGATTTGGGCGCCTGACAGCTGGGTGGACAGCGCTTCGGATTCATAGTCCTGAGGTTCCGGGTTCGACCCCCGGTGGAGGCGAATGGGTAAAATGTTTCTTTCACTCTCATGCCCCTGTTACCTAGCAGTAAATAGATACCTGGGAGTTAGTCAGCTGCTACGGGCTGCTTCCTCGGGGTGTGTAGCAAAAGAGAGAGGCCTGGTCGAGGACCGGGCCGCGGGGAGGGTAAGCCCCGAAATCATCTCAAGATATCCTCAAGATGAGTGTTGGGGACATGTGTCTTCTATCCCATGATCCAGTAAAGTGTTCCTGCGCAGTTATTACGGCTTGTGTTCTCGTTCATGCCACCTCTCGCTCCGTGTCGCTAGTGATGTTCATCTGACCAATCACGTTGACTGTAACATCGTAACATTAGTTTAGCCAATCACTTGGCCGGGTCGGCTTCCTAGGCGACCCTGAAGACGGTGTTCCTACACCCAGTCTTCACTTCAGGTAGTGACTAATAAACAACTACGAATAATTATATTTTTGATTAAAAAAAAATCTTCGAAAACCTTTTTTTATCGAGGGAAGCCGGGCAGAGAGTTACATGTTCGGGGGGGGGGGGGGAGGACCATCTTTGAACATGTTCAGGGGGGAGGACCACCTTTGAACATGTTTAGGGGGGGGACCACCTTTGAACATGTTCAGGGGGGGACCACCTTTGAACATGTTCAGGGGGGGACCATCTTTGAACATGTTCAGGGGGGGACCACCTTTGAACATGTTCAGGGGGGGACCACCTTTGAACATGTTCAGGGGGGGACCACCTTTGAACATGTTCAGGGGGGGACCACCTTTGAACATGTTCAGGGGGGGACCACCTTTGAACATGTTCAGGGGGGGACCACCTTTGAACATGTTCAGGGGGGGGGGACCACCTTTGAACATGTTCAGGGGGGGGGACCACCTTTGAACGTGTTCTTTCAGCCCCCACATTTTACCAACATCACTGTAGCACAACTGCAACACAGTCAAAGTTGACAGGCCACTAAGCTTTACATCCCACTCAATCTCCATTCCCCCCCCCCCCCCCCACTCCCACCACCTTTACCAAATCCTTTGGTCACCAAAGTTCAAAGTACTACCGGCTCAGCTGGAGAACTGACCAATCGCGTGCTTGTGCAGGCGATGTTGTGGGTCGGCTTGAAGTTTCCAAACCCACACATGCAATCTTAGCTATACCTTGGTGTCTCAGTCCCTTGTACCGCAACTGCAGTCAAAAAGTTACATCAACAATGTAGAGACAGACTCAAGGCTCTCAGAACTGTAGTGGGGTACAACCCTAAGTACGGTGTTAGTATTACAATAGCAAAAATGACGTACTTAGCATATATAAGGTCTCTGATAGACTATCATGCACCAGCTTTGGTCCTGCAAAATGGCAAAAGTATTGATAGACTGGAAAAAAATGCAAAATGGAGCCCTCAGAATTATACTTGGCTGTCATATAATCACCAAGGTTCTCAATATGCGGAAAGAATTAAATATACTTAGCATTCAGGATAGAATATCTGAAATCAATCTTATGATGGAACTAAAGCTTCTGCGTGATAACAAAAACAACATTGTGTCAGTTGCACTGTTAGAACACATACGTAATGGAACCAGCGAGTCTAAATGGATTCGAAGAACAGCCACTCATATTAACATGATGGGACTGCACGATTGTACATACAGATGAAGGAGTACAGCACTTCCTTCCACCCTGGCAGATAGTACCTTTTGACATCCTGACCCCTGCATACCCCACCAAGAAACTAATCACAAACAGCCCTCATGCTCAGCTTGCTGCTAAGTTAAGCACCTTAAAACACATTCACAACATACAAACTGAAAACAACATTGCACAGACCATATACACTGACGGATCACTCAGTACAGCTACAGGGAGGGCAGGAAGTGCTGTTATTGCTCATCAGCCCGATGGCAGTTCAAAGGAATATAAGGGTTACTAACTAGGCATCCACAAGGCAATCTGAATAGGTTGCAATACTGGTGGCACTAGAAATTATTGACACCACTGAGGTAAACCGGCTTAATTATTTCTGACTTCCTTTCCTCGCTACTTGCAATAAATAGTTTGCAATCAAGTAATAACGTGCTCGTCTCCGAGGCCATATAAGCATACATAATAAGGGGTAAATATCATAATGTTTAAGATTCCTTCTCACATTGGCCTGCAGGAACATGATAAAGTTGACGCCCTTGTTAAGGTTGTAGTAAATAAAGTGTTGAAAGGAATCTTGAGTTATCAAATAGGTCCCTTAAAAGTGTCATTAGACGAGAACTCTTGGATGAATCTGAAGAAAGCAGAACAGTGCAAACAGGAACTAGCAGGTCCATTGTTCATCACAATGAAATGTGTCGAGTAAAACATGTGTCTGGGGTAAGTAACGACATCAGCAGCCTAACAGACGTTGTCACAGCTCGAGCAAGACTTGGCTACAAGTGTCTCTGGCAGTTGGGCCTGTATAGGGATCTAGATGAAGTATAGGGCAAATTGTGTGGACAAAGACAGGAACACACACTTGAGAAATTATATCCGAGTATAATAAAATTGAGCCATTTAGAGATAAATCTAACCCTCCCGTTGTATGAAAAGGCAAACCATCTTATTACTAAAGATAACTCACCTGAAATCCTTGCACTGTATCCATATTTCGCTTCCAGTATAAAAAGCGACATATGAGCTTAAGAAGCAAGTAGTGCATTGTTAAGACTAATAATAATAAATAGCACCTCCCCTATGACTAATATTATAGTTCAAACAATTATGTATAAGCGATAAGAACTGCCATTAATGTACAATAACTGTAAATATATAGCTATTGAAATAGAACATTCTCTGTCTGACATAATTATAAGGTGTGAAGGATAGATGAAATTGTTAATGTAATCATCAGACCTCAATTAAGACCTTTTTTGTGCCCTCTGTAATCCATTTTGCGCTACGGATCACAGAATGAGTATGGGGTGCACAATACACTAGCAGCCTCCGGCGGTAACAATCAATCATTAGCTTTATCTCGTCTTGCTCAAACTGTGTTAATTGGAACGTTGTTAAAATAACGTTCATACACGTCTTTCTAATGACATACACAGCATCAAACATTATTGAGGAATTTATTATACAACGAACGTCGAAATTTGGGAAACCATTGATTAGGCGTCACCTGCCAACTAACTTCCTCTTACTTCGTTTATAATATGAATTCACTTCCTGTATAATTATGTTTACCTTCACGTTCCATATTCAGTGCCAACATTACAGTAAGCAAATAGGAAAAACATTTTTACTTAATTAATTCCAAGAGGCTTCGGATGGCTTTGGGAAATTTTTCGGGTCGCTGGAAACCCTCATTAAAACACGTGTATGTTTGCCCTCCGATAGGTCCCATTCCCTGTAAGGGATTCATAATAACTCTTCACTCCTAATGGGATATAAGACTTGATGCATTATGAGCGAATCTCTTGTTAATTACAGAATTTGTCTAAGCCTGCGTCGCGTTGAGAAATACTGTGTGTGTACTCACCTAGTTGTACTCACCTAGTTGTGTCTGCAGGATCGAGCATTGACTCTTGGATCCCGCCTTTCGAGCATCGGTTGTTTACAGCAATGACTCCTGTCCCATTTCCCTATCATACCTGGTTTTAAAATTATGAATAGTATTTGCTTCCACAACCTGTTCCTGAAGTGCATTCCATTTTCCCACTACTCTCACGCTAAAAGAAAACTTCCTAACATCTCTGTGACTCATCTGAGTTTCAAGCTTCCATCCATGTCCCCTCGTTCTGTTACTATTCCGTGTGAACATTTCGTCTATGTCCACTCTGTCAATCCCTCCGAGTATCTTATACGTTCCTATCATGTCCCCCCTCTCCCTTCTTCTTTCTAGTGTCGTAAGGCACAATTCCCTCAGGCGCTCCTCATACCCCATCCCTCGTAGCTCTGGAACGAGTCTCGTTGCAAACCTCTGAACCTTTTCCAGTTTCATTATATGCTTCTTCAGATGGGGACTCCATGATGAGGCGGCATACTCTAAGACTGGCCTCACGTAGGCAGTGTAAAGCGCCCTAAATGCCTCCTTACTTAGGTTTCTGAATGATGTTCTAACTTTTGCCAGTGTAGAGTACGCCGCTGTCGTTATCCCTGTGTGTGTGTGTGTGTGTGTGTGTGTGTGTGTGTGTGTGTGTGTGTGTGTGTGTGTGTACTCACCTAATTGTGCTTGCGGGGGTTGAGCTCTGGCTCTTTGGTCCCGCCTCTCAACCGTGTCCCGTGTGTGTCATACCTTGTAGCCAGAACGCACTTCTCGGCCTACTATGCAAGGCCCGATTTGCCTAATAGGCCGAGTGATTTTCTTTATTTCCGGTTAGTTTATTTGAATTATTATTATTTTATATTAAGAACATAAATTATTGACCTAGTTGTGTTAGTTTAGGTTAGGTTAGATAGGGTTGGTTAGGTTCGGTCATATATCTACATTAGTTTTAACTCAAATGTAAAAAAATTAACTCATAATGAAATGAATAGCTTTATAATTTCATAAGAAAAAAAAATTGAAAAATATATAAATTCAGGAAAACTTGGCTTATTATGCAAATCAAGCCTTGCTTAATAGGCCGAGCACTGCGTTCTGGAAACTCTGATCATTTGTATGCAGAAAATCCACAAAGAAATAGGAAAGGAAGATGAACGTTTCGGCTGTTGTCAAACCCAGACTGAAACAGCCGAAACGTTCATCTTCCTTTCCTATTTCTTTGAGGTTTTTCGCATATTATATATTATATATATATATATATATAATGTCGTACCTAATAGCCAGAACGCACTTCTCAGCCTACTATGCAAGGCCCGATTTGCCTAATAAGATAAGTTTTCATGAATTTATATATTTTCTCTAATTTTTTGCTTATGAAATGATAAAGCTACCCATTTCATTATGTATGAGGTCAATTTTTGTTTATTGGAGTTAAAATTGACGTAGATATATGACCGAACCTAACCAACCCTACCTAACCTAACCTAACCTATCTTTATAGGTTAGGTTAGGTAGCCGAAAAAGTTAGGTTAGGTTAGGTAGGTTAGGCAGTCGAAAAACAATTAATTTATGAAAACTTGGCTTATTAGGCAAATCGGGCCCTGCATAGTAGGCTGAGAAGTGCGTTCTGGCTACTAGGTACGACATATATATATATATATGCAACAATGATCACAAAAACACTGATCCAAGTATGCAGAATAACCACATATGAAAAATAGAAAATGCTTAACGCGTTTTCGGCTAATTCGCCTTCATCAGAGCAAAGTAGAATTCATTCTACTTTGCTCTGATGAAGGCGAATTAGCCGAAAACGCGTTAAGCATTTTCTATTTTTCATATGTGGTTATTCTGCATATATATATATATATATATATATATATATATATATATATATATATATATATATATATATATATATATATATATATATATGACCGAAAGGGTAAGATTAATAATTCTAACACGAATCTTCTCAATATTTCTTACGTTTTTCTTCATTGTCGAGGGTAATTGAAAAATTAACTATCCAAAATTATTTGTTTACATTTTTATTTTTGGTCTGACGCCCAAAAGTGTTTCGTAAGGGCTTCTTACCTTCTCAGAGACTGGTTTACACATAACAAATATCATGCTTATATGCGTTTTGGGTGAGATGATATGACAAATGTTTTGGGTGAGGTGGGTATAAATTGGGTATGAAAACATAAGAATGAGGAGACATCTCCCGTCACGCAGGGTGCAGTTGCACCTCCACAGATCTCCAGTATCATCTATTTGATCTATTTGGTGATGGCTCAAAAGGGCCACCACTTACGGGCTATTCATGCCCGTGCCACCTTTTGGGTGCCTTAATCTTCATCAATCAATCAATAAGAATGAAAGTAACTACAGAAGGCCTATTGGCCCATACTTTCTCTTGCTGCTTCTATGTTGGTTCGGGGTCTTGAAGTGGGTAGAATATAGTTATGCGTTAATTGGCTGTTGATTGCTGGTGTTGACTTTTTGATGTGTAGGGCCTCGCTAATGTCGAGTCTCCTGCTATCGCTGTATCTATCGATGATTTCTGTGTTGCTTGTTAAGATTTCTCTGGTGATGGTCTGGGTGTGAGAAGAGATTATGTGTTCCTTATTGGAGCCCTGTTGTTTGTGCATTGTTAATCGCCTAGAAAGAGACGTTGTTGTCTTGCCTATATATTGAGTTCATTGGGGCTTACAATTCCCAAGTGGGCATTTAAAGGCATAGACAACGTTGGTTTCCTTCAAGGCGCTCTGTTTAGTGTCTGGAGAGTTTTTCATGAGTAGGTTGGCCGTTTTTATGTTTTTGTAGTAAATTGTTAATAGTATTTTCTGATTTTTGTCTGTGGGGATAATGTTCCTATTAATAATGTCTTTCAGGACATTTTCCTCCATTTTATGAGCCGCCGAAAAGAAGTTCCTGTAAACTAGTCTAATAGGGGGTACAAGTGTTGTGTTGGTTGACTCTTCAGAGGTTGCATGGCGTTTCACCTTTCTTTTTATGACGTCTTGAACATAACCGTTAGAGAAGCTATTGTTGACTAGGACCTGCCTTACCCTACAGAGTTCTTCATCGACTTGCTTCCAACTTGAGCTGTGACTGAGAGCCCGGTCGACATAAGCGTTGACAACACTCCTCTTGTACCTGTCTGAGCAGTATGTTTTCTGTTATGTCAAGAGGAGTACAAGCCAGATCACGATACACTGTCCATTATCATCCCTATCGTTTCATCCACAGGTACGTTGGTAAACAGCGACTCTACATCCAAAGAGGATGTGCAAAACAAATGGGGAAAATGTTTCTTTCACCCTGATGCCCATGTTACCTAGCAGGTAAATAGGTACCTGGAAGTTAGACAGCCTGCTACGGGCTGCTTCCTGGGGGTGGAGGCCTGGTCGAGGACCGGGCCGCGGGGACACTAAGCCTCGAAATCATCTCAAGATCAAAATAACCCCCATCAAGCAGGTATAGTACCCCCCCCCCCCACACACACACCAGACACGGAGGCAGGACACACAAGGGCGCTGAGTCACCGTCAAGCCACAACTGGACTGGAAACTGCTATTCCTACGGCATTTCGGCAGCGAGCATGCGCAGTGCTTGGCTCCACCACCTGTCAACAACAACAGGCTGATAACCCAAGTTCCATTATCAAGTGTTGCCGGGGACGCGGCACCCGTGTGAAATGAGTAGTGGAAATGAGGACTACGCGTGTCCGTTTTGCTTTTTTCGCGGGACACATTTAATTTCCATTTCCACTATTGGCTTGACAAGTGCCGCGGTTCACTCCTCTAGTCTCGCCCCACAACCACTTGGGCTGGACGGTAGAGCGACGGTCTCACTTCGTGCAGGTCGGCGTTGGGCACCCCCCCCCCCCCGGTCCCATGCCAAACCCTTATCTTAACCCATTATAAGTGTTATATAGTCATAATGGCTTGGAGTTTTCCCCTGATTGTTCCCTTCATGAACTACACACCATCATTAACAACCCCGTTATGAACAACTAACACACCGCCATGAACACAAACAAAGCAGAGGAAACAGCAGCAAACAAAGCAGAGGAAACAGCAGCAAACAAAGCAGAGGAAACAGCAGCAAACAAAGCAGAGGAAACAGCAGCAAACAAAGCAGAGGAAACAGCAGCAAACAAAGCAGGGAAACAGCAGCAAACAAAGCAGGGAAACAGCAGCAAACAAAGCAGAGGAAACAGCAGCAAACAAAGCAGGGAAACAGCAGCAAACAAAGCAGAGGAAACAGCAGCAAACAAAGCAGCAAACAAAGCAGAGGAAACAGCAGCAAACAAAGCAGAGGAAACAGCAGCAAACAAAGCAGAGGAAACAGCAGCAAACAAAGCAGAGGAAACAGCAGCAAACAAAGCAGGGAAACAGCAGCAAACAAAGCAGAGGAAACAGCAGCAAACAAAGCAGGGAAACAGCAGCAAACAAAGCAGGGAAACAGCAGCAAACAAAGCAGAGGAAACAGCAGCAAACAAAGCAGAGGAAACAGCAGCAAACAAAGCAGGGAAACAGCAGCAAACAAAGCAGAGGAAACAGCAGCAAACAAAGCAGAGGAAACAGCAGCAAACAAAGCAGGGAAACAGCAGCAAACAAAGCAGAGGAAACAGCAGCAAAGCAGGGAAACAGCAGCAAACAAAGCAGAGGAAACAGCAGCAAACAAAGCAGAGGAAACAGCAGCAAACAAAGCAGGGAAACAGCAGCAAACAAAGCAGAGGAGCACCACCACAGAGGCAGCAGCAGAAGCAGTCGTTCAGCTCCAGGAGGAAGACTGGCGCCTTCGGCCAATCGCAGCCTCATGATGCCAGCACTCCGCCCTCCCACACCAAGGCTTTTACACCCACCACACACGCACACGCACACACACACACGCACGCACACACGCACGCACACAAGCATGAAGGTTTGCCACCAGACAAGTACCCGAACTGAGGGTACTAAAGGGTATGAGCTACGAGGAGAGACTACGGGAATTAAACCTCACGTCGCTGGAAGACAGAAAAGTTAAGGGGGGGGGCCATGATCACCACATACAGGATTCTCAAAGGAATTGATAGGGTAGATAAGGACAGGTTATTTAACACAAGGGACACAGGTGGAAACTGAGTACCCAAAGGAACTACAGAGATATTACAAAGAACTTTTTAGTGTCGTAATAGTAAACAAATGGAATGTATTAGGCAGTGATGTGGTGGAGGCTGACTCCATACACAGTTTCAAATGTAGATATGATAGAGCCCAGTAGGCTCAGGAACCTGTACACCAGTTGAGTGACAGTTGAGAGGCGGGACCAAAGAGCCAGAGCTCAACCCCCGCAAGCACAACTAGGTGAGTACACAAACCCACCCACACATAATTAAAGATTCTAAGAAATGATGAAACGAGAACGTGAGCAGAGAGCGTGAGGAGAGGGAGCGTGAGGAGAGAGGGCATGAGCAGGGAGCGTGAGGAGAGAGCATGAGCAGGGAGCGTGAGGAGGGAGCGTGAGGAGAGAGGGCATGAGCAGGGAGCGTGAGGAGAGAGAGCATGAGCAGGGAGCGTGAGGAGGGAGCGTGAGGAGGGAGGGGTGAGGAGGGAGCAGTGAGGAGGGAGCGGTGAGGAGGGAGGGTTGAGGAGAGGGAGGGTTGAGGAGAGGGAGGGGTGAGGAGAGGGAGGGGTGAGGAGAGGGAGGGGTGAGGAGAGGGAGGGGTGAGGAGAGGGAGGGGTGAGGAGAGGGAGGGGTGAGGAGAGGGAGGGGTGAGGAGAGGGAGGGGTGAGGAGAGGGAGGGGTGAGGAGAGGGAGGGGTGAGGAGAGGGAGGGGTGAGGAGAGGGAGGGGTGAGGAGAGGGAGGGGTAAGGAGAGGGAGGGGTAAGGAGAGGGAGGGGTAAGGAGAGGGAGGGGTAAGGAGAGGGAGGGGTAAGGAGAGGGAGGGGTAAGGAGAGGGAGCGTGAGGAGAGGGAGCGTGAGGAGGGAGAGCGTGAGGAGGGAGAGCGTGAGGAGAGAGAGCGTGAGCAGGGAGAGCGTGAGGAGAGAGAGCGTGAGCAGGGAGCGTGAGGAGAGAGAGCGTGAGCAGGGAGCGTGAGGAGAGAGCGTGAGCAGGGAGCGTGAGGAGAGAGAGCGTGAGCAGGGAGCGTGAGGAGAGAGAGCGTGAGCAGGGAGCGTGAGGAGAGAGAGCGTGAGCAGGGAGCGTGAGGAGAGAGAGCATGAGCAGGGAGCGTGAGGAGAGAGAGCATGAGCAGGGAGCGTGAGGAGAGAGAGCATGAGGAGAGAGAGCATGAGCAGGGAGCGTGAGGAGAGAGAGCATGAGCAGGGAGCGTGAGGAGAGAGAACATGAGCAGGGAGCGTGACACAGCAACAACAAGCCAGGAGCCAGATTCACGAAAGTATTTACGCAAGCACTTACGAACGTGTACATCTTTCCTCAATCTTTGACGGCTTTGGTTACATTTATTAAACAGTTTACAAACATGAAAACTTGCCAATCAACTGTTGTTATTGTTATAAACAGCCTCCTGGTGCTTCGGAGCTCATTAACTGTTTAATAATTGTAAACAAAGCCGCCAAAGATTAAGAAAAGATGTACAGGTTCGTAAGTGCTTGCGTAAGTACTTTCGTGAATCTGGCCCCAGGAAATGAGGCGGCTGGTGGTGAACAAGACACCTGAGGAGCGGCCACAACCTCTCCCCTGGACACTCCAGGTGACACTGAGGCTCTCACTACAGCCTCACTCCCAACACCTGCAGTGTACCCGGAGACAGTTCTCACAGTTGTCCTACTCCCCAAGCCCGGCCTCAGGCTTGACTTGAATGATGATAACTTGACCTACAAGGCTGTTGCTTGCAGCGACCCGCACCTCATGTTACACATAGCGGAAGTCACATGTATAATTAGGCCAGCCTAGCCAGGTGTTAATCTATAGGTTTGTATAATTGAGTTCCATACCCAGCAAGCATATATATAAATCTGGATACCAGGGGCCAGGATTCATCCGGTCTCTATGAAACAACTTACGAAACCTGTACATCTCTCCACAAATACGACGGCTTGGTTTACCTTTAAGGAATAGGTTACACGCTTAAAAAATTCACAACCCATGGTTATTATTGTTATAAACAACCTCGTTGTGCTTCCCCGTCCATAAACAATTTAATATATGAGATGATTGAGGAGAGATGTACAGGTTTCGTAATGGGGTTGCCATAAATGCCCGATGAATCCTGGCCCTGGAGATGAGACATTATACGCAAGAGGGAGGATGGATTTCACAAGCTCAAAATGGATTAAGAGAAAGAAATCCAACTTGAGACACCAACTAGTATTCCATGACACGGCAGACACCCACAGAAAGAGGAGAGTGTACTGAAGGCAGCATGTTCCGGGCTGTCAGTAAGCTGGAGCGAGAAGCAAGCTGGAGTAAGCTTAGGCATGATATACGGGGCGAGGGAAGCTCTCTCCTTTATGAGCCAGCGTCAAGAGTTACACCAGATGAGGAAGACATTTACACGAATGAGAAACAGCATAGGACCCAGCGCCGGTCCTTGAGGTACTGGTACCCTACGCCAGGGACCAGCACCGGTCCTTGAGGTACTGGTACCCTACGCCAGGGACCAGCACCGGTCCTTGAGGTACTGGTACCCTACGCCAGGGACCAGCACCGGTCCTTGAGGTACTGGTACCCTACGCCAGGGACCAGCACCGGTCCTTGAGGTACTGGTACCCTACGCCAGGGACCAGCACCGGTCCTTGAGGTACTGGTACCCTACGCCAGGGACCAGCACCGGTCCTTAAGGTACTGGTACCCTACGCCAGGGACCAGCACCGGTCCTTAAGGTACTGGTACCCTACGCCAGGGACCAGCACCGGTCCTTAAGGTACTGGTACCCTACGCCAGGGACCAGCACCGGTCCTTGAGGTACTGGTACCCTACGCCAGGGACCAGCACCGGTCCTTAAGGTACTGGTACCCTACGCCAGGGACCAGCACCGGTCCTTAAGGTACTGGTACCCTACGCCAGGGACCAGCACCGGTCCTTGAGGTACTGGTACCCTACGCCAGGGACCAGCACCGGTCCTTAAGGTACTGGTACCCTACGCCAGGGACCAGCACCGGTCCTTAAGGTACTGGTACCCTACGCCAGGGACCAGCACCGGTCCTTAAGGTACTGGTACCCTACGCCAGGGACCAGCACCGGTCCTTAAGGTACTGGTACCCTACGCCAGGGACCAGCACCGGTCCTTGAGGTACTGGTACCCTACGCCAGGGACCAGCACCGGTCCTTAAGGTACTGGTACCCTACGCCAGGGACCAGCACCGGTCCTTAAGGTACTGGTACCCTACGCCAGGGACCAGCACCGGTCCTTAAGGTACTGGTACCCTACGCCAGGGACCAGCACCGGTCCTTAAGGTACTGGTACCCTACGCCAGGGACCAGCACCGGTCCTTGAGGTACTGGTACCCTACGCCAGGGACCAGCACCGGTCCTTGAGGTACTGGTACCCTACGCCAGGGACCAGCACCGGTCCTTGAGGTACTGGTACCCTACGCCAGGGACCAGCACCGGTCCTTAAGGTACTGGTACCCTACGCCAGGGACCAGCACCGGTCCTTAAGGTACTGGTACCCTACGCCAGGGACCAGCACCGGTCCTTGAGGTACTGGTACCCTACGCCAGGGACCAGCACCGGTCCTTGAGGTACTGGTACCCTACGCCAGGGACCAGCACCGGTCCTTGAGGTACTGGTACCCTACGCCAGTCAGACGTCTTGGCCCCATTTGCTAGTGCTCTCTGACTCCTGTCTGTCAGGTAATTCTTTACCGCTGTTAGTGCGTACTTCCAACTGCCTCTCAAATTCAGGTAATTCTTTACCGCTGTTAGTGCGTACTTCCAACTGCCTCTCAAATCTATGCAGTAATCTCTCGTGAGAGGTCCCTGTACCAAGGACCTCTTGGCAGTTCATAAATATGCAATCTACCCAATCTTTTCCTTCTCCTGCCTTATGTTTAATACTTTAACTTAGAACACAGTAGCTTCGCCATGCATGGTTTCCCTTCCTTAAAGCCATGTTGATGTTTGAATACATCCTTAATTCTCTCCAGGTGTGTAATTAGTTTTAGCTTCATTATTCCTTCAAGTGTTATCTTGAGTTATCTTGAGATGATTTCGGAGCTTTAGTGTCCCCGCGGCCCGGTCCGCGACAGCTGACTAACACCCAGGTACCTATTTTACTGCTAGGTAACAGGGGCATAGGGTGAAAGAAACTGCCCATTGTTTCTCGCCGGCGCCCGGGATCGAACCCGGGACCACAGGATCACAAGTCCAGTGTGCTGTCCGCTCGGCCGACCTGCTCCCCCGGCTCCAAGTGGCTTGCAGGGGATGTTTGTCAGTGATACTGGCTTGAAGTAAAGTGTCTCTTCTCTGTCTCCTTTCTTGGAAAAGGGCTCTGTCTCCTTTCTTGAAAATTGGTAATACATTTACCTTCTTCCAGAAGCTGGATAATTCTCCCTTTGTAAGTGGCTCGTGAAAGGTCCTTGCTAGAGGTACGCTGAGGGCCTGCGCTGCCTCTTTTAACATTCATGGTGATACGTTGTCTGTACCATCTGTCTTACTTTCGTCCAGTGACGCTAGTAGTCCCTTTACTTCCTCTGCTGTCACCAATATTTATTAGTCTGACATCTAGGGTCATCTCCTCTTCTAGCACTGTTCCGGCTCAGTTGTGAACACTCCATGGCAGCTGGCGTCCAGTTCCTTGCAAATTTCATAATCACTTTCTGTATATTCTCCTCCCGTTGTTCGTAGCCTTCATACTTGGTCATTCACTGTTGTTATTGTTCTTGTCGTCCTCGTTCTGAGTGAGGATCATGACCCAAGTCCTCAATGTCGTCCTCGTTCTGGGTGAGGATCTTGACCCAAGTCCTCAATGTCGTCCTCGTTCTGAGTGAGGATCATGACCCAAGTCCTCAATGTCGTCCTCGTTCTGGGTGAGGATCACGACCCAAGTCCTCCATGTCGTCCTCGTTCTGGGTGAGGATCATGACCCAAGTCCTCAATGTCGTCCTCGTTCTGAGTGAGGATCATGACCCAAGTCCTCAATGTCGTCCTCGTTCTGGGTGAGGATCACGACCCAAGTCCTCCATGTCGTCCTCGTTCTGGGTGAGGATCATGACCCAAGTCCTCCATGTCGTCCTCGTTCTGGGTGAGGATCATGACCCAAGTCCTCCATGTCGTTCTCGTTCTGGGTGAGGATCATGACCCAAGTCCTCAATGTCGTCCTCGTTCTGGGTGAGGATCATGACCCAAGTCCTCAATGTCGTCCTCGTTCTGGGTGAGGATCATGACCCAAGTCCTCAATGTCGTCCTCGTTCTGAGTGAGGATCATGACCCAAGTCCTCAATGTCGTCCTCGTTCTGAGTGAGGATCATGACCCAAGTCCTAAATGTCGTCCTCGTTCTGGGTGAGGATCATGACCCAAGTCCTCAATGTCGTCCTCGTTCTGGGTGAGGATCTTGACCCAAGTCCTCAATGTCGTCCTCGTTCTGAGTGAGGATCATGACCCAAGTCCTCAATGTCGTCCTCGTTCTGAGTGAGGATCATGACCCAAGTCCTAAATGTCGTCCTCGTTCTGGGTGAGGATCATGACCCAAGTCCTCAATGTCGTCCTCGTTCTGAGTGAGGATCAGCTCCAGTAAGCTTGGTGTATCCACTCTAGTTTTATTTTTGTGTCATGCGTTAAGAAGTTCCTGGCCTTAACTTCCACTAATTTTGCTCCCCACGTTTTTTCCCACCACGTGGATTCCTCCATACCTAATAGAGCTCACCATGAGTTAGGTCCCCCCCCATGACTAGAGGTTTTGCTCTCGCTGTGTGTGATGCTGTTGCAACTCTGTAGTTCATCTATGAATGCTCTGTTTGTTGTCAGAGAATTCATAGATGAACATCTATCAATTCTTGTCTGGGGCTTCTACTGTTTGCTGGTGGGTTGTAAATTAGCAGGACCACTATCTTTTCCTATCTGGTGTCAGAGTGCCAATGATGGCGCCTGTGTCGTTTTCTATTTCGATCTTCCAGTTCCTCGAACTTCCACTTTATTATGAGTGTCACTCGATGCTGCAGAGTATAAATAGTGAATATAAATACTAAATACATATAGAAGATACACACACCCACAGGCCAAGTATACACGAGGAGGCGCCGTAGGTCAGGGCCACTCGCCCCCCGCCCCCCAAAACACACACCTTAGACAAACAATTTTAGCCGAGTCGTTTACAGGCAAATTATTCAAGGCTCTACCCCCCCCCCCCTTTCCCTTCTCCGTCGTATCTCTCAATCTATCTTTCCATCAAGAACACAAACACGCGCAAACACACCAACACCAGCCCCTCACCCCCCCCTCCCCCAACACACACACACACACACACACACACACACACACACACACACACACACACACACACACACACACACACACACACAAAGGGAAGTGTTCGTCAAGGTCCTGGTGTACGTTAAGACCGACACTCAATAGGATCTTACATGTTAGTATGTAAGAACAAGTATTATAGACGACTGTATAATAATACAGGAAGATCTGGGCAAGATGAAATCAAGAAAATGACCGAGAGAAGTCAACTCTAAGCAAATGAAAGATAACAATGTTTGGGTAAAGGAGACTGTGTAGCGATGGTGACCTTGGCCACCAGGAGGTCCATCACTGTGAAGGACCTTGGCCACCAGGGGGTCCATTACTGTGTAGGACCTTGGCCACCAGGGGGTCCATTACTGTGTAGGACCTTGGCCACCAGGGTGTCCATCACTGTGTAGGACCTTGGCCACCAGGGGGTCCATCACTATGTAGGACCTTGGCCACCAGGGGGTCCATCACTGTGTAGGACCTTGGCCACCAGGGGGTCCATCACTGTGTAGGACCTTGGCCACCAGGGTGTCCATCACTGTGTAGGACCTTGGCCACCAGGGGGTCCATCACTATGTAGGACCTTGGCCACCAGGGGGTCCATCACTGTGTAGGACCTTGGCCACCAGGGGGTCCATCACTGTGTAGGACCTTGGCCACCAGGGGGTCCATCACTGTGTAGGACCTTGGCCACCAGGGGGTCCATCACTGTGTAGGACCTTGGCCACCAGGGGGTCCATTACTGTGTAGGACCTTGGCCACCAGGGGGTCCATCACTGTAGGACCTTGGCCACCAGGGGGTATATCACTGTGTAGGACCTTGGCCACCAGGAGGTCCATCACTGTGTAGGACCTTGGCCACCAGGGGGTATATCACTGTGTAGGACCTTGGCCACCAGGGGGTCCATCACTGTGTAGGACCTTGGCCACCAGGGGGTCCATCACTGTGTAGGACCTTGGCCACCAGGGGGTCCATCACTGTGTAGGACCTTGGCCACCAGGGGGTATATCACTGTGTAGGACCTTGGCCACCAGGGGGTCCATCACTGTGTAGGACCTTGGCCACCAGGGGGTCCATCACTGTGAAGGACCTTGGCCACCAGGGGGTACATCACTGTGTAGGACCTTGGCCACCAGGGGGTATATCACTGTGTAGGACCTTGGCCACCAGGAGGTCCATCACTGTGTAGGACCTTGGCCACCAGGGGGTATATCACTGTGTAGGACCTTGGCCACCAGGGGGTCCATCACTGTGTAGGACCTTGGCCACCAGGGGGTCCATCACTGTGTAGGACCTTGGCCACCAGGGGGTCCATCACTGTGTAGGACCTTGGCCACCAGGGGGTATATCACTGTGTAGGACCTTGGCCACCAGGGGGTCCATCACTGTGTAGGACCTTGGCCACCAGGGGGTCCATCACTGTGAAGGACCTTGGCCACCAGGGGGTACATCACTGTGTAGGACCTTGGCCACCAGGAGGTCCATCACTGTGTAGGACCTTGGCCACCAGGAGGTCCATCACTGTGTAGGACCTTGGCCACCAGGGGGTCCATTACTGTGTAGGACCTTGGCCACCAGGGGGTCCATCACTGTGTAGGACCTTGGCCACCAGGGGGTCCATCACTGTGTAGGACCTTGGCCACCAGGGGGTCCATCACTGTGTAGGACCTTGGCCACCAGGGGGTCCATCACTGTGTAGGACCTTGGCCACCAGGGGGTCCATTACTGTGTAGGACCTTGGCCACCAGGAGGTCCATCACTGTGTAGGACCTTGGCCACCAGGGGGTCCATCACTGTGTAGGACCTTGGCCACCAGGGGGTCCATCACTGTGTAGGACCTTGGCCACCAGGGGGTCCATCACTGTGTAGGACCTTGGCCACCAGGGGGTCCATCACTGTGAAGGACCTTGGCCACCAGGGGGTACATCACTGTGTAGGACCTTGGCCACCAGGAGGTCCATCACTGTGTAGGACCTTGGCCACCAGGGGGTCCATCACTGTGTAGGACCTTGGCCACCAGGGGGTCCATCACTGTGAAGGACCTTGGCCACCAGGGGGTACATCACTGTGTAGGACCTTGGCCACCAGGAGGTCCATCACTGTGTAGGACCTTGGCCACCAGGAGGTCCATCACTGTGTAGGACCTTGGCCACCAGGAGGTCCATCACTGTGTAGGACCTTGGCCACCAGGGGGTCCATTACTGTGTAGGACCTTGGCCACCAGGAGGTCCATCACTGTGTAGGACCTTGGCCACCAGGGGGTCCATCACTGTGAAGGACCTTGGCCACCAGGGGGTACATCACTGTGTAGGACCTTGGCCACCAGGGGGTCCATTACTGTGTAGGACCTTGGCCACCAGGGGGTCCATCACTGTGTAGGACCTTGGCCACCAGGAGGTCCATCACTGTGTAGGACCTTGGCCACCAGGAGGTCCATCACTGTGTAGGACCTTGGCCACCAGGAGGTCCATCACTGTGTAGGACCTTGGCCACCAGGAGGTCCATCACTGTGTAGGACCTTGGCCACCAGGAGGTCCATCACTGTGTAGGACCTTGGCCACCCAGGTCTGAGTATTTCCGTTATTTTTTTCCTTCTCCGGTACAGTCGTCTGCGTTCTCTTTCTAGAGTGGTCCTCTTCCTGCCCCTCCTCACAGGCACGTGCTTCAAGCAGACCTTGTAAGCTTCAGCTGTCAGTTGAGCTATTCCCTGTGTGGGAGTTTTGTCGCTTAAGACCGTCTCCCATTGAATGTTTGCAAGGTCTATTTACATTTTTCCCAGTCGATTCTCTTATTGTTGAAATTGAATTGATTGAATAATCCTCGATTGTTATTTCTCTTGGACCTACTACCGTTATTAATGTTAGTTTGCACTTCAATTGAGGTCCGAGTATGTAGTGTCTGAGATTGTAATGTCTCTGATTAGCTCATCACTGTTCGTGAATATCTGGTCCAGCGTGTTTTCGTTGTTAGTTGGTCCTGTAATCTGTTAATTGAGCGAGAATTTGTCACAGAATCTCAAAAGTTCTCTGACCTGTGGTTGGTTATTTCCAGGTTGATTTCCTGCTATAATGTTATTGTTTACTATTCTCCATTTTAAACTGGTTGACTGAAGTCTTCAACAAAGATAATATCTGGTACACAGTACAGGACCTGGGGGTACACAGTACAGGACCTGGGGGTACACAGTACAGGACCTGGGGGTACACAGTACAGGACCTGGGGGTACTCAGTACAGGACCTGGGGGTACTCAGTACAGGACCTGGGGGTACTCAGTACAGGACCTGGGGGTACTCAGTACAGGACCTGGGGGTACTCAGTACAGGACCTGGGGGTACTCAGTACAGGACCTGGGGGTACTCAGTACAGGACCTGGGGGTACTCAGTACAGGACCTGGGGGTACTCAGTACAGGACCTGGGGGTACTCAGTACAGGACCTGGGGGTACACAGTACAGGACCTGGGGGTACTCAGTACAGGACCTGGGGGTACTCAGTACAGGACCTGGGCCACCAGGTGTACCCCAGGTCCTGTACTGTGTACCTGGGGGTACACAGTACAGGACCTGGGGTACACAGTACAGGACCTGGGGGTACACAGTACAGGACCTGGGGGTACACAGTACAGGACCTGGGGGTACTCAGTACAGGACTTGGGGTATCCTTACCCTACATGGTGATTCCAGGGGGTCAAGGTCCCCGCGGCCCGGTCGTCGACCAGGCCTCCTGGTTGCTGGACTGGTCAACCAGGCTGTTGGACGCGGCTGCTCGTAGCCTGACGTATGAGTCACAGCCTGGTTGATCAGGTATCCTTTGGAGGTGTTTATTTTCTCTCTCTCGAACATTGAGGGGTCGGCCAGTTATGCCCTTAATGTGGATATAATCCTCCAAAGGATACCTGATCAACCAGGCTGTGACTCATACGTCAGGCTGTGAGCAGCCGCGTGCAACAGCCTGGTTGACCAGTCCAGCAACCTACTCAAGGTATACACAAGGTAAGGTACGGTATGTGTAGTGGAAGCGTGTTGAACAGTCTCGGGCCTCTGATGTTGATAGTTCTCTCTCAGAGTACCTGTTGCACCTCTGCTCTTCAACGGGGGTATTCTGCACATCCTGCCATGCCTTCTGGTCTCATGTGGTGTTATTTCTGTGTGCAGGTTTGGGACCAGCCCCTCTACTATTTTCCATGTCTAAATTATTATGTATTTCTCCCGCCTGCGCTCAAGAGAATACAGATTTACGCATTTTAGTCAGTCCCAGCAGTTTAGATGTTTTACTGAGTGGATTCTAGCAGTAAAGTATCTCTGCACGGTTTCCAGGTCAACAATTTCTCCAGATTTGAAAAGGGGCTGTCATTGTGCAGCAGTACTCCACTCTAGAGAGCACAAGCGTCTTGAAAAGTATCATCATCGGTACAGCATCTCTAGTGTGAAAGGTTCTTGTTACCCAACCTGTCATCTTTCTTGCAGTTGTGACGGCTACTTTATTGTGTTCTTTAAAGGTAAGGTCTTCCGACATGAGTACACCCAGATCCTTTACATTGCCTTTTCGTTCTATGACCGCGTGTTGTAGGTGGTGTGATACACAGTACACATCCCAGCACACCTGTCCCTCGATGCTCACACAAGCGGAACACCTAGAGCTCAGACAAGGTCTAAGACAACCAGTAACAAAGGGCTGGTTTACGGCACTAGTTCCTGGCACTGTACACATACCAGATGGCACTAACACTCGACTGTGGTGCTTCAGGGTACATGGAGCCTCTACAGGCACTCACTGCATTCCCACACAGTCATTGTTTATGTAAACAGTCACATTATCGCACATGTGGCTCCCTCCACACACACAACCCTCCCCCCCCCCAACACACACAATCAACCCCCCCAAACACACACAACCCAAGCCCCCCCCCCAACACACACAATCAACCCCCCCCCCAAACACACACAACCCAAGGCCCCCCCCCCCAAAGGGGCGCCTGGTAGCCTGGTTGATAGCGCGCAGTTTTCGAAATTCTGTGGCGGGAGTTCGATTCCCGCACCAGGCAGAAACAAATGGGCAAAGTTTTTTTTCACCCCTGAATGCCCCGGTTACCTAGCAGTAAATAGGTACCTGGGAGTTAGTCAGCTGTCACGGGCTGCTTCCTGGTGTGTGTGTGTGTGTGTGTGTGTGTGTGTGTGTGTGTGTGTGTGTGTGTGTGTGTGTGTGTGTGTGTGTGTGTGTGTGTGTGTGGAGGAAAAAAAATTAGTAGTGAACAGTTGATTGACAGTTGAGAGGCGGGACGAAAAAGCAAAGCTCAACCTCCGCAAACACAACTAGGTGAATACACACAAAGACCCCCCCCCCCCCCTCCCCAAACACACACAAGCAGCCTGACCGTACTCAATCAAGCCACTCCCGCATGCTGTTAGGGTCACAATGCAGGCAGCAGCCAGGAGGCGGCCCTCATACACTGGTGCCACTCACAGCCACTCCCCCCCCCCCTCCCCCCGTGATGTTGCACCACCACCGTCACTTCTCGCTCAAGCATGTTAACGGGCCAACAGCTAGTGCTTGAAACGTTGTTCAATGTCAACACATCTCTTTTGACTAGTTGTATATGGAAGGGGCTCCAGTTGTTCCAAGCATCAGTATTGCAGCCTAAATAGATAGTAAGATTTTTTTTTTTTCAACGATTTTTACACATTTTCAATAAGAAATTCCAACCACAAGTTTCAAATGAAATCGTTTCTATGAGACTCTTCTATCACATTAGCATATAATGAAGGATATAATTCAGCGGATTTTCTAAAATATGTTTAGTTTTACTAATACAAATAGTCAAGGTTGCCACAAAAAATTATGCAAATATATCATGTTTATTACTATTATAAAATCAATAATTGAACTTGGGGAAAAAAATTGAACTATTTGGTCGAAGCATAAACTCTACATATAAGGTGTAAAGTTTCATGTAAATTGAATAAAAAAATGAAAGATATAAGAAAATTTAAGTTACTCGAAAATAAATAACTAAAAACTAAAGGCTAAGGTGCTGCCATCTGTGGCTGAGGTTGACAACCAATTTCCACCAAAATTGGCACGCTTACAGATAAACTTACGTGCAGTCAGGTGTACAAATTTCATGTAAATCGTCCGATTAACAAATAAGAAAAAAAAAAATGTCGTTTAACTATTTTTGGGGAGATAAAACTAATTATTAAATATTTTTATTATATGTTATTGTGATAGCTGAGAGTCATAGACGTGATTTCAGTTGACAGATCAAAAACCATTTGAAACCCTTTCCATATAAAACTCGTCAAAAAAGTTTGATTGAAATCGAACTAGTTTTAATTTATTGCATATTTTGGGCATTTTTGGAACTAAAGCCCCCCTTTAAGATGTGTGTTAAGAAAACGCACATCCTTAAGAGGTTGTCATTTGCATGTGCTTGTTCATTTAGGCTACTCCCTGGTATTCTTTCCGATATAACTGTATTAGCTAGGTTCTTCCATTTCAGGTGCCGTAGGTTGAAGTTCCCAAGCAGGATGATGTTCAGGGCTGGATTTGTGAGGTTTTCCAAGCAGTGTTCTATTTTCATTAGTTGGTCTTTAAACTGCTGAGGGTTTGTCTCCGGTGACTTATATACAAGGACAATAATTACATTTAGGATCTCTATTTTGATTATCAGCACTTCCACCATATCATTTGTGGTGTTTAGCAGCTCAGTACAGATGAGTGTCTCTTTGATGTAGAGGCTGACCCCACCCTGTAGCTTGTGTTTCCTGTCACATGACCCCATCCTGTAGCCTGTGTTTCCTGCCACATGACCCCATCCTGCAGCCTATGTTTCCTGTCACATGACCCCACCCTGTAGCCTATGTTTCCTGTCACATGACCCCATCCTGTAGCCTATGTTTCCTGTCACATGACCCCACCCTGTAGCCTGTGTTTCCTGTCACATGACCCCACCCTGTAGCCTGTGTTTCCTGTCACATGACCCCATCCTGTAGCCTATGTTTCCTGTCACATGACCCCACCCTGTAGCCTGTGTTTCCTGTCCCATGACCCCATCCTGTAGCCTATGTTTCCTGTCACATGACCCCACCCTGTAGCCTGTGTTTCCTGCCACATGACCCCACCCTGTAGCCTGTGTTTCCTGTCCCATGACCCCACCCTGTAGCCTGTGTTTCCTGTCACATGACCCCAACCAGTAGCCTGTGTTTCCTGCCACATGACCCCATCCTGTAGCCTGTGTTTCCTGCCACATGACCCTACCCTGTAGCCTGTGTTTCCTGTCACATGACCCCATCCTGTAGCCTGTGTTTCCTGCCACATGACCCTACCCTGTAGCCTGTGTTTCCTGTCACATGACCCCATCCTGTAGCCTGTGTTTCCTGCCACATCTGAAAAGACTACTCCGGGATCCCTATTTCACGATCATTGTATAGTGACCACCAGGGAGAGGATGGTGCACGTATAGTGACCACCAGGGAGAGGATGGTGCACGTATAGTGACCACCAGGGAGAGGATGGTGCACGTATAGTGACCACCAGGGAGAGGATGGTGCACGTATAGTGACCACCAGGGAGAGGATGGTGCACGTATAGTGACCACCAGGGAGAGGATGGTGCACGTATAGTGACCACCAGGGAGAGGATGGTGCACGTATAGTGACCACCAGGGAGAGGATGGTGCACGTATAGTGACCACCAGGGAGAGGATGGTGCACGTATAGTGACCACCAGGGAGAGGATGGTGCACGTATAGTGACCACCAGGGAGAGGATGGTGCACGTATAGTGACCACCAGGGAGAGGATGGTGCACGTATAGTGACCACCAGGGAGAGGATGGTGCACGTATAGTGACCACCAGGGAGAGGATGGTGCACGTATAGTGACCACCAGGGAGAGGATGGTGCACGTATAGTGACCACCAGGGAGAGGATGGTGCACGTATAGTGACCACCAGGGAGAGGATGGTGCACGTATAGTGACCACCAGGGAGAGGATGGTGCACGTACAGTGAGAGGGTGCTGACCCTCGTGACCTCAACTGTGAACCGTGACCAAGCTCCCTAAAGTTCTCAAGAGAATGATTTAGTGGATTTTAATGGAATAACTGACGTGGTACAGTGGTAGAGGTGACGGTGAGGGTCACAGTAATGGAGCGGTGACGGTGAGGGTCACAGTATTGGAGCGGTGACGGTGAGGGTCACAGTAATGGAGAGGTGACGGTGAGGGTCACAGTAATGGAGAGGTGACGGTGAGGGTCACAGTAATGGAGAGGTGACGGTGAGGGTCACAGTAATGGAGAGGTGACGGTGAGGGTCACAGTAATGGAGAGGTGACGGTGAGGGTCACAGTAATGGAGAGGTGACGGTGAGGGTCACAGTAATGGAGCGGTGAGGGTCACAGTAATGGAGCGGTGACGGTGAGGGTCACAGTAATAGAGCGGTGACGGTGAGGGTCACAGTAATGGAGCGGTGACGGTGAGGGTCACAGTATTGGAGCGGTGACGGTGAGGGTCACAGTAATTGAGGGGTGACGGTGAGGGTCACAGTAATGGAGAGGTGACGGTGAGGGTCACAGTAATGGAGAGGTGACGGTGAGGGTCACAGTAATGGAGAGGTGACGGTGAGGGTCACAGTAATGGAGAGGTGACGGTGAGGGTCACAGTAATGGAGAAGTGACGGTGAGGGTCACAGTAATGGAGAAGTGACGGTGAGGGTCACAGTAATGGAGACGTGACGGTGAGGGTCACAGTAATGGAGAGGTGACGGTGAGGGTCACAGTAATGGAGAGGTGACGGTGAGGGTCACAGTAATGGAGAGGTGACAGTGAGGGTCACAGTAATGGAGAGGTGACAGTGAGGGTCACAGTAATGGAGAAGTGACAGTGAGGGTCACAGTAATGGAGAGGTGACGGTGAGGGTCACAGTAATGGAGAGGTGACAGTGAGGGTCACAGTAATGGAGAGGTGACAGTGAGGGTCACAGTAATGGAGAGGTGACGGTGAGGGTCACAGTAATGGAGAAGTGACGGTGAGGGTCACAGTAATGGAGAGGTGACAGTGAGGGTCACAGTAATGGAGAGGTGACAGTGAGGGTCACAGTAATGGAGAGGTGACAGTAAGGGTCACAGTAATGGAGAGGTGACGGTGAGGGTCACAGTAATGGAGGTGACGGTGAGGGTCGCAGTAACCTAGAAAGTGGTGGTGATAGTGAGGGGTCACAGTAACCTAGAAAGTGGTGGTGATAGTGAGGGGTCACAGTAACCTAGAAAGTGGTGGTGATAGTGAAGGGTCACAGTAACCTAGAAAGTGGTGGTGATAGTGAGGGGTCACAGTAACCTAGAAAGTGGTGGTGATAGTGAAGGGTCACAATAACCTAGAAAATGGTGGTGATAGTGACGGGTCACAGTAACAAGGGTTGCAAGAGACAACCCACTACCCCCCCCCCCCCACAGCTCTATAAAGCACACAAGAGCGCGGCTCACCAGGGGGGGGGGGGTCAAACACAAGGCTCCAGCACATACATTTACCACCAAAACTGTTCTTGCCAAGTAGACGCGCCTTTCATGGCGGTAAATACCATACTTGAAGTCACCAGAAACTAGCATATATATCTTATAACAAAAAAACAGGACAAGAAAAAACATATACTTTCTCAAACACATACCGTGACGAAGGTGTAGCATAAACATCATCGGTGATCAGATACACATCAGTAAACATGCTTCTCGTTCCCAAGTAAACACACACACACATACACACCAACACAGAGCCCTGGTCTAGACACAGGCTTGTACAGAACGACACGTACAGGTTTGGAACAGAATGTGCATCAGAAGTCAAGACACTCAGTGACCTGATCACAATTCGTCTGGAACGAGGAGGAAGTCATTCCTGACCCATATGTCTTAGGGAATATACTCATTTATCTAATTATAAAACAAAGATAATTGTGGCTCAACCTTTAGGCTGCTGTATGCACACCTCAGCCTTAAACAATTAACCAGGTTCGTATACTTACCTGCTTGATACCTGCTTGATGGGGTTCTGGGAGTTGTTCTACTCCCCAAGC
>NC_091150.1:48727452-48767452 GCF_040958095.1 Procambarus clarkii | reverse complement strand
GCTACCTAACCTAACCTAACCTAAAAAGATAGGTTAGGTTAGGTAGGGTTGGTTAGGTTTGGTCATATATCTACGTTAATTTTAACTCCAATAAAAAAATATTGACCTCATACATAATGAAATGGGTAGCTTTATCATCTCATAAGAAAAAAATTGAGAAAATATAATAATTCAGGAAAACTTGGCTTATTAGGCAAATCAGGCCTTGCATAGTAGGCCGAGAAGTGCGTTCTGGCTACTAGGTACGACATATATATATATATATATATATATATATATATATATATATATATA
Organism: Procambarus clarkii; assembly: GCF_040958095.1. Classification (NCBI taxonomy): domain Eukaryota; kingdom Metazoa; phylum Arthropoda; class Malacostraca; order Decapoda; family Cambaridae; genus Procambarus; species Procambarus clarkii. The sequence goes on along the minus strand of NC_091150.1, from coordinate 48,767,158 downwards.
TATATATATATATATATATATATATATATATATATATATATATATATATGACACTCTTAACAGTGTCTATATATGACAGTGTATATATATGACACGCTGAAGAGTTAAGACATCCGTTAGATAGAAGCATAAAAGTCTAAATGCATAGTTAACTTGGTACAAAATTTCACTTTTAATATCTGGGACAAAACTGACGAACTTGAACGAAACAATATGTAAAATATGAGACTACCGTGTGCGCGCGCGCATCCACGCTGAAATACGCGCGCATGCGCTCATTCAACTAAAAAAAAATGGGTCATTGTCTAGTGACTCAATAAATCGATGTGACTCACTCTCATCTCCTCCACTCCCTGGCCTAATACAGTGAGTGAGTGAGTGAGTGAGTGAGTGAGTGAGTGTGTGTGTGTGTGTGTGTGTGTGTGTGTGTGTGTGTGTGTGTGTGTGTGTGTGTGTGTGTGTTTGTTTTCCACTCCAGCGATCAAAAGACATATTTCCCGGTAATGTTTCACAACTCTACAACACTTGTTCCCACAACAATACTTATCCAGGTCTTTCATGAACCGAAATATATTACAATTTATATCCATACATACAGTACATGTATTTATTAATACTTGGAGAATACCAAGTAGAATTCTTGCAGTGGATTCTGGGAGCTCTCCTCCTCCTCCAAGCCCGACCCAGGGGGGGGGGGGGCAGGCTCCTCCAAGCCCGACCCAGGGGGGGGGGGGGGGGCAGGCTCCTCCAAGCCCCCAACAGTCGGGTTCGTTCTCGGCTGCAAGCAACAGCCTGTTGGACCAAGTTATCTCAAGTCGAGCCAGACCTCAGGCCGGGCTCGGGGGAGTAGATGAACTCCCAAGACATTCTCCAGGTAAACTCCTGGTAAGGTCAGTAGGTCGACCGATGTGGGGGGGGGGGGCCTCCATACTAACCTATCATGTATATATGCTGGCTGCCTGTCCCCGCCGACACAATGAATTATTATTACTATTAAAACATTAAACACGCTGCGTCGACTCTGCCTCTCACTCCAACTCATCGCTGCCTCTCACTCCAACTCATGCGTCTCATCACCCTCACCAACGCCCCCTCACCGCGTGCTCAGTGCTCCACGGGTGATGTGGTGGAGGCTGACTCCATACACAGTTTCAAGTGTAGATATGACAGAGCCCGATAGGCTCAGGAATCTGTACACCTGTTGATTGACGGTTGAGAGGCGGGACCAAAGAGCCAGAGCTCAACCCCCGCAAACACAACTAGGTGAGTACAGGAGAGGCCTCCCTACCCCGCCTCTATCTTCCCTTGCTGCCCGAAATCAATGCCCCCCCCCCCCTTCCCCTGGTCTCTGACCAGGCCTCCTGGTTGGTGGTCTGGATAACCAAGCTGTTAATTAAGACACCGCTGCTCGCAGCCTGACGTACGACTCCCAGCCTGGGGCCAGATTCACGAAAGCACTTACACAAACACTTACGAACCTGTACATCTTTTCTCAATCTTTGGCGGCTTTGTTTCCAATTATTAAATAGTTAATGAGCTCCGAAGCACCAGGAGGCTGTTTATAACAATAACAACAGTTGAATGGGAAGTTTTCATGCTTGTAAACTGTTTAATAAATGTTACCAAAGCCGTCAAAGATTGAGGAAAGATGTACACGTTCGTAAGTGCTTTCGTGAATCTGGCCGCTGGTTGTTCATCCTCACCACCACCCGGCAGAGCGCGGGTGCCCAGAGCAGTTACCAGTCAAACACAACGATTTTAAAGTTACTACAATGTTATAAGATCGCAATAATAGTCAAATAGCGTTGTCCGTTTGTTTGCAATAACTAGGACATGACAACGGCATATAAGTTTCTCGGCAGAAATTAAGAAATGAGGTGAAGTCATTTTCATTGCCAGAAACATCAGAGGCCCTGCTTGATGGGGTTCTTGGAATTCTTCTACCAAGCCCGGCCCGGGGCCAGGTTTGACTTGTGAGAGTTTGGTCCACCAGGCTGTTGCTTGGAGCGGCCCGCAGGTCCGCATATCCACCACAGCCCGGTTGGTCCGGCACTTCTTGGAGAAAATAGTCCAGTTTTCTCTTGAAGATGTCCACGGTTGTTCCGGCAATATTTCTTCTAGTCGCTGGGAGGACGTTGAACAACCGCGGACCTCTGATGTTTATACAGTGTTCTCTGATTGTGCCTATGGCACCTCTGCTCTTCACTTGTTCTATTCTACATTTTCTTCCATATCGTTCACTCCAGTACGTTGTTATTTTACTGTGTAGATTTGGGACCTGGCCCTCCAGTATTTTCCACGTGTATTTGTTAGGGTGGGGGGGGGGATATGTTAGGGAGAGAGGGGGGATGTTGGGGAGAGAGGGGGGATGTTGGGGAGAAGGGGGATGTTGGGGGAGAAGCGGAGAGGGGGGATATATATATATGGGGGATATATCAGTCTATGTTGTCTAAACACTATTGTTCACGTTGTAAGCGTCATGTTCTACACGTCTTCATTACCGTCATTATAATCAGGTGTTAGGCAGGTGTTATATACATTGTTCTGGTACAAATAATGTACTTCATTTTGCATGTAATCTAAATCACTCCTAAATTTCAACTATAAGTTTTTTGGGAGACCTACACACAGCCCGGTGCTTGCCACGTCTCGGTGCTATGGTATAACAAGGCACTGGAGATCAGAGAACTGCCAGACAGCTGGAAGAGAGCCTATGTCAGCTCCAATAGTCAATATGGGAGACCAAGAGCTACAGGGCCACTGTCTCTTAACCCAGATATTAAGAAAGGCAACGGAAATTAAAAACACTGAAAAGAGTGAGAAATAGAACATATAGAGAGAAGAGCCTTGATAACGATATCATCATGAGTTGAGGGTCTTGACTCACACACTTGAGCAAATTCACTGATCGAGCGACGGAGATCTGACATGACACATTGTAATGCCGTAGTATTGATTGATTTATTTTAGTCCCCCCTGGGTAGTAGGTGCTGTTTTCTAAGTGTCAATACCTTCAAAGTATATACAATGGCTATTATTATACCCTCCCAAACTCCGAACAGTAATTAAGAATGCAATTCAGGTTTGTTTATGTTAAGCAAATTATTCGACAGTAAAGAAATATCAATTTATTCCCATGTTTAGACAAGAACCACCCCCCCCATCCTCCCCTCCCTGGCGTCATACTATGTAGTCTGCCTACTGCTGAACACACGCCTCCCGACATCTACCACACATAGGACTATTGCACGAGGAAGGCGCTCTTGGGCACCCTCCTTCTCCCCATCCCAAATCCTTATCCTGACCCCCTTTCCAGTGATATATAGTCATAATGACTTGGCGCTTTCCCTTGATAACTCCCTCCCTCCCTCCAGTGGATAAGGCATACTCTGTATGCCTTATCCATATAAGTCTGTGAGTGAAGAGAGGATTGAGTAGGCGCCAATACTTAACTGTTCGCACCTGATCACCTCAGCAGTAATTGGGTACTAGGGGCCAGATTCACGAAGCAGTTACGCAAGCACTTGCGAACCTGTACATCTTTTTCACAATCTTTGGCGGCTTTGTTTACAATTATTAAACAGGTAATGAGCTCCGAAGCACCATGAGGTTGTTTATAACAAAAGTTCATTGGGAAGTTTTCATGCTTGTAAACTGTTTAATATATGTAACCAAAGCCGTCAAAGATTGAGGAAAGATGTACACGTTCATAAGTACTTGCGTAACCGCTTCGTGAATTTGCCCCCCCCCCCTGGTTGTTAACCGACTGATGGGTTGTGTTCTAGGGAAGACTAGTCGAGTCAGGCTCACCAAGAGCTGTGGGAAGGGACGGCTCTCAGCCTGTTGACAGGAGTCAACAGCCAACCGCTCCTGTACCCCCCCCCCTTGTACACTTCTTCACTCCAAGCACAACTGTTCCCCCTGATTACTTCAACCACAACTGTACACCTGTTCATTCCAGTCACAACTGTACACCTGTTCATTCCAGTCACAACTGTACATTTGTTCATTCCAGTCACAACTGTACACCTGTTCACTCCAGTCACAACTGTACACCTGTTCACTCCAGTCACAACTGTACACCTGTTCACTCCAGTCACAACTGTACACCTGTTCACTCCAGTCACAACTGTACACCTGTTCACTCCAGTCACAACTGTACACCTGTTCACTCCAGTCACAACTGTACACCTGTTCACTCCAGTCACAACTGTACACCTGTTCACTCCAGTCACAACTGTACACCTGTTCACTCCAGTCACAACTGTACACCTGTTCACTCCAGTCACAACTGTACACCTGTTCACTCCAGTCACAACTGTACACCTGTTCACTCCAGTCACAACTGTACACCTGTTCACTCCAGTCACAACTGTACACCTGTTCACTCCAGTCACAACTGTACACCTGTTCACTCCAGTCACAACTGTACACCTGTTCACTCCAGTCACAACTGTACACCTGTTCTCTCCAGTCACAACTGTACACCTGTTCACTCCAGTCACAACTGTACACCTGTTCATTCCAGCCACAACTGTACACCTGTTCATTCCAGCCACAACTGTACACCTGTTCATTCCAGCCACAACTGTACACCTGTTCATTCCAGCCACAACTGTACACCTGTTCATTCCAGCCACAACTGTACACCTGTTCATTCCAGCCACAACTGTACACCTGTTCATTCCAGCCACAACTGTACACCTGTTCATTCCAGCCACAACTGTACACCTGTTCATTCCAGTCACAACTGTACACCTGTTCATTCCAGTCACAACTGTACACCTGTTCATTCCAGTCACAACTGTACACCTGTTCATTCCAGTCACAACTGTACACCTGTTCACTCCAGTCACAACTGTACACTTGTTCACTCCAGTCACAACTGTACACCTGTTCACTCCAGTCACAACTGTACACTTGTTCACTCCAGTCACAACTGTACACCTGTTCACTCCAGTCACAACTGTACACTTGTTCACTCCAGTCACAACTGTACACCTATTCATTCCAGCCACCACAGTACATCTTAGCACTACGAGGTCCGTCATAACAACAACGTAGGGTAGATGACGACATCTTAGCGCTACGAGGTCGGTCACAATCTGTACTGTGACTCATCTGTTCTGAGTCGCTCACTCAGTACTGAGCGAGCGACTATAGTCGCTCATCTGAACTGAGCTGCTAAACACCACAAATGATATGGTGGAAGTGCTGATAATCAAAATAGAGATCCTAAATGTAGTTATTGTCCTTGTATATAAGTCACCGGAGGCAAACCCTCAGCAGTTTAAAGACCAACTAATGAAAATAGAACACTGCTTGGAAAACCTCACAAATCCAGCCCCGAACTTCATCCTGCTTGGGGACTTCAACCTACGGCACCTGAAATGAAAGCACCTGGCTAATACCGTAATATCAGAAAGAATACCAAGAAGTAGCCTAAATGAACAGGCACATGCAAATGACCTGCTACGGATGTGCGATAGGTTTGCCTTAAAACAGCAAATAGTAGAACCAACTAGGAAGCAGAACACGCTGGACCTCATTTTCACTAATAATGATGAATTGATCGGGAACATAATGATTACAAATACCTGTTACTCAGATCACAACTTAATTGAAGTTATGACAACCATGGGGAACAGACCTTCAAAACCAGTCCCGATTTCCGGTGGAGGAGATTTCAGCAAATTCAACTTCAATAATAACAGATAAACTGGGAGCAAATAAACCAGGACTTCACTGAAATAAACTGGGAAGAACAGCGAGAAAATGCAAACCTGAACCAGTGGCTGGAAAAAATAAGCTCAGTAGCAGTAAAAATATGTTCAAACCGCATACCCCTAAGAAAAAAGAGGTAGAGATGCAGATTGGAACGGGAACGTCGTTTCCTCTATACGCGAAGAAAACGAATCGCGGAACAACTTGAGAATTGCACCCTATCTCAAGAACGGCGAAGAAGGTTAGGTAGAGAAATAGAAACAATTGAACTCAAGCTACAAGAAACACACAAAACCCAGGAGAGGCAAAGAGAGCAAAAGGCCAACAGTGAAATAGAGAGAAATCCGAAATATGAGATGCTGTACCGAGATGATGATATTTTTCAAAACGCTTGTGCTCTCTAGAGTGGAGTACTGCTGCACAATGACAGCCCCTTGCAAAGCTGGAGAAATTGCTGACCTGGAGAGCGTGCAGAGATCCTTTACTGCTAGAATCTACTCGGTAAAACATCTAAACTACTGGGACCACCTAAAGAGCCTCAATCTGTATTTTCTTGAGTGCAGGCGGGAGAGATACATAAGAATTTACACGTGAAAAATAGTAAAGGGGCTGGTCCCAAACCTGCACATAGAAATAACATCACATGAGACCAGGAGGCATGGCAGGATGTGCAGAATACCCCCGTTGAAGAGCAGAGGTGCAACAGGTACTCTGAGAGAGAACTATCAACATCAGAGGCCCGAGACTGTTCAACACGCTTCCACTACACATAAGGGGCATAACTGGCCGACCCCTCACAGTGTTCAAGAGAGAACTGGATAAACACTTCCAAAGGATACCTGATCAACCAGGCTGTGATTCGTACGTCAGGCTGCGAGCAGCCGCGTCCAACAGCCCGGTTGACAAGTCCAGCAACCAGGAGGCCTGGTCGATGACCGGACCGCGGGGACGCTAAGCCCCGGAAGCACCTCAAGGTACAACAACAACGTAGGGTAGAGGGCGACATCTTAGCGCCGAGGAACTTGTAAGCTCCTCACTAGAGACTAAGCCGCTGCCAGGATCACAGATCTCTCAGGTGGACACTTAGTGCTCTGTGAACCATGTCGCTACACACACACACACACACACACACACACACACACACACACACACACACACACACACACACACACACACACACACTGTGTGGTGGAGGCTGACTCCATACACAGTTTCAAATGTAGATATGATAAGAGCCCAGTAGGCTCAGGAATCTGTACACCAGTTGATTGACAGTTGAGAGGCGGGACCAAAGAGCCAAAGCTCAACCCCCGCAAGCACAATTAGGCGAGTACACACACAACAGTCAGCTGAATGGCGCGAGATGTGGCCCAGGAGCTGGCGACCACGTGAAAGGCAATGACAGTGAAAACACACACACACACACACACACAACCAGCCGTCCACGTGCTGTGGCTGTAGGAGCAGCCAGGCATCATCAAGGAGAGCACTATAGACGGGTCCGCCCCAGGAGGTGGTCCAGACCAGCGCCCCCATCGCCGCGCTCTTCACCACCCGGGCGGCCCCGGGGCGCCCCGTCCTCACCACTGAGGCGTGGCGGCCGCCTCGCACGCCTCCACACGCCTCTACGTCACCTTTACCGGCATCTCTTCCGGGTTACACTGTACGGGGACTGGCTGACAGCTTCACAGCGCTCGAAAACCGGTGCCGGCATTACAATTATGACGTCACACACCTCGTCCACACACCAGGGTTGTATATCACACACACACACACACACGTCTACACACACACACACACACACACACACACACACACACACACACACACACACACACACACACACACACACACACACACACACACACACACACACACACACGTTTCTCGGGTTTTAGAGCCTACTTGAGACATGCAGATCCTTATCTTCAAGCTATGAAGGCAGTAGGGAAGGTAGGGAAGGTAGGGAAGGTGGGGAAGGTGGGGTTAGGTAGGGAAGGTGGGGAAGGTGGGGAAGGTAGGGAAGGTGGGGAAGGTGGGGAAGGTGGAGAAGGTGGGGAAGGTGGAGAAGGTGGGGAAGGTGGGGAAGGTGGGGAAGGTGGAGAAGGTGGAGAAGGTGGAGAAGGTGGAGAAGGTGGAGAAGGTGGAGAAGGTGGGGAAGGTGGAGAAGGTGGGGAAGGTGGGGAAGGTGGAGAAGGTGGAGAAGGTGGAGAAGGTGGAGAAGGTGGAGAAGGTGGAGAAGGTGGAGAAGGTGGGGAAGGTGGGGAAGGTGGAGAAGGTGGGGAAGGTGGGGAAGGTGGGGAAGGTGGAGAAGGTGGGGAAGGTGGAGAAGGTGGGGAAGGTGGGGAAGGTGGGGAAGGTGGGGAAGGTGGGGAAGGTGGGGAAGGTGGGGAAGGTAGGGAAGGTGGGGAAGGTGGGGAAGGTCGGAAGGTAGACCCTCACCCCCCCCCCCCCCCCAATAATACCACAGGAGAACGATCACTTTAAACGAAGTCGAGCTTATGGGCATTTATCTAGCCACTGAATACCTTAAGCTCAATGGTGGTGGAGTTATTTTCTGTGACTCTAAAAGTGCTCTGCAGTCCTTAAATAACCCATCACAATGTATGCCTGAAGTAGCTTGTAATATTAAATGGAATGTAATTTTTGCCAATGATAATAACTCTTGTATAAAATTTGTGTGGCTCCCATCCCATGTTGGAGTTGGAAAACATGACTTTGTAGATGGATTGGCCAATGAGGCTTGCAGGAAAGAAAACATTGATTATGACTTTGGACTATCTAATGCAGTTATTAGAAACATACAAATTAAAGAAATTAATTCAGATTTAGAAGAACTAAGAAATGCCCAGAGACCTGAAAGCTGCAGTATTAAAAGTTATGACAAGTTTTGTAATAATAGGTATTTGTATGGTCAGCACAGTAACCGAACCAGGCAATGTGATGTAGTCACTGCGCGAATTCGCCTTGGCTATAGACACATCTGGCAGGTTAGTGAGGCTGAGCCACTACCAGAATACTCTGATTGTAAACTCTGTGATAAACCTTTAATGCATTTAATAGAACACTATATTGATGAATGTGAAACCGTAAAGGACTTTAGACCTCCTGGCCTCTTGTACCACCAACTGTGTAACTATTTTATTGACTCAGGTGTTCTGGACGACATCCTAACAATTTACCCAAAATTTGCTTGTCCATTTTAAAGAATGAAGAACAATTTTTTTAATTATATTACTTCTAAGCTGCATCACTCATGAACCCATCCCTGCCCTTGTGTGGCAGTGCACAATAGAAAGTTGTTTTCACATATCCATACATTAAAACATTGATTGTAACCATGATATATATGTGCTTCCGCCTACAGTTTAGACCTATTGTCTTGTGTATGACCCTCTGTCCTGCGTGACAGTGAATACCAGAATTATCCTCACTTTAATAAGACTATCAAAATTCTCAGATTAGGCAAAATTGTAATTAATTTTGTCAATAAAGATGTTAATAATAATCGGCCATAACACCTTTTGAAGACAAATAATCAGAAGTTCTAGTAGCTGGAGAACAATAATAATGGAGTGTTACAACGTTAGTTATAAATCCTACAGACCCTATGCATGCCAGCACTCACACTAGACAACGAGGACACTGCGGAGACATGGTAACGAACTACAAGATATTTGGATCAATCGACAGGGTAAACTTAAATAAGCCGGATAACGTGAGATATGAAGGCAGAGCCAAATTACTCATAAAGTTAATAGGAAGAATTTCTACAATGGTAAAGTAGTGACTAGGAATGAATTAATGAGTAATGTTGTGGAGACGAAACTCCGAATACTGAGTTAAAAGCCTGAAAATCAGCTCAATTTTTGGAAAATCATATTCAAGTTCTCTCTCTCTCTCCTGTCCTCTGTCACCCCCCCCCCCGCCCCCCTCCACACACACACACACGTCACCCTATTGGAATTGATATGGTAGATAAAGACAGGTTATTTAACACAAGGGACACACGCACTAGGGGACACACGTGGAAATTGATTGGCCAAATGAGCCACAGAGATATTAGAAAGAACTTTTTTAGTGTCAGAGTGGTTGACAAATGGAATGCATTAGGAAGTGATGTGGTGGAGGTTGACTCCATACACAGTTTCAAGTGTAGACATGATAGAGCCCAGTAGGCTCAGGAATCTGTACACCAATTGATTGACAGTTGAGAGGCGGGACCAAAGAGCCAGAGCTCAACCCCAGCAAGCACAAATAGGTGAGTACACACACACGCGCACACACCCACCCACCCACACACACCCACCCACCCACCCACACACACACACACACCCACCCACCCACACCCACCCACCCACACACACCCACCCACCCACACACACACACCCACACACACACACACACACACACACACACACACACACACACACACACACACACACACACACACACACACCTGTAACATGTGGGCCACACAAGGTGAGAAAAGCCAGTCTCACGTCGCTTGTGAACTGGACAACTCTTGTTTTGAGTTTACACTGACTGATGACGTAGGGGTTGACTGGCTGTTTTGGGGTCAGTGTTAATTACGCGGCTGCACGAGTTGACGGAGGGGGGGCTGCACGAGTTGACGGGGGAGGGCTGCACGAGTTGACGGAGGGGGGCTGCACGAGTTGACGGAGGGAGGGTGCTGCACGAGTTGACGGGGGAGATGCACGAGTTGACGGGGGAGGGCTGCACGAGTTGACGGAGGGAGGGTGCTGCACGAGTTGACGGGGGAGATGCACGAGTTGACGGGGGAGGGCTGCACGAGTTGACGGAGGGGGGCTGCACGAGTTGACGGAGGGAGGGTGCTGCACGAGTTGACGGGGGAGGGCTGCACGAGTTGACGGGGGAGGGCTGCACGAGTTGACGGAGGGGGGCTGCACGAGTTGACGGAGGGGGGCTGCACGAGTTGATGGGGGAGGGCTGCACGAGTTGACGGGGGAGGGCTGCACGAGTTGACGGGGGAGGGCTGCACGAGTTGACGGGGGAGGGCTGCACGAGTTGACGGAGGGGGGCTGCACGAGTTGACGGAGGGGGGCTGCACGAGTTGACGGAGGGGGGCTGCACGAGAGTTGACGGAGGGGGGCTGCACGAGAGTTGACGGAGGGGGGCTGCACGAGTTGACGGAGGGGGGCTGCACGAGTTGACGGAGGGGGGGCTGCACGAGTTGACGGAGGGGGGCTGCACGAGTTGACGGGGGAGGGCTGCACGAGTTGACGGAGGGAGGGGCTGCACGAGTTGACGGAGGGAGGGGCTGCACGAGTTGACGGAGGGAGGGGCTGCACGAGTTGACGGAGGGAGGGGTTGCACGAGTTGACGGAGGGAAGGGCTGCACGAGTTGACGGAGGGAGGGGCTGCACGAGTTGACGGAGGGAGGGGCTGCACGAGTTGACGGAGGGAGGGGCTGCACGAGTTGACGGAGGGAGGGGCTGCACGAGTTGACGGAGGGGGGCTGCACGAGTTGACGGAGGGATACCTGATCAACCAGGCTGTGACTCATACGTCAGGCTGCGAGCAACCGCGTCTAACAGCCTGGTTGATCAGTCCAGCAACCAGGAGGCCTGGTCGACGACCGGGCCGCGGGGACACTAAGCCCCGGAAGCACCTCAAGGTAGCCTCAAGGTAGGGAGGGGCTGCACGAGTTGACGGGGGCGGGCTGCACGAGTTGACGGGGGCGGGCTGCACGAGTTGACGGAGGGGGGGCTGCACGAGTTGACGGAGGGGGGGCTGCACGAGTTGACGGAGGGGGGGCTGCACGAGTTGACGGAGGGGGGCTGCACGAGTTGACGGAGGGGGGCTGCACGAGTTGACGGAGGGGGGCTGCACGAGTTGACGGAGGGGGGCTGCACGAGTTGACGGAGGGGGGCTGCACGAGTTGACGGAGGGGGGCTGCACGAGTTGACGGAGGGGGGCTGCACGAGTTGACGGAGGGGGCTGCACGAGTTGACGGAGCAGCCCGACCTCTTGGGCCGCCAGACCGGACAAAATAAGGCTTACTGGAGGAGGCGAGGCCAAGACCTGACCGACACAGGCAAGGAAGGAGTCGTGGCCAGGTTGGCAGGACAGGTTGTGGAAGATAACAAGGTGATAACCTCTGAAGCACTACGAGGCTTCTTTATTATAATAATTACAACCTTGGCTTGTGACGTTTCCAGGCTCGTAAACCGTTTAATATATATGTAAGCAAGGCTGTCATTATTGAGGAAAGATGCAGAGGTTTCGTTGGTTGATGGGTTGGGGGTAGGGCACATGATGGCGTGGGTGCCAACCCTGGCACTGTGGGAGACGCTTGCAGGAGCAACACCGGATGAGGAACGTCACCGTCACTCACAACTGGTCGACCAACTTGTCAACCCCTCCAGTGACATCCACCGGTGGGGGGTGTGTCTACTGGTGGTGGTGGTTGTGGTGGTGCCTCTGGTGATGGTTGTGGTGCCTCTGGTGATGGTTGTGGTGCCTCTGGTGATGGTGGTTGTGCCTCTGGTGATGGTGGTTGTGCCTCTGGTGATGGTTGTGGTGCCTCTGGTGATGGTGGTGGTGCCTCTGGTGATGGTGGTGGTGCCTCTGGTGATGGTTGTGGTGCCTCTGGTGATGGTGGTGGTGCCTCTGCTGGTGGTGGTGGTGCCTCTGCTGGTGGTGGTGGTGCCTCTGCTGGTGGTGGTGGTGGTGCCTCTGCTGGTGGTGGTGGTGGTGCCTCTGCTGGTGGTGGTGGTGGTGCCTCTGCTGGTGGTGGTGGTGCCTCTGCTGGTGGTGGTGGTGGTGCCTCTGCTGGTGGTGGTGGTGGTGCCTCTGCTGGTGGTGGAGGTGGTGCCTCTACTGGTGGTGGCACTGGTTGTTCCTCTATTGTACATGACGACCCACACCCCGCCCACACACACCTGTCAACGCCCACACCCACACCTTTAACCCGTCCTCCCAGCCTCCCCACCACCCCCGCCCCCTCTCACCTCTCCACACTATCTCATACGGGCCACAAATAGTAACAGCCAGGTCGATCAAAGGTCAGACAATGCGACTCCGTCACGGGCTTGCCTGCAGGAAACAATACCTCTCCCCAACATTTTTTCAGGAGCCCGCCAGACCTCCCACACCAGACGCAAGGCTGGCAGAGAATCTCAGGCCCGCTTGCTGGAACCGTTGAAAGAAAAGGGGATGAAATGGGATGATAGGATTGTGGAATGGAGGGTTGGACAGGGAAAGGGGTGGGAGGGGGTGTTGGGAAAGGGGTGGGAGGGGGTGCTGGGAGAGGAGGAGTTTACCAAGAGTGTACCAGGGGCGCTGCAGCTTGTGGCGACACACGAGGTAATGTGAGAGGGTCCCTTTAAAGCAGCCGCCACGACCCCATACAATCCTCCCGCCAACCCTTACAACTCCACCAGCATGTATCAACCATTTACCCCAACCACTTACGAAACCTGTACATCTTTCCTAAACAGTGGCGCCTTGGTTGACATTAATTGAGTCGTTTATAAGGTGGGAAACGCTACGAGGTTGTTTGCAACGATAATAACCTTAGATTGTGATGTATCAAAATTCGTAAGCTCTTTATCATACCAAAGCCGCCTTGATTCTAAAGAAAGATGTAGATGTTTCGTAAGTGCTTACACCGATGCTTCACGAGTCCTGGCGCTGGTGTCACGATTAAATCGCCTTATTTTCGCTAATTACAGACAAAAGGTTCACTAGACCTTTTATACAAGGCAATAGCAAAGACCTTTTGGAGACTTTTTTTTTAACAATAAAACAGATACAATGGTTCCCAGAGTAAACAATATGCTTTAACTCGACGCCTTAACACCTAGAGTTTGTAACAACCAGAGCCAGTAACAACCAGAGCTTGTAACAACCAGAGCCAGTAACAACCAGAGCTTGTAACAACCAGAGCCAGTAACAACCAGAGCAAGTAACAACCAGAGCCCGTAACAACCAGAGCCAGTAACAACCAGAGCTTGTAACAACCAGAGCTTGTAACAACCAGAGCTTGTAACAACCAGAGCCAGTAACAACCAGAGCTTGTAACAACCAGAGCTTGTAACAACCAGAGCCAGTAACAACCAGAGCAAGTAACAACCAGAGCCCGTAACAACCAGAGCCAGTAACAACCAGAGCCAGTAACAACCAGAGCTTGTAACAACCAGAGCTTGTAACAACCAGAGCTTGTAACAACCAGAGCCCGTAACAACCAGAGCAAGTAACAACCAGAGCCCGTAACAACCAGAGCCAGTAACAACCAGAGCCAGTAACAACCAGAGCTTGTAACAACCAGAGCCCGTAACAACCAGAGCCCATAACAACCAGAGCCAGTAACAACCAGAGCCCGTAACAACCAGAGCCAGTAACAACCAGAGCTTGTAACAACCAGAGCTTGTAACAACCAGAGCTTGTAACAACCAGAGCCCGTAACAACCAGAGCCAGTAACAACCAGAGCTTGTAACAACCAGAGCCCGTAACAACCAGAGCCAGTAACAACCAGAGCCAGTAACAACCAGAGCCAGTAACAACCAGAGCCAGTAACAACCAGAGCCCGTAACAACCAGAGCCAGTAACAACCAGAGCCCGTAACAACCAGAGCCAGTAACAACCAGAGCCAGTAACAACCAGAGCCAGTAACAACCAGAGCCAGTAACAACCAGAGCCCGTAACAACCAGAGCCAGTAACAACCAGAGCTTGTAACAACCAGAGCTTGTAACAACCAGAGCCCATAACAACCAGAGCCAGTAACAACCAGAGCTTGTAACAACCAGAGCCCGTAACAACCAGAGCCAGTAACAACCAGAGCCAGTAACAACCAGAGCCAGTAACAACCAGAGCCAGTAACAACCAGAGCCCGTAACAACCAGAGCCAGTAACAACCAGAGCCCGTAACAACCAGAGCCAGTAACAACCAGAGCCCGTGTAACAAACTAGGCTGTTGTAAGAATTATTCCAGAAGGTTCCAGAAGTTAGAGTAGGGACCTGACCTCTCAACAACGCCCAGGACCCAGGGGAATTCGCGGTGGAAATAACCAACGCTTTGTTCATAGCTGCGTATAATGAATCATCCTATAGTATTCAGTAATTTAGAGAAATTAGCCTTTATTCATTTTGTATTAAAATTGTATTGTATAATAGTACTGGATACAATATCAAGAGTATTCTAATTATTGAGTTTAAGTCACCATCAGTGACGTCACGAATCAGATCTAACTTGTAAGGCGGAGTGACCGGCGGTCATAGGTCAGCAGGGTTGACAGGTCTACTATTTCTCAAAGTTCAATTAACCATTTTGGGGATCGGGAACAGCTCTGCCGTAGATGTTTGTGTAACTTAATTTCAGTAAAATAAGTCAACCAGTCTGGATCAATTAAGTACAACAGAGTTTAATTGTTATAACTTAAACCTTGCTAGTAACTTGGTAGAACTTTGACTGACTAGGCGGAAGGATACAATGCTCTGTCTGGGGTAGACCAGACAAGGAAGAAATCAGTGTGGAAACGGGAGCAGCTGGGATAAGAGGTCAAACATCTTACCTCTCCCCGAGACCAGCCCAACATCTAGAGCTGGTCGCCCAAGGTATAGTTGCTATTGTTAATTATAGGGATAGTCTTCTCATTTGCCACTCAGGTCAAGTAGGGAGTGTTAAAGTGACAGGGAGTGAACATATTTAGATTTTGTTTTAGTTTTCTTTTAATAAATTAAGTTAATAATTTGCATTTTTATTGTTTCCATTTGGTTATGTGTATACTTGTCCTGGTCACGTGGTCCACACGAGGCAGAGTTGGATTGGGCGCCGATTCTAACATCGAATCATTCCCGTGAAATTAATTCACACTCTTAAGTTTCCACGGTCATCGAGTGGGGATCAAGCCCCAAGGTTGATTAATTAGCGTGATCGATCCAGACCTCGATCATTGCTCTCGTGTTACTGGTCTGGTGGTGGCAGCGTAGAGGCGACTCTAGGGTTTTGCTCAGAGCCTAGGTCACGTCATACTGGGTGTAGAATCCTAAGTCGGTCAATCGTCTTAGGACCACGTGGCGTGGAGTTGGCTTTGGTAAAAGTTTTGGAGTCCCTTGGTAGAGAATAAAAAGTAAGAATACGGGTAGAGGGCAAAGAAGGAAGAGGGAAAGAGAGAGGAACCGAACCCGTGTTACACCCGTAACAACCAGAGCTTGTAACAACCAGAGCTTGTAACAACCAGAGCCCGTAACAACCAGAGCTTGTAACAACCAGAGCCCGTAACAACCAGAGCCCGTAACAACCAGAGCTTGTAACAACCAGAGCCCGTAACAACCAGAGCCAGTAACAACCAGAGCCAGAAGCAACCAGAGCCAGTAGCAACCAGAGCCAGTAACAACCAGAGCCCGTAACAACCACAGCCAGTAGCAACCAGAGCCCGTAACAACCACAGCCCGTAACAACCACAGCCCGTAACAACCACAGCCCGTAACAACCAGAGCTTGTAACAACCAGAGCCAGTAACAACCAGACCCCGTAACAACCAGAGCCCGTAACAACCAGAGCCCGTAACAACCAGAGCCCGTAACAACCAGAGCCCGTAACAACCAGAGCCCGTAACAACCAGAGCCCGTAACAACCAGAACTTGTAACAACCAGAGCCAGTAACAACCAGAGCCCGTAACAACCAGAGCTTGTAACAACCAGAGCCCGTAACAACCAGAGCCAGTAACAACCAGAGCCAGTAACAACCAGAGCCCGTAACAACCAGAGCCCGTAACAACCAGAGCCAGTAACAACCAGAGCTTGTAACAACCAGAGCCAGTAACAACCAGAGCCAGTAGCAACCAGAGCCAGCAACAACCAGAGCCAGCAACAACCAGAGCCAGCAACAACCAGAGCCCGTAACAACCAGAGCCCGTAACAACCAGAGCTTGTAACAACCAGAGCCCGTAACAACCAGAGCCCGTAACAACCAGAGCCAGTAACAACCAGAGCCAGCAACAACCAGAGCCAGCAACAACCAGAGCCAGCAACAACCAGAGCCAGCAACAACCAGAGCCCGTAACAACCAGAGCCAGTAACAACCAGAGCCAGCAACAACCAGAGCCAGCAACAACCAGAGCCCGTAACAACCAGAGCCAGTAACAACCAGAGCCCGTAACAACCAGAGGCAGTAACAACCAGAGCCAGTAACAACCAGAGCCCGTAACAACCAGAGCCCGTAACAACCAGAGCCCATAACAACCAGAGCCCGTAACCAGAGCCAGTAACAACCAGAGGCAGTAACAACCAGAGCCAGTAACAACCAGAGCCAGCAACAACCAGAGCCAGCAACAACCAGAGCCAGTAACAACCAGAGCCAGCAACAACCAGAGCCAGGAACAACCAGAGCCAGTAACAACCAGAGCCAGTAACAACCAGAGGCAGTAACAACCAGAGCCAGTAACAACCAGAGCCCATAACAACCAGAGCCAGTAACAACCAGAGCCCGTAACAACCAGAGCCCGTAACAACCAGAGCCCGTAACAACCAGAGCCAGTAACAACCAGAGCCAGTAACAACCAGAGCCAGTAACAACCAGAGCCAGTAACAACCAGAGCCCATAACAACCAGAGCCAGTAACAACCAGAGCCCATAACAACCAGAGCCAGTAACAACCAGAGCCCATAACAACCAGAGCCAGTAACAACCAGAGCCAGCAACAACCAGAGCCCATAACAACCAGAGCCAGTAACAACCAGAGCCAGTAACAACCAGAGCCCATAACAACCAGAGCCAGTAACAACCAGAGCCAGTAACAACCAGAGCCCATAACAACCAGAGCCAGTAACAACCAGAGCCCATAACAACCAGAGCCAGTAACAACCAGAGCCCGTAACAACCAGAGCCAGTAACAACCAGAGCTAGTAACAACCAGAGCCCATAACAACCAGAGCCCGTAACAACCAGAGCCAGTAACAACCAGAGCCAGTAACAACCAGAGCCAGTAACAACCAGAGCCCGTAACAACCAGAGGCAGTAACAATCAGAGCCAGTAACAACCAGAGCCAGTAACAACCAGAGCCAGTAACAACCAGAGCCAGTAACAACCAGAGCCCATAACAACCAGAGCCCGTAACAACCAGAGCCAGTAACAACCAGAGCCCGTAACAACCAGAGCCCGTAACAACCAGAGCCCGTAACAACCAGAGCCAGTAACAACCAGAGCCAGTAACAACCAGAGCCCATAACAACCAGAGCCCGTAACAACCAGAGCCAGTAACAACCACAGCCCGTAACAACCAGAGCCAGTAACAACCAGAGCCCATAACAACCAGAGGCAGTAACAACCAGAGCCCATAACAACCAGAGCCAGTAACAAGCAGAGCCAGTAACAACCAGAGCTTGTAACAACCAGAGCCAGTAACAAGCAGAGCCCATAACAACCAGAGGCAGTAACAACCAGAGCTTGTAACAACCAGAGCCAGTAACAACCAGAGCCCATAACAACCAGAGGCAGTAACAACCAGAGCCAGTAACAACCAGAGCCCATAACAACCACAGCCAGTAACAACCAGAGCCCATAACAACCAGAGCCCATAACAACCAGAGCCAGTAACAACCAGAGCCCATAACAACCACAGCCAGTAACAACCAGAGCCAGTAACAACCAGAGCCCATAACAACCACAGCCAGTAACAACCAGAGCCCATAACAACCACAGCCAGTAACAACCAGAGGCCATAACAACCACAGCCAGTAACAACCAGAGCCCATAACAACCACAGCCAGTAACAACCAGAGCCCATAACAACCAGAGCCCATAACAACCAGAGCCCATAACAACCAGAGCCAGTAACAACCAGAGCCTCTAACAACCAGAGCCAGTAACAACCAGAGCCAGTAACAACCAGAGCCTCTAACAACCAGAGCCAGTAACAACCAGAGCCTCTAACAACCAGAGCCAGTAACAACCAGAGCCTCTAACAACCAGAGCCAGTAACAACTAGAGCCAGTAACAACCAGAGCCCATAACAAAACCAAACAAATGAAACAAAATAACATCATTATGAACACCAGGAAAATGTTTTAGCAACAAAAAGAGAAGAACAGTTTATAATGTCCAAACTCCGCCACCAACTGTGTCAAGCGCCACAACACACACACAACACAGGAACCACAACCCCAAAATATTTACACTAAGTAACACTTCCATAAACACAATAACGCAGCTGCCACAGCTGCAAGATAACTTGGATATCAGATTATAAGTTGGATATCAAGAACCTTTACAACAACATATGCCTTACCAATGATGCTACTTTTTTAGAACACTGGTGCTCTCTAGGGTGGAATATTGCTCTACATTAACAGCCACATTCAAAGCTGAAGAATTGTGAACCTGGAGACCGTGCAAAGAACTTTTACTTCCAGTATTCACTCAGAAAGAAACATTTAAATGTTTGTGACCGCTTAAAATGTCTAAATTTGTATTCGTTACAGTACAGGCGGGAGAGATGCATAATAATTTACATTTGCAAAATATTAGAAGGGCTGGTCGCAGAGCTGCACACAGAAATACCACCACACGAGACCAGAAGGCATGGCAGGATGTGCAGAATACCCCCGTTGAAGAGCAGAGGTGCAATAGGTACGCTGAGAGAGAACTCTATCCATATCAAGCTCACAAGACTTTCAACACACTCTTTGAACTTAAGGGGCATAACTAGTCGTCCACTCACAGATTTTAGAAGAGAACTCGATAAACACCTCCAAAGGATACCTGATGAATTGGGATGTGATTCACACATGAAGCCGAGACTAGCCGCATCCAACAGCCTGGTTGACCAGACCATCAACCAAGAGGCCTGGTCAGAGACTGGGCCGGGGGGACGTTGATCCTCGGAGCAAGTGCAAGGTAAATGAAAACTATATATCGTGTCACGTGGCGTTTATGTTCTCCGTATTCCCTCGAATTCCGAGATCTCTCCCGCTCTGGTACGGGAAGTGAGTACGGAGTAGTACTCAAGACGGGCCAGCACTAGTGATGTAAATAGTGTTACCTTTGTTGTGGGATCTCTGGATTTGAAAGTTCTCATAATGCATCCAATCATGTTCCTGGCCGCCGCTATATTTGCTCGGTTATGTGCTCTAAATGTCAGGCCGTCAGACATCATAATTCCCAAATATGTTTCATGTTGCTTTCCTTCTATGAGTAGGTCTAATTGTGTCCTGTACTCTGCGGTTCGTTTAAGTCCCCCATACGTTTCCCCCCATACTTCAGTACCTGGAACTTGTCACCGTTAAACACTTATTTTCCGTTGCCTAATCGAAGACTATTAAAATAAACTTGTAGTTTTTCAGTGTCTTCTTCAGTAGCAATTTTCATGCGGATTTTTTGCATCATCTGCAAAGGATGACACGAAGCTGTGACTAGTACTTTTGTCTATACCTGAGATAAGACTGAGAAATGCACCAGAAATGCAGGGCAGAGAAGTCCCCTGCCATGAACCATCCCCTTCCCCCCCCCTGCCATGCACCAGCCCCATCCCCTCCTGCCATGAACCAGCCCCTCCCCCCCCTGCCATGAACCATCCCCTCCCCCCCTGCCATGCACCAGCCCCTTCCCTGCCATGCACCAGCCCCCCTCCCTGCCATGCACCAGCCCCCCCCTGCCATGCACCAGCCCCCCTCCCTGCCATGCACCAGCCCCCCCTCCCTGCCATGCACCAGCCTACCCCTGCCATGCACCAGCCCCTCCCCCCACCCTGCACCAGCCCCCCCCCAGCCATGCACCAGCCCCCCCCCAGCCATGCACCAGCCCCCCCCCCCAGCCATGCACCAGCCCCCCCCCAGCCATGCACCAGCCCCCCCCCAGCCATGCACCAGCCCGCCCCCCTGCCATTCACCAGCCCCCCCCCCCCCACCCTGCACCAGCCCACCCCTGCCATGCACCAGCCCCTCCCCCCACCCTGCACCAGCCCCTCCCCCACCCTGCACCAGCCCCCCCTGCCATGCACCAGCCCCCCCCCCCCCCTGCCATGCACCAGTCAGGTCAAGAGAACAGGTGGGGGAGAAACTTTCTCTTCACCTGTTCACTAGACAACGAGTGACTAACACTGCCTAGTCACCAAAAATGTTCGCTATCCAACTGATTTAGTCACTCTGGCAACCCGTCCTCAGACCAAGTCCATTCCATCCAGTGGTCGACCCCAAACACGCATTCATCAATTATAACATGCTGTTCATTCAAAATGGAAATTTTCTCAAGTATAAATTAATATTGTTATATATTGGCATATTTAGGCACATGTTAGATTAGGTGTTTAGGTTCTGTTGGCGATTATTTGTAGTACGTGGGTGAAGCATTTACAGCGTTGTGGTTCGAACAAAAGTCGTCAGTAAAGCACTTGTTCCAGTAGTGTTCGGACGTTTTAGATGCCATGGAAGACAAGCAAAACGCTGATGTAATTTACACAGATTTCCCCAAAGCCTTCGACAAATGTGACCATGGTGTTATTGCACATAAAACGCGTTCAAAAAGAAATTACTGGAAAAACAGGCAGATGGATCTGCAATTTCCTGACTAACAGAACCCCATGTGTAATAGTCAACAAAATCAAATCCAGCCCATCAACCGTGAAGAGCTCAGTCCCCCAGGGTACTGTGCTTGCTCCAGTACTTTTCCTCATTCACATATCGGACATAGACAAGGACACAACCTCACAGATCCTGTTACCATATCCTCTACTCTTATCTCATCCTTGGAAATAAAATTAATTTAACGAGAGATATCAAATAATATACACATGGAAAATACTGGAGGGCCAGGTACCAAATCTACTCAGTAAAATAACAACATACTGGAGTGAACGATATGGAAGAAAATGCAGAATAGAACCAGTGGCAGGGGTGCCATAGGCACAATCAGAGAACACTGTATAAACATCAGAGGTCCGCGGCTGTTCAACGTCCTCCCAGCGAGCATAAGAAATATTGCCGGAACAACCGTGGACATCTTCAAGATAAAACTAGATTGTTTCCTCCAAGGAGTGCCGGACCAACCGAGCTGTGGTGGGTATGTGGGCCTGCGGGCCGCTCCAAGCAACAGCCTAGTGGACCAAACTCTCAAAAGTCAAGCTTGGCCTCGGGCCGGGCTTGGGGAATAGAAGAACTTCCAGAACCCCATCAAGCAGGTATCAACCAGGTATCACAGCACTGTATCATCCTTTGCAGACGACACTAGGAATTTTATGAGAGTAGACAACATAAGAGGACACGGCAAATCTCCAATCAGATGTAAATCAGGTGGGCTACAGAAAATAATTGGGCTACAGAAAATAATTTGGTGTTTAACGAAGATGAGTCCCAGCTCATGCGCTACGGAAAAAATGAAAATATAAAAATGGAAACCACGTACAAAACTCAGGCAAATCATAACATAGAACGAAAAGGCAATGTAAAGGATCTGGGTGTAGTCATGTCGGAAGACCTTACCTTTAAAGAACACAATAAAGTAGCCGTCACTGCAAGAAAAATGACAGGTTGGATAACAAGAACCTTTCACACCTAGAGATGCTGTACCGATGATGATACTCTTCAAGACGCTAGTGCTCTTTAGAGTGGAGTACTGCTGCACAATGACAGCCCCTTTCAAAACTGGAGAAATTACTGACCTGGAGAGCATGCAGAGATCCTTTACTGCTAGAATTCACTCAGTAAAACATCTAAACTATTGGGACCGACTAAAGAGCCTAAATCTGTACTTCCTTGAGCGCAGGCGGGAGAGATATATAATAATTTACACGTGGAAAATAGTAGAGGCTGGTCGCAATCCTGCACACAGAAATAACACCACATGAGACCAGGAGGCATGGCAGGATGTGCAGAATACCCCCGTTGAAGAGCAGAGTTGCAACAGGTACTCTGAGAGAGAACTCTGTCAACATCAGAGGCCCGAGACTGTTCAACACGCTTCCACTACACATAAGGGGCATAACTGGCCGACCCCTCACAGTGTTCAAGAGAGAACTGGATAAGCACCTCCAAAGAATACCTGATCAACCAGGCTGTGATTCATACGTCAGGCTGCGAGCAGCTGCGTCCAACAGCCTGGTTGACCAGTCTAGCAACGAGGAGGCCTGGTCGGCGACCGGGCCGCGGTGTCGCTGAGCCCCAAAATCCTCTCAAGGTAACCTTAAGGTAACCTACGTCATCAGTTGTGAATAGTGTGTAAACCGTGTTTCATTCATAAACAGGGAGGTTTGGGGTGCATGGAATGGACTTTATCCTTTATGAGAACGAGCTGACTTGGGTCATCGGAGAATCGAACTCGATTCTCAAAAACATGAGACCCAGGTTACATGGTAACAATCCACTGTCCCACCCAGTTCGAATCTCCGATCATACAGGCGAGTGAGGATTGCCTCGTCACCAAGCCTTTACTTGAACAAAACACACAAAATTCATAACAACAATATTTTGATCATTAACTGATCAAAACAGCCGTTCACACTTGAACTGTTAGGCGACGTAAACTTAATCACCACAGTTCTGTTGCTCCGTCAACACCTGCGGCTTCCAGGCAGAAAGGTCAAAATTGCAGACAAATTAGCCTTAGAGGCAGCACGGGGCCTGACAGCTGAGTGGATAGCGCTTCGGATTCGTAGTCCTGAGGTTACGGGTTCGATCCCCGGTGGAGGCTGAAACAAATGTGCAGTTTCTTTCACCCTGATGCCCCAGCTCACCTAGGTGTAAATAGGTACCTGGGAGTTAGACAGCTGCTGTGGGCTGCTTCCCGGGGGATGTGTAACAAAAGGAGGCCTCTTCGAAGCTGCGGGCCGCTTCGAGCAACAGGCTGCTGGATCATGCTCTCACAAGTCAAGCCTGGCCCTGGAGTCGGACTTGAGGAGTAAAAGAACTAGAACCCTCTCCAGGTAATATCCAGGTAAGCCACCAACAGGGGGTGAAGAACGGCTAGGCCTAACACAGTCTATCCTCATGTTTGATAGACAGACTGGGACCACCACCACTACTGTCAACTGATAACATTACTTCAATTATTATTTCCTCTACCTGTAGTTACCGGTTAGTCCGGTTACCGGTCAGTTCGTCAACCTGTCAGGGGTGTTACTCTGCCCATCAAGGTGTTGACATGTCCGTCTTTTGATGAGTGTGAGCAACGGACGGGTGCGCGCGTCTGCGGCCGGATGGTGGTAAGGCAGTTGTGGTGGCCGTTGGAAACCTGCCGCTTGCCAACATCAACAATCTGGTCAGCTGTCCAGCGGTTGGGGACGTCCCCAGGTAAAGGTTAACGTCAGCCCTGAGGTGGTGCTGGCAGAGGGCGGAGTCGGGTCTTGCAATATTTTTGTTCTCCTTCCTCCCCCTCTCCCCCTCTCCCCCTCTCCCTCCCTCCCTCCCTCCCTCCCTCCCTCCCTCCCTCCCTCCCTCCCTCCCTCCCTCCCTCCCTCCCTCCCTCCCTCTCTCCCTCCCTCCCTCTCTCCCTCCCTCTCTCCCTCCCTCCCTCCCTCCCTCCCTCCCTCCCTCTCTCCCTCCCTCCCTCCCTCCCTCCCTCCCTCCCTCCCTCCCTCTCCCTCCCCCTCTTCACACCTCAGGAGTTCAGGCATAGGACATAATTCTTGGAAGTGTCGTCCAGGAACCAGCAGACAACACTGGGGGAGATCTGATCACCAGGCTGTGACTCATACGTCAGGCTGCGAGCAGCGGCGTCCAACAGCCTGGTTGATCAGTCCAGCAACCAGGAGGCCTGGTCGACGACCGGGCCGTGGGGATGCTAAGCCCCGGAAGCACCTCAAGGTAACCTCAAGGTAAGGAGATGGTCACTAACTCTCAGTCCGTGGTTCCTGTCCTTGGTGTACCTGTCCATGGTGTACCTGTCCTTGGTGTACATGTCCTTGGTGTTCCTGTCCTTGTTCCTGTCCTTGGTGTA
The DNA here is from genome assembly GCF_040958095.1 of Procambarus clarkii. NCBI lineage: Eukaryota > Metazoa > Arthropoda > Malacostraca > Decapoda > Cambaridae > Procambarus > Procambarus clarkii. Next base: position 48,742,518 of record NC_091150.1, on the reverse strand, counting down.
CCTGTCCTTGGTGTACCTGTCCTTGGTGTACCTGTCCTTGGTGTACCTGTCCTTGGTGTACCTGTCCTTGGTGTACCTGTCCTTGGTGTACCTGTCCTTGGTGTACCTGTCCTTGGTGTACCTGTCCTTGGTGTACGTGTCCGTGGTGTACGTGTTAGCGGTGCCCGTGGGGGGGGGGTCACAGTGTTATTGTTATAACTAAGGTGAATTGTCAGCCTCATTATAATGACAATATAACTGTTCTTAGTGTTCTTGTTCAATCATATATTACTGTTGCCTGATATCCTGTTATTAATTTCCTGTTGCGCCTGTTATTATTTTCCTGTTGCGCCTGTTATTACGGATATTGTTTAGATAGCAGTTTTTGTAACCACGTGCACCACAGTACAAATATTGACGTACTAAGCAATTAGTAGAAGTTTGTACTATTTATTTTATAAGTCCTCCAAAGATGAAGCTAATAAACAAATATTCCTAGGCCTAGTATAGTACACATGTGTACTGTATTAGGCCTCAGATAGCGTGTATTAGGCCTAAGCAGGTTAGGTTAGTGTGTCTTTGCAACATAAATAAAAATCTTTTCCGGTTTGTTCAAATTCAATAGTACTAGGGGGGCCTCGTAGCCTGGTGGATAGCGCGCAGGACTCGTAATTCTGTGGCGCGGGTTCGATTCTCGCACGAGGCAGAAACAAATGGGCAGTTTCTTTCACCCTGAATGCCCCTGTTACCTAGCGGTAAATAGGTACCTGGGACTTAGTCAGCTGTCACGGGCTGCTTCCTGGGGGTGGAGGCCTGGTCGAGGACCGGGCCGCGGGGACACTAAAAAAAAAAAAAAAAAAAAAGCCCCGAAATCATCTCAAGATAACCGATTTATATTTTCTAACTGCGTTGTACGTCGGTACATGTACGAGAGTCCACTACGGGCTCACCATAGCCCGTGCTACTTGCAACTTTTTGTTCCAGGTAGCGAGTCTTAAACAACAACAGGTACATGTACTATGGTCCTCATTGCTACTGTAAGTACTACCACGACAGGAGGGGGGGGGGAGCTGGTCTGAGCGTGAGCAAGGAAACTGTTGGTATATTTCGAAGGTTGAGAGGCAGTTGGGTTCCATATGATGACAACTGAAGTAGTCCAACAGTATAGACTATGTGCTTGCCTATCAATGAATACGGGAGAATGAGCTCTAGCTCTATGACCCCGCCTCCTAGGCCTTCATGCCTGCCACACAGCAGGGAGTGCCAGGTTTGCTCTGCATCTTAGGTGATGTTCAGCACTCTCTCTCTCTCTCTCTCCTGTTGTGTGTAATTAGGGAGTATATTAGGCTGTTTGGACACTTGTAAACAATGAGTGAAATTGATAGTTTAATGTTGGCAGGAAGTCAGGCAGGCGGTGGTGGGATGCAACCCGTTCTTGCACTTGCTTACAGTCAATATTGACTTATTAAATAAGTGCATATGTGACATACTAATTTATTGTGAATATTTTAGTTTACCTTGAAAAGCTTCATAGAAAACACCGACCTTACCTAACCTTCTTAGTATGTTACGATAAGCATCTTATTGCTTCGTAATTACAATTATTACTTAATCTATACCTTAGGTGGGTAGTATGGGGCTCAAGTGTGGTTCTCTCTGCACATGAATTACGTTATTCGGATTTACTTGTGCACTATCTCAAATTTTCCTTTAAGAAGCTTGGTTGGAAGACGAGAGGCAGTTGCTGTAGAGGAAGCGAGGCGGGGCATAATGCACTAACTTTAAGAGTTGAACAAGATGTTGTGAGGAGCCGAGCACAGCTTGCACGCTGTGTTCCTGCAAGATGATCAACACTTGTAGTTCAAGACCTGCACTGAGGAACGTACGTACGTACGCGTGCGTGCGTGTGCGTGTGTGTACTCACCTAATTGTACTCACCTAATTGTGCTTGCGGGGGTTGAGCTCTGGCTCTTTGGTCCCGCCTCTCAACCGTCAATCAACTGGTGTACAGATTCCTGAGCCTACTGGGCTCTATCATATCTACATTTGAAACTGTGAATGGAGTCAGCCTCCACCACATCACTTCCTAATGCATTCCATTTGCTAACTACTCTGACACTGAAAAAGTTCTTTCTAACGTCTCTGTGGCTCATTTGGGTACTCAGCTTCCACCTGTGTCCCCTTGTTCGCGTCCCACCAGTGTTGAAAAGTTCGTCCTTGTTTACCCGGTCGATTCCCCTGAGGATTTTGTAGGTTGTGATCATGTCCCCCCTTACTCTTCTGTCTTCCAGTGTCGTGAGGTGCATTTCCCGCAGCCTTTCCTCATAACTCATGCCTCTTAGTTCTGGGACTAGTCTAGTAGCATACCTTTGGACTTTTTCCAGCTTCGTCTTGTGCTTGACAAGGTACGGGCTCCATGCTGGGGCCGCATACTCCAGGATTGGTCTTACATATGTGGTGTACAAGATTCTGAATGATTCCTTACACAGGTTCCTGAACGCCGTTCTGATGTTAGCCAGCCTCGCATATGCCGCAGACGTTATTCTCTTTATGTGGGCTTCAGGAGACAGGTTTGGTGTGATATCAACTCCTAGATCTTTCTCTCTGTCTGTTTCATTAAGTACTTCATCTCCTATTCTGTATCCTGTGCCTGGCCTCCTGTTTCCACTGCCTAGTTTCATTACTTTGCATTTACTCGGGTTGAACTTCAACAGCCATTTGTTGGACCATTCACTCAGTCTATCCAGGTCATCTTGTAGCCTCCTACTATCATCCTCTGTTTCAATCCTCCTCATAATTTTTGCATCGTCGGCAAACATTGAGAGGAACGAATCTATACCCTCTGGGAGATCATTTACATATACCAGAAACAGTATAGGTCCAAGGACTGACCCCTGCGGGACTCCACTTGTGACGTCTCGCCAATCTGAGACCTCACCCCTCACACAGACTCGTTGTCTCCTGTTGCTTAGGTATTCCTCTATCCACCGGAGTACCTTCCCTCTCACTCCAGCCTGCATCTCCAACTTTCGCACTAGCCTCTTGTGTGGCACTGTATCAAAGGCTTTCTGACAATCCAAAAATATGCAGTCTGCCCACCCTTCTCTCTCTTGCCTTATTTTTGTTGCCTGGTCGTAGAATTCAAGTAACCCTGTGAGGCAGGACCTGCCATCCCTGAACCCATGTTGATGCTGTGTTACAAAGTTCCTTCGCTCCAGATGCTCCACTAGTTTTTTTCGCACAATCTTCTCCATCAGCTTGCATGGTATGCAGGTTAGGGACACTGGCCTGTAGTTCAGTGCCTCCTGTCTATCCCCTTTCTTGTATATCGGGACTACGTTAGCTGCTTTCCAAGTATCTGGCAGTTCCCCTGTTGCCAGTGATTTGTTATACACTATGGAGAGTGGTAGGCTCAGTTCTCTTGCTCCTTCCTTTAGAACCCAAGGGGAGATTCCATCTGGGCCTATAGCCTTCGTCACGTCCAACTCTAGTAAACACTTCCTTACTTCCCCACTGGTAATCTCAAACTCTTCCAGTGGTTCCTGGTTAGCTATTCCCTCACTTACCTCTGGAATTTCTCCTTGTTCTAAGGTGAAGACCTCCTGGAATTTCTTATTCAATTCCTCACACACTTCCTTGTCATTTGTAGTGAATCCTTCCGCCCCTATCCTTAATCTCATAACCTGTTCCTTTACTGTTGTTTTTCTCCTAATGTGGCTATGCAACAATTTAGGCTGAGTCTTTGCCTTGCTTGCGATGTCATTTTCGTATTGTCTTTCTGCCTCTCTTCTCATCCTGACATATTCATTCCTGGCATTCTGGTATCTTTCTCTGCTCTCCAGTGTCCTGTTATTCCTATAGTTTCTCCATGCCCTTTTACTTTGCTGCTTAGCTAGCCTACATCTTTGATTAAACCATGGGTTTCTCATCTTCATTTCTCTGTTTTCCCTGTGTATTGTGTATGTGTGTATGTGTGTATGTGTGTGTGTGTGTGTGTGTGTGTGTGTGTGTGTGTGTGTGTGTGTGTGTGTGTGTGTGTGTGTGTGTGTGTGTGTGTGTGTGTGTGTGTGTGTGTGCGCGCGCGTGCGTGCGCGTGCGTGCGTGCGTGCGCGTGCGTGCGTGCGTGCGCGCGGGGGGGGGGGGGGACTCGTAGCCTCGTTGCCTTCCCCGCAAAATGCTCCCGCTTCTCTCAAGTCCCGTATAGCAGTTCCTGCTAATATTATGGCCAAGTTTCTTGGCTACAAACCGCTGGTAAAGTTTGACTAGTTTTGCATTTACTGCGCTGTTAAGGATGCCATTGTCGTTGCTTGTGATGTATAGAGTTGTGTGGGGAGCGAAAAGTGCGGTTTTTGATGTATTGCAGATATAATATAGGCAGTGCACAAAAGCATTTGATAAAGTGTGTCACAGAGGCCTAAAATACAAGATGTCAGACGTAGGGCTTCCACACAGGTTCACTGCACAATACTCAGCTTCACACACAACACAACACCTAAGCTTAGTGTTAGCAGCCACCTGGTTATCTTGAGGTTATCTTGAGATGATTTTGGGGCTTTAGTGTCCCCGCGGCCCGGTCCTCGACCAGGCCTCCACCCTCAGGAAGCAGCCCGTGACAGCTGACCCAGGTACCTATTTTACTGCTAGGTAACAGGGGCATAGGGTGAAAGAAACTCTGCCCATTGCTCTGCCCGGGATCGAACCCGGGACCACAAGCCCAGCGTGCTATCCGCTCGGCCGACCGGCTCCCTCCCTCCCTCCCTTATGTCACCTGGGTGACATAAACGAACTGAAAAGTGGAGTGCCTCAGGGAAGCTGCGTTTCCCCCACGCTGTTCAACACACACACAGTCGACGTTGTCCCTCCCTAATATGGAGAATACACCACATCCCTGGAAACAAACCGTAACTGTCTCTATTTTCCGCTTGTTACTTGTAATAAAGTTGTTACATCTTGGCTTAACGTGTTTATGACGTATTAGAACGTTGTTACAACTTGCTATATTGGTTGTTATAACTGGTTAGGTGTTAAAACTTGTTCGAACGTTGTACCAACGTCGTAGTTTGTGTGTGTGTTTGGCGGGATATACGCTGACAATGTAACTCAAATAATGTGTCAATATGGGTAATCAATGTCGTTACTGGCCAACAAGACTAAGGCAGCAATTGAATTCGTAAAAATCTTTGAAAAAAACAATGGGAAATAAGTACAAACTACCAAATATTACACATTGGAAACAAACAAAAAACGGGGGGTGGGGAAGAGCCCATTACCCTTGACACCCGCCCTGTCATACGTATGAAGGCACAATACTGCGACTCAATATTACCAACACGAATCAAACGTCACCTTGACAGACCAAACAAAGCAAAAAACAACCTTAGGGAAACTGAGGAGATTCTCTCCTCAAACAAAAAAGTTGACTTTTTAAGAGAATTATTGCTTAGCAGGAAAGTAACTAAATATAGATGCCATCGCTAGATATCTATATAGTTTTTTTTTATATCGGGTATGCCAATTAACTGTGAAATGGAGTAATGTCCTCTCAATATTTTTCACTAAAAAAATGGGGTCAAATAAGGTGGTTTTTATTCATCTATCATTTGCAATCTTGACTCCATTGTTGAAGTGTTAAGAGTCAGACCTGCCGGCTGACACACAGGCAACACCTACCTTGGGGTTACCTTGAGGTTACCTTGAGGTGCTTCCGGGGCTTAGCGTCCCCGCGGCCCGGTCGTCGACCAGGCCTAGACCAATGTTGTCTTTCATGATCTACTGCATCTCTCACCCAGCAAACATCCTATGGAAATCTTGACAGGAATATGTGCTGGATACAGTGAAGAGTACAACCTAACGTCCAATCCTGCCAAATGTGGTGTAGTCCCTCTTAACTCACAGGATTCCTCTTAATTTGATCCCAAATTAATATTACTAGGCAGAGACCCCTGTAAAATATTCTGTAGCGCCTCTGGGGCTTATAATCCCTTTCACCTCATCCTCGGGTACATATCATGCAGCAAAAACAAAAAAAATTGTAATCTTACGGGCTATTCATGCCCGTGTCACCTCTTGGGAGGCTTAATCTTCATCAATCAATCACTCTGTAATCATTCCAACTGCGCATTTGACAATATTAACAAGAGTGAACAAAACGTAACTCTTAGCATCAGGGGAAAATAAAACTGTGAAAATGAACTTTTGGAGAATTAATTTTTCAACTTCCTTCCCAAGAGAAGAAAAATGTAAGGAAAATAGAGAAGAATCGTGCTAGAATAATTGATCTTACCCTTTCGGTCAAGTTCAAAAATATACTTGAAAGTTCCCCACAGGTTGTTGGGACTAAACCCCCGCCCGCCTGATGCACAGCCGAGCGCTGTACCGCTGTACCACCACCTAACAACACCATAGGGGGTCTGAATGAACTCTTGCCCGAGTGTATTCGGCTCATGCTGTCAGCCACAGCACCTCACCAGGAGACATCACCTCACCAGGGCACCCCACAACAGCACCTAACCAGGACACATCACTAGGGCACAGCACCTCACCAGCACACATCACTAAGACATAGCACCTCACTAGGACACAGCGCCTCACCAGGACAGCTCACTAGGCCACAGCACCTCACCAGGACACCGCACTAAGACACAGCACCTCACTAGGGCACAGCACCTCACCAAGACACCTCACTAGGCCACAGCGCCTCACCACCTCACCAGGGCACCTCACTAAGACACACCACCTCACCAGGGCACCTCACTAAGACACACCACCTCACCAGGGCACCTCACTAAGACACACCACCTCACCAGGGCACCTCACTAAGACACACCACCTCACCAGGGCACCTCACTAAGACACACCACCTCACCAGGGCACCTCACTAAGACACACCACCTCACCAGGGCACCTCACTAAGACACAGCGCCTCACCAGCTGAGGTGCTCCTGGCGTCTTAATACTTGGGAGCGTGTTGAGGGCGCCTGGTGGGTCCAGCTCACTCGTGTCCACCAAATTTCAAAATACTCCCCAGTGCGTGGCTCCTTGTGCTGGCCACGCCCTCGGAGACCTGTGGTCGCAAGTACCGGGGAAATATACTTACGGCGATAAGCGTTAACACGGGGTCATAAGAGACATAGCCTTGCACTTGGACGAGCGACACACCCTCCCTCCACGAGCAACCGCCGAACACTAAACATGTTGTGGAGCCCGCATCCCGCCGCACAAAACTCGCCCGTGACGTCACAGCGCCCGCAGCCAATCACCACTGTGCTCGGTCAAAACAAATGTGACGTCACCGACGGCAGATCAATCACGGAGGAGAGCCAAGAGGGAACTTTTCCGTTGTCACTCCTTTAGTGCCAGTAATGAACCCGATGCCTTTGATGTAGGCAATGACGTCACCAACAAATTTACGCCAAAGGGCAAACACATCAAACGTGGCGTAGTGAATTTATGGCGGGAAAGATGGCGATAAGCGTAGCCAGCAAGAGGGAGAGTGCCTATTGGCTCCTGTCATCTAGGGAATGATGGCCCAGGTGTGACATCTTAAACGGATTTTACCGAAAAATACCATAAAAAAAATCAACGGAATTCGATCCATTATATCCGAGAATGTTACAAATCCGGCCGGATAGTTTGGCAAGCAGCTACGGGTCCCCATCGCACTCCGAGAGCAGAAAATAGCAGTGAGATGCAAAGGTTGTTGACGTGTTGGGCTGAAGAAGAGGCAAGGGGGGCCCCCTTCTCCCTCCCTCCCTCATTGTACCCTCTCTACTCCCTCTCGGCTCCTTCATCTCCCCGCCCACCCCCTGCCACACTTATACGTCCGCAGCTGAATTATACGTCACATGCTGAAAAATTTTGCCTAATTCCGGTGGTGAGCTGCGGCTAGACTAGCGCAGGGTACGCCACCCGTGCCAATTATGTTGCTACCCCCCCTACCCCTCCATCCAAGCCTCCCCCTCCAAGCCATCCCCCCCTTCTCCAAGCTACCTCCTCCAAGCCACCCTCCCTACAAGCTACCTCCTCCAAGCCACCTCCTCCAAGTTACTAAAAAAACAAATCACAATCAAAACGCTGTGCCACTAATACGCACAGCGTTTCGGGCAACAACTCCATCCAAAGCCACCCCCTCTAAGCCACCCCATTAAAGCCACCCCCCTCCAAGCCACCCTCTCCATGTTACCCGCTCAAACAACCCCCTCCCCCTCCAAGACACCCCCCCTCCAAGACATCCCCCCCCTCCAAGACACCCCCCCCTCCAAGACACCCCCTTAAAGCCAGCCCTTCCAAGTTACTCCCTTTAAGCCACACCCTCCTACCAATCATCCTTCAAACCCCATTCTCCTAGCTACTACCCTGCACTCTTCCCCCTCCCATAATCTCACCCCCTCCCATATTCTCACCCCTTCCTATGTTCTCACCCCTCCCACATTCTCACTCCTCCCACATTCTTACCTCTCCCATATTCTGACCCCTTCCATATTCTCACCTTTCCCATATTCTCGCCTCTTCTATATTCTCACCCTCCCATATTCTCACCCCTCCCATATTCTCACCCCCTCCCATATTCTCACCCCTCCCATATTCTCACCCCTCCCATATTCTCACCCTCCCATATTCTCACCCCTCCCATATTCTCACCCCCTCCCATATTCTCACCCCTCCCATATTCTCACCCCTCCCATATTCTCACCCCCTCCCATATTCTCACCCCTCCCATATTCTCACCCCCTCCCATATTCTCACCCCTCCCATATTCTCACCCCTCCCATATTCTCACCCCCTCCCATATTCTCACCCCTCCCATATTCTCACCCCTCCCATATTCTCACCCCCTCCCATATTCTCACCCCTCCCATATTCTCACCCCCTCCCATATTCTCACCCCCTCCCATATTCTCACCCCTCCCATTTTCTCACCCCTCCCATATTCTCACCCCTCCCATATTCTCACCCCCTCACATATTCTCACCCCTCCCATATTCTCACCCCTCCCATATTCTCACCCCCTCCCATATTCTCACCCCCTCCCATATTCTCACCCCTCCCATATTCTCACCCCCTCCCATATTCTCAGCCCCTCCCATATTCTCACCCCCTCCCATATTCTCACCCCCTCCCATATTCTCACCCCTCCCATATTCTCACCCCTCCCATATTCTCACCCCTCCCATATTCTCACCCCCTCCCATATTCTCACCCCCTCCCATATTCTCACCCCCTCCCATATTCTCACCCCCTCCCATATTCTCAGCCCCTCCCATATTCTCACCCCTCCCATATTCTCACCCCTCCCATATTCTCACCCCCTCCCATATTCTCACCCCTCCCATATTCTCACCCCTCCCATATTCTCACCCCTCCCATATTCTCACCCCCTCCCATATTCTCACCCCTCCCATATTCTCACCCCTCCCATATTCTCACCCCTCCCATATTCTCACCCCCTCCCATATTCTCACCCCCTCCCATATTCTCACCCCTCCCATATTCTCACCCCCTCCCATATTCTCAGCCCCTCCCATATTCTCACCCCTCCCATATTCTCACCCCTCCCATATTCTCACCCCCTCCCATATTCTCACCCCTCCCATATTCTCACCCCTCCCATATTCTCACCCCTCCCATATTCTCACCCCCTCCCATATTCTCACCCCTCCCATATTCTCACCCCTCCCATATTCTCTCCCCTCCCATATTCTCACCCCTCCCATATTCCTACCCCCTCCCATATTCTCACCCCCTCCCATATTCTCACCCCCTCCCATATTCTCACCCCTCCCATATTCTCACCCCTCCCATATTCTCACCCCCTCCCATATTCTCACCCCCTCCCATATTCTCACCCCCTCCCATATTCTCACCCCCTCCCATATTCTCACCCCTCCCATATTCTCACCCCTCCCATATTCCTACCCCTCCCATATTCTAAGTCATTCACGCTTATCCATCTCACACTATCTCCCATACTCATAACTCTCTCACGCACGTGTGCATACTACCACAAATACTCTTTTCACACATACACTCGTACCATGGTTCTCCTCCCATGGTTCTCCTACCATGGTTCTCCTCCCATGGTTCCCCTACCATGGTTCCCCTACCATGGTTCTCCTCCCATGGTTCACCTACCATGGTTCTCCTCCCATGGTTCTCCTACCATGGTTCTCCTCCCATGGTTCTCCTACCATGGTTCTCCTCCCATGATTCTCCTACCATGGTTCCCCTACCATGGTTCTCCTCCCATGGTTCACCTACCATGGTTCTCCTCCCATGGTTCTCCTACCATGGTTCTCCTCCCATGGTTCTCCTACCATGGTTCCCCTACCATGGTTCTCCTCCCATGGTTCACCTACCATGGTTCTCCTCCCATGGTTCTCCTACCATGGTTCTCCTCCCATGGTTCCCCTACCATGGTTCCCCTACCATGGTTCACCTACCATGGTTCCCCTACCATGGTTCACCTGCCATGGTTCACCTACCATGGTTCTCCTACCATGGTTCCCCTACCATGGTTCCCCTACCATGGTTCCCCTACCATGGTTCTCCTACCATGGTTCACCTACCATGGTTCTCCTACCATGGTTCACCTACCATGGTTCTCCTACCATGGTTCACCTACCATGGTTCTCCTCCCATGGTTCCCCTACCATGGTTCCCCTACCATGGTTCCCCTACCATGGTTCACCTACCATGGTTCTCCTACCATGGTTCACCTACCATGGTTCTCCTCCCATGGTTCTCCTCCCATGGTTCTCCTCCCATGGTTCACCTACCATGGTTCTCCTCCCATGGTTCTCCTCCCATGGTTCCCCTACCATGGTTCTCCTCCCATGGTTCTCCTACCACGGTTCACCTCCCATGGTTCTCCTACCATGGTTCACCTACCATGGTTCTCCTCCCATGGTTCTCCTACCACGGTTCACCTCCCATGGTTCTCCTACCATGGTTCACCTACCATGGTTCTCCTCCCATGGTTCTCCTACCACGGTTCACCTCCCATGGTTCTCCTACCATGGTTCACCTACCATGGTTCTCCTCCCATGGTTCTCCTACCATGGTTCACCTACCATGGTTCAATAGACGAGACACCAAGAAGAACAAACGACAAGGAAGAGAGAGTGGAGGAAATACAAAGATCAAAGGACAAGAAAACCGGAATAGAAGTAACAGTTGAAGGAACGAATACATAAATAAATAAACATAAGAAGAATGTTGGAAAGAATACACGAAAATGATAGTGGTTCAAAAGCAAAGACTCCCACATAGTCCTAATCTTGAACGACCAATTACAGCTACGAAAACGTCTACGAAAAAGGATAGGTAAATATTTAGTGTTAGAAGAAGGTTACCCTCAAAGGAACTTTAGATTAGAGAGGTAAACACTGTTGTAAGAGCAGAGGAATTAACGCAGTAACTAGTATCACTCGACGAAACTAACACTATTGGACCAGGCAACGTATCAACATGGGTATTGAAAGATGAGGCACGGGACCTCAGCGTATCTCTAGCATTGAACATTAATGAGTCACTTTAAAAGGGAAAATTGCCAAACTGCTGGAAGAAGGCAAGTGTGGTAACAACTTACAAGGAGATGAAGAAGAGGCACTTAACTACAGACCAGTGTTGCTGACACGCATCCCCTGCAAAGTACCCCAAAGAGGATAGCACTAGTTACTAGAGGATGGCATCTCTAGGGAGGATAGGGTATCTATGGAAGGATAGAGGATAGCACTAGCACTAGAGGATGAGGATTGCACTAGTTACACATCTGGAGAGAACTAGGCATGTGAACAAACAACAACATGGCTTTAGAGAAAGGAAATCATGCCTAACGACCCTGTTAGAGTTCTATAATAAAGTAATGACAATAAGGCAGTTCAGAGCCTATAGCACATATCCGGGCCTCTGCCAAGGTGATTTGACATAGGGAGGAGCAAGCTGAAGAGCACTGACATGGGTAAGGAGCTGCCTAACAGACAGGAGTCAGGGAGTTATAGTTAGCAAGACACTATCGGCGTGTCGTAGGGCCACAAGCGGAGTACCTCAAGGATCGGTGCTGGATTTTCACTGTTTCTAGTTAAAGTAAATGACCTATCGATAGGAGTTAATTATTATACATCAATGGTTGCAGATGATATAACTTGATGAGAATTGGTCCGGAAAATGACTACTGGATTGCAATACCAGCAAGTGTAAAGTGATGGAAATGGGACCATTAGACCGGAGACCAAAAAACATAGAACACAGTGAAGGGAAACTACCTCCCAGCAACGACTAGGGGTAAAGACCTTGGAGTGGACACAGCACCAAACCTGACCTCAGAGGCTCATATAACTAGGCCCACGTCAGCAACGTACTCTACGCTGCCAGAAGTTAGAACATCATTGAGTTTAGAGTACTGTTCGCCGCCCCATCGTCGAACTCCCAACTAAAAAAACACACAAAGAAACTGGAAAAGGTTCTGAAGTTTGCGACGAGGTTCGTCCAAGAATTGGTAGAGATGGAGAATGAGTAGAGAGACTGAAGAGACAAAGTCTGACGACTCTAGAAAAGAGACATGATAGAGACGTATAAAATATTTAAGGGGATTGTCAGAATACAAAACAAAAGAGGAAAATGTTCATAATGAGTACCAATAGAGCATGAGGGAAGGGTATCTTGAGACTCACATGTGTCATAGAGGTGTTAGACAGTTTTCTTTAAGTGTAAGAATAGTGGGAAAATGGAAATGACCTAAAAAAGCAGGTAAAGTAAATAGAGGAATACGACAACTATCATTTTAAAGGCAGATATGATAGGGAAATGGGTCAGATGTAATTGAATTAATTAACCTGCGGCTAGAAAAGGCGGTGTCCAAGAGCTAAAGCTAGATCCTGCATACACAAATAGGCGAGTACACACAAAACACACGCGCGCGCGCGCGGACACATACAGTTATCTAAGCCACTCTGTTGTCTCATTCTACTTTCTCTTTCCTGTTACCTCGAGCTGTTCGCACTCACCCTCCCGGTTTCCACACACTCACTCACCAGTCACTCATTCTCCAGTCACGCACTCTCCAGTCACGCATTCTCCAGTCACGCATTCTCCAGTCAGTCATTCTCCACTCATGCATTCTCCAGTCACTCATTCTCCAGTCACTCATTCTCCAGTCACTCATTCTCCAGTCACTCATTCTCCAGTCACGCATTCTCCAGTCACTCATTCTCCAGTCATACACTCACCAGTTACACACTCTCCAGTCACACTACAGTGTGATTGGTGATACACTTTCCACCTAGTCACCCCCCCCCCCACCACCACTACCGATAGACAGTCAACTCATCCTTCTTTTCCCGGTCTTATTATATTGACTGTCATAGAACTCCATCAAGTTTGTCAGGCATGACATTCATTCCCTCAGTCCATGCTGACCTTTCGTCACCTAGTCAGTCCTCTGGAGACTCTACACCATCCACACTTACGGGTTCTTCATGCCCGTGCCACCTCTTTGGTGGCTGAATCTTCATCAATCAATCAATCACCATTCTCGACCAGATAACATGAGATTAGACCTGGCCACAGTGGCTATGTCACATCTTAGTTCTTGGTAGTAGAGGTAAGAAACCACATGGTTTCTTACCTCTTCTACAAAGATCTGTAAAAGGCAGAAAAGATTTGTGCCAGAGCTAAGAGGGTTAAGAGGATAGAGTAGTCGAATTAAATCTTACAACCCTAGAGGACAGAAGGAACAGAGAGGACATGATCACAACATACAACATAGTGAGGGGAAATAAATAAGGTGGATAAGGATAGAGTCTTACACAGAGAGAAAGTAGAACAAGAGGATACAGGTGGAAGTGGGAAGCGAAAATAAGCTGAAGGAGTGTAAGGAAGTACTCGTGCCCTGTGCGGGCGGTCATCGGGTGGATCACACTGAAGAAGGCGTTGTGGAAGCCACCTCCACCCACTACTTTAAGGTCAGATTCCACAAAGAATTTCAACGTCAAAAAAGATAAGTTGAAATGCATTAGGTACAACACGACACTATGGTGAGTACTGTTAGGTAGGTACGCATCACCACTACCACCACCACTACCACCACCACAACCACCACCACAACCACTACTATCACCACCACCACCACCACCCCATCCACGACCACAACTATCACCACCACCACGACCATTACTACCACCACCACCACGACCATTACCACCACCACCACCATTACCACCACCACAACTACCACCACCACTACGACCATTACCATCACCACCACCACCACAACTACCACTGCCACAACCATCAACACCACCACCACTACCACCATCACCACCACGATTCCCACCACCACCACTACCACCATCACCACGACCATTACCACTACCACATCTACCACCACCACCACCACCACCACCACCACCACCAGTACCACCACCAGTACCACCACCACCACCACCACCAGTACCACCACCACCACCACCACCACCAGTATCACCACCACCACCACCACCACCACCAGTACCACCACCACCACCACCACCACCAGTACCTCCACCACCACCACCACCAGTACCACTACCACCACCACCAGTACCACTACCACCACCACCAGTACCACCACCACTACCACCACTACCAGTACCACCACCACCACCAGTACCACCACCACCACCAGTACCACCACCACCACCACCAGTACCACCACCACCACCACCACCAGTACCACCACCACCACCACCAGTACCACCACCACCACCACCACCACCACCACCAGTACCACCACCACCACCACCACCACCAGTACCACCACCACCACCACTACCACCACCACCACCACCACCAGTACCACCACCACCACCACCACCACCAGTACCACCACCACCACCACCACCAGTACCACCACCACCACCAGTACCACCACCACCACCACCAGTACCACCACCACCAGTACCACCACCACCACCACCACCACCAGTACCACCACCACCAGTACCACCACCACCACCACCACCACCACCACTAGTACCACCACCACCACTACCACCACCACCACCACCACCAGTACCACCACCACCACCACCACCACCACCACTACCACCA
>NC_091150.1:48697452-48724952 GCF_040958095.1 Procambarus clarkii | reverse complement strand
CCCTCGCCGAGGCCACTAGTGTTATCGGCCCTCAGGTAAATTCAGGGAAAATCTTTGACTGTAGAAACCTCTCACCTCACTCCCCCCTTCTCTCATTCCTAAACATCTTGGCAACGACTCAGCAACTATCTACGAAGCCTCTAGATCTTTTCTGCATCATGGCGGCAATCTTCACATTTATTAAAGAGTTTACGAGCTTGGACACTTCTCAACCCGAAGGTTGTTGTTGTTGTTGTCGTAAACAAGCTCGTAGGGCGTCGGCGCTGTTTGTTGTTTACTAAATGTAAACAAAGTTGCCGTGATTGAGGAAAGATGTACGGGTTTCGTTTGTATGATCACACTCAATAGCGTGTTTTCCAGAGGGTCTCACACCCTCACACTGAATAGTGTGTTTAAAACTTTTATGTTTAAACTTTCCTTGTTCAAGATGAGTTACAATTCTTTTTTTTTTGTTACTATTTCAAGAGGTAACGTCTCGTTTGTGTCGTTTCGTCAGCTAATGTTTCAAATGTGAAATAAAAAGTTTTTAAATGTAAAGGTTTTGTTAATTATTATTTACACAGGTAACGTGACGTTTAGGTACTCACCAAGTTGTAAAGAACGGAACGTATTGTTATGTCTGCTTCCGGCCTTGTGTTGTCTACACATCCTTATCATTATATATATATATATATATATATATTATATTTGGTAGCAGTCATTCTTGTACTGGACCGCTGAACAGGACCTCTGTGACTTGTTTGATGACTAAGCAGAAAAGGAGAGGAGCAAGGGGGTCACCCTGTTGGACGCCTTCTCGCGAGTCAATTTCATATTCACCAAAAAGTAGCTTTAGATCCATACTGTAGCACGAATGTACAAAAGGGTAGAGGGAAGGGAAATGACTATGAACCGCACGGAGTACAGCGTCCCTCCGCATCAAATTGAAGGCATTTTTTAAATCTAGCTTGATAAGGGCCTTTTCGTCTGTGATGTTGGCGATGAAGGCTCGAGCTGCATGGGCTGCCGCCTCACACCCTTGTGGAATGCCGAACCCGAGCTGTTTTGGCTTCAGCATGTTGGCCGCTGCCTCGCTAACTGTTCTTACGGCTGCCTTTGCGACGAGACGCCGGAGAGAATTGCCCACAGCTATTGGCCTGATCCCTCCATCCTTTTTCTTTAGAGCACATAGAAAAGTTCCAAAAAAGAAAGGTCTTATGGTCTCTAGTATGTTGCCAGCTAGACATGTGTTGGTGAATCTGGTTAGTTCCACCAGGAGGCCCTGTGCAATGTCACCCAGTGCAGGGTTGAGCATTTGTTTGATGTGGTTGGGTTTTAGTCCTGTGAACCCACCTGCTGATCCTATAGGGAAGGACATGGCTGCTTTATGGACCACAGATTCAGCCACCCAGAGAGGTTCTGCTCTGGTAGCCCCCACTGGTGGAATGTCGTCCTCACGCGGAGCCCTGGGTGGGTGTTTCTCCCTTAGGGCTTGAGCTGTTGCGGCATCTCTGTCGGCAATTGAGTCCTCACTGGTGATGACTCGTATTGCGCCAATAGTGTTTCCTTCTTCTATTTTCTTGGTGACTGATGTTCTGATTTTTGATGTCTCGGATATGGCACTGTTGCTCTTCCTGCCGTGGGTGTTTCTCGCGCGAGTGGGAAGGCGCACCTGGTTGTCCTCCCTGGGAAAATCATTTATAGCTTTGATGACTGAGGCAGCTAAGGTTTTGTCTCTCCTTGCAGGGGTGGCTAGACATATGTTGCCAAACAGTAGGAGGTTGTGCCATGCTTGGGTCGTTCCAGGAGAGTCGTTAACCTTTCTCAGGAGGGCGGATGTCTACAGAGGACAGAGTACAGAGAGTACTCTGTACAAAGTACAGAGCACTTCTATACAGAGAACTGGATTACCACTACAATTTTGTCCCCATTGCTTCTGAGACACTCGGCGCCTGGGGTAAAAGTGCTACCATTTTTTGAAGGAACTGGGTTCTAGGCTAATTGAAACAACAAGGGACCCTAGAGCTGCCAGCTTCCTTTTCCAGCGCCTCAGTGTGGCGATACAGAGGGGAAATTCACACTGCATCCAGGGTTCCTGCCCGCCATCTGAGGAGCTGGAGGAACTCGACAACTTCTGATAATCATCTTTGTACCCTATATGTAACTCCTTTTTTGTAACAAAGTTTAAATAAAACAAATATATATGTATATACAAAAGAATGGGGGATTTTTTATTAATACATTAATACTGTTTTTTTTATTAATACATGAGGTACATCTGCATTTGTGCAGCTACCCTAGACTATATGCAGTGGAGTACAGTGTGTCAAAAAAGCTAACTAGGTGATGCTAAAAAATCCCCATCACACAGGATGGTTAGTCATACAGAGGCATGTGATAAGCGGTCTGCACTGGCAGACTCCGGATGCATTTTGAGGATATCATCAACACAAGAGGGAATAAGGTAGCAGTGGTAATACAAGTCCCCATCTCGCAGGATGGTTAGTCAGACTAACCATGTGTTTAGTAGCCTGCACTGTCAAATTTTGGGTACACTGTGAGGATATCTTCAAGAACACGAGAGTGAATAAAGTAATTGCAAAGCTCCAGGTACCTCATGCCAACTGGTCTGAAAGGTCTAATAACTGGGCATTCAGTGATGTGCGGGAGATCGTGCCGTAGTTCCTGCTCACAGAGTTTGCATCTGGAGTGCTCAGGATTGGGAGATCCGTCACCAACGTCCACCTGACTGTGCGACACAGTGGTTGCAAGGATGTAGTGCTGTTGTTGTCGTGAACAGAAGAAACTATGTTATTAAAATGGTGGAGATATTCAACGGTCGGGATACTTGAAGGATGAAATTGAGAAAGTTATCGCTGAAAAAAACGGGATAACATTGTAACAAAAGGCTTAAAAAAAGTTACTTAATGATAAATAAGTTATTGGTAAGAGCCGTCCTCCTTCCTTACCCTTAATGTAGGGTCTTATTACACAATATTAACCCAAAACCCCAACAGAGCCGACTATTAGCTCAGTAGGCTCGCTGGCGTACAAACTCTCCGGGTGCCTTCTCCAACCCTTCTCTCTACTTGTTTCAATTTCAAACTCACACTTAAAAAAAAACATCGTGGATTTGGTCAACAATTTGAATATAAATTATGATTTTAATCTGGCGAGTTTTGATGTGACGATCCTGTTGAGTAAAGTACCAGTTGATGACTCACTGTTGTTCCTGCGAGATGAACTTCCCAAATATAACTCGGGTGTCCCCACTAATATCATTGTCGAAATAATTAAACTATATATTAAAAACAATTATTTTTGTTTTAATGGAAAAAGCTTCATACAGACGTTTGGTATAGCCAAGGGTAACCAACTATTCCATGTTTTGAGTAATTTATATAATGGAGATTTTTGAAACAAAATATTCTAACTAGGATTTTACGTACTAATAATGTATGGTAGAAATTTCAATGATATTTTGTGTTTATGGGGTACAGATACCAGATTCACAAAGCAGTTACGCAAGCACTTACGAACCTGTACATCTTTTCTCAATCTTTGGCGGCTTTGTTTACAATTAATAAACAGTTAATGAGCTCCGAAGCACCAGGAGGCTGTTTATAACAATAACACCAGTTGATTGGGAAGTTTTCATGCTTGTAAACGGTTTCATAAATGTAACCAAAGCCGTCAAAGGTTGAGGAAAGATGTACACGTTCGTAAGTACTTGCGTAACTGCTTCGTGAATCTGGCTCCTGGTCTTCATCCTTCTGAGTTTCTTGGTCAACTCGATTCTCTGGTCCCTTAATTCAGTTACATTCACGGTTGAGGAGGAGAATGGGGGCTTTACCGGGTTTAGACGTAAAGATTCGGAGATGTTGTACATCTTTTTAGTTTAATGTTTATATAACAGCTACTTATGTGTGCTCCTGTGTACATTATTATTACAACCACCATATTAAAGTGAAAGATGCGTTTTTTCCTGTTTCTGAGAGCCTTGCAAGTTTATAGCTTTCAATTTGTTGATGAAAAAATTACCAAAATATATGATATTGGGTCGAAATTGCAGTAGCCTAAAATAGTCTTGGGCGCTTCATTACGTCAGGCAACGGGAGCTTTTACACCCACAAACTTAAAGTCACACTTATCTTGAAGAGCCCACTTGTGTTACCCTACTCTGGAGGGCTTGATAAACTTTCCCCAACTTTGAATTTTCAGACCTTCAGTGTCAATTTAGTTTAAAAACAAACCAGTATAATCCATATTAATAAAGAACTCGCCTACTGTTTCAACAGGATGCGTGTTGGCAAACGACTTGACACTTGTATCTCTCAGCATCTTTACTCAATTAGAACTGTACAACAGTCAAATGCAAAATTGTTGAGCCTTCCTTCATGTTAGCCTTGCCATCGATTGGAAAGCCGTGAAAAAAGCATAGTCCAGCGCAGTTGGCTTTTTTTCTGAATGTAATTTGATTGAATCCGCCTTAATCAATTATTTTTCCCTACACTTTGAATATTAGCTCTTGTTTGATGTATCTCGATCCCCTGTTGACCGCCAATACTGCACGAATGTTCAACTTATCGTTGCTTGCCTTTCCCCTTGTACACTGTGGCATTGGGTTTAGGTCATTATATTTTATCCTCTGCCCAGTCCTTAGTGGTATTGATGATTTTGGGAATTTATTATCTCTGTCCTTGAATCTTGACCAGCTGTTATCAATAATTTGAACCAATATTATGCCAGTTGATATTATGATTAGCAATTTTATTGTAATCTTTCTTCACGCTTGGAAGAAATATACCAGTATGCCATGAAAAGAATGCGGTCCGTTTTCCTGTATTCACCTAGTTGTGCTTGCGGGGGTTCACCTCTGTTCTTTCGGCCCGCCTCTCAACTGTCAATCAATCAACTTTTTTTTTAACACACACACACACACACACACACATTAGGGGCCTCGTAGCCTAGTGGATAGGGGCCTCGTAGCCTAGTGGATAGGGGCCTCGTAGCCTGGTGGATAGCGCGCAGGACTCGTAATTCTGTGGCGCGGGTTCGATTCCCGCACGAGGCAGAAACAAATGGGCAAAGTTTCTTTCACCCTAAGTGCCCCTGTTACCTAGCAGTAAATAGGTACCTGGGAGTTAGTCAGCTGTCACGGGCTGCTTCCTGGGGTGTGTGTGTGTGTGTGTGTGTGTGTGTGTGTGTGTGTGTGTGGGGAAAAAAAAGTAGTTAGTAAACAGTTGATTGACAGTTGAGAGGCGGGCCGAAAGAGCAAAGCTCAACCCCCGCAAAACACAACTAGTAAACACACACACACACACACACACACACATGTATTAGGTATGATAGGGAAATGGGACAGGAGTCATTGCTGTAAACAACCGATGGCTAGAAAGGCGGGATCTAAGAGTCAATGATCGATCCTGCAAGCACAAATAGGTGAGTACACACACAGCACGGGTGGGACACGAACAAGGGGACACAAGTGGAAACTTAGTACCCAGATGAGCCACAGAGACGTTAGAAAGAATTTTTTCAGTGTCAGAGTAGTTAATAAATGGAATGCATTAGGCAGCGATGTGGTGGAGGCTGACTCCATACACAGTTTCATGTATAGATATGATAGAGCCCAATAGGGTCAGGAACCTGTACACCTGTTGATTGACAGTTGAGAGGCGGGACCAAAGAGCCAGAGCTCAACCCCCACAAACACAACTAGGTAAGTACACACACACACACATTATCTAGTCAAGCATAAGACTACACTGAAAAAGATTCAAAGGTTTGCCACCAGACTAAGTTTCCGAACTGAGAGGTATGAACTACGAGGAGAGACTACGGGAATTAAACCTCACGTCGATGGAAGACAAAAAAGTTAGGGGGACATGATCACCACATACAAGACTCTCATAGGAATTGATAGGGTAGATAAAGACAGGCTATTTAACACAAGGGGCACACGCACTAAGGGACACAGGTGGAAATTAAGTGGCCAAATGAGCCACAGAGATATTAGAAAATACTTTTTTAGAGTCAGAGTAGATGACAAATAGAATGCATTAGGCAGTGATGTGGTGGAGGTTGACTCCATACACAGTTTCAAGTGGAGATATGATAGAGCCCAGTAGGCTCAGGAAGCTGTACATCAGTTGATTAATAATAGAGAGGCGGGACCAAAGAGCTAGAGCTTACCCCCTTAAGCACGACTAGATGAGTACACACACCAAGGACAGCCCGTAACAGCTGTCTAACTCCCAGGTACCTATTTACTGCTAGGTAACAGGGGCATCAGGGTAAAAGAAACACTGCCCCTCTTTGTTTTCCGCCTCCACCAGGGCTGGTGAGTTGATATGGGACTTGTATAGAGTAATCAACCTATTCAGTTTGTTATGCTTATGGTATATTCTTGTGTATGAGACTTGCTGTGTCTCCTCCACCGTGTGTTTCTGGGGGTGTGTCTCTGTGGGACTACCGGGACCTTCCTGTGGCAGCTGCCTCACCCTCCCTCCCTCTCTCTCACCCTCCCTCATCTCTACTTCCGCTCCCAGGCTTGGCTGATACATGTACCCTTCACTCTCCACTTTCTCCTCTTCAGTTGCTAATATATATATATATATATATATATATATATATATATATATATATATATATATATATATATATATATATATATATATATATATATATATATATATATATCGCATATATGCTTGGAGACCATTCAAGCTTGTTCACATTTGTGTTGCTCACGTGGCCCCACAAAATGAGGTGATTTGATGAAATAATTATGCCCAAGATTACCATCAAAGTGCCGTCGGGGCGATGGGGAATTAGCCTCAGCTACCATCGTCTTTTGTACGGTCACAGATGATCAAGCGGTTAAGGTACGTACCCTCTACCCCCAGTTGTATGTGCTCTTGGTGGTCTGGGTTCGAGTCACTTCTGTGGTGTGTGTGGAGTTTTCAGCGTAACATAACGTAACGTAATAGCGTAACATAATGGATATTAATAGGGTATTACACGCATCAACATAAGCAGCTTAACCCTTTCCACCACCGCCCACGGGATGGGTATGGGGTGCATAATAAAGAAATTAATCGAATCTATTCAACCCGATAACAGCCGTAAAATCTGTTCTAACACAATGGATGCTCAAACCCACTTTTCATACCTCGTACGCGTTGCTGGGATTCTGAATATTAGCCCATTCCATTTCTTTCTTTCTTTATTGTGCACCCCATACCCATCCCGTGGGCGGTGGTGTAAAGGCACATACTCGGTTCAGGAACTGAACCCTCTAGTTCGTTTAGCTAAGCTTATAACAATCTTTTGACGCTAGTTACACAATTACTAATGTTTTATATATATATGTACACATACTCATACATACATGTACATGTATATATATATATATATATATATATATATATATATATATATATATATATATATATATATATATATATATACACATACATATTCAGTCTCCTACACAAATACACACATCAATAATCTTTTGTATCACAAGTGATTCAACAAGAGGCTCACAACAGTCACTATACAAGGCACTTTACATCTATGATGAGTCACACAGTTACCAGTCTTGCTCCACACCCACCCAGTTGGGCGGCAACTTTAGTCATGTGCTCCACACCCACCCAACTGGGCGGCAGCTTTACAGTCATGTGCTCCACACCCACCCAACTGGGCGGCAGCTTTACAGTCATGTGCTCCACACCCACCCAACTGGGCGGCAGCTTTACAGTCATGTGCTCCACACCCACCCAACTGGGCGGCAGCTTTACAGTCATGTGCTCCACACCCACCCAACTGAGCGGCAGCTTTACAGTCATGTGCAGGCTGCACTTACAGTAAGCACATTTGGGATACTTCACTAGGATTCCCGGCAGTACATCATTATAAATGAAGTACTTACACATTTCAAGGACTCCATTGATGGTGTTATCTCCGAATTCCACGATTTTGTCATATTCCATTATATAATGACGCAAAGTATGCGAATAGTTCTGCTGACAGAGTTTACATTTAATCAAGTCTACATCAGCAGATGTTACAAACTCCCAGAGGTACATGTAGCTGAGCCTAAGCCTAGCAGTGGTAACATCTAGAAGTCTGCTAACCTTATTGGATGACCCATAGACGTGCGGTACTTCCTGCATAATAGAATGATGATAGATGGAGCAACTGGTGTGAATTTCACTTTGCCTCAAGTCTCCGAAATTAAGTGGGGCATGTTCGAGCCTAACAATCCTCTGAGACTAGGCAACAATCACAAATCACGCTGCAAAGTTTGATGACATTATCCCAGAGTATTTAACCCCAACCTCGAACAGACAGACATTCTTTTAAGGATATCGACATGAGAACGGTGTTCTGTTTGTGGCTAGGCTCACAAAATTTTGCATGGTGATGTGTGACTGTATGTGGAGTGTCACAGGGTAGTCGGGTCGACCCTCATGTTGTGTAGGTAGGGCCTCTTTATGAAGGATCAGATCCTGTTTCGAATCCCAGAGACTGCTATGAAGTCTGAAATGGGAGGTTTACGTTTCCTGAGAATTTTTTCAATAAGGTATTCAGCTGTTAATAATTACTTTATTAACTCTCGCATTCATGTGAATATCCTTAATGACTCACATTACTGTTTAAGCTGAAGTTGGTCCTCAGATCAGAGACTCAAGAGGTCCTCAACAGGCGTCACTTCTCTGCTGGTAACACTCCTCTGTAGCCCTTTCCACTACCGCCCACGAGATGGGTATGGGGTGCATAATACAGAAAGAAATTGAAATACACTGTTACATAACTCTTAAATTTCACCGTACGTGAGTTACCGTGGCGCACAGTTACTAAAGACACCTTTTGAGGGATTATGAGGCCAAATTGGTCTCCTCGCTGGGTGTTGGATCCTCAGCGAAATAAAAGAACATCAACCTATTAGTTTCTGTTGTCTCTACAAACAAAATAACAGTGACTGGTTAGTTTCTGTTGTCTAAACAAACAAAAGGTTACGTCACAGCATCTATCAACAACTATTTATTCTTTGTTTGCGCTGTCGAAGAATTCCTACAAATTAAAGCCTACAAAGAATAAAACAAATGAAGAAATATCACTATCAATAAAACGAAACAGAAAAATTGTCAATAAAAAAGGAGTCAAAAAGTTAGAGAGCCGGCGACACAGGCGGATAAAAGGTAGAAAGAGAATATAGGCGTGTGAACCGCAGGTTACAAATTCGAAAAACAAAATCCGTAAGAGGATCAGATTAACGGTTCACGTCAGAAAATAGGATTGGAAACTATTGGCGATATTAGATGAATGATACTCGCACCCCAGGGGCGGGGAGGGGTGCTTCCCCCTACCCCCAACCATTCCCCCAGGGGGGATGAACCACCCCCTACCTTCCGGTGGTGTGCGACCCTAACCTTCCCCAACTTTCCCTAAAGTCCATACCATTTCCCACTCTCCACCGACCCTGGGGTACCATCCCTTGCCATCCCCCTACCCTGGGGGAGCGTCCCCTCTACCCACCTTACCTTAGGGGACGTTCACACTCCCCCACCGACCCATGGGGAGCGGCCCACCTCCCCATCAATATTAAACTTGCGAAAGTTAAAAATATATTTTTTGATCCTGGAAGAAAGGGGAAACAGTCTCAGAGATTATTAAATACGGGTCCTCGCCAGGTCTTGTGTTGTGTAGGTGGGGCCCTGGCTGCCCTGTGTTGTCCCTGTGATGGTAGTTACTGGGTAGTTACTGGGTAGTTACTGGGTAGTTACTGGGGTAGTTACTGGGTAGTTACTGGGTAGTTACTGGGTAGTTACTGGGGTAGTTACTGGGTAGTCACTGGGTAGTTACTAGGTAGTTACTGGGTAGTTACTGGGTAGTTACTGGGGTAGTTACTGGGTAGTTACTGGGGTAGTTACTGGGGTAGTTACTGGGGTAGTTACTGGGGTAGTTACTGGGGTAGTTACTGGGTAGTTACTGGGTAGTCACTGGGTAGTTACTAGGTAGTTACTGGGTAGTTACTGGGTAGTTACTAGGTAGTTACTGGGTAGTTACTGGGTAGTCACTGGGTAGTTACTAGGTAGTTACTGGGTAGTTACTGGGTAGTTACTAGGTAGTTACTGGGTAGTTACTGGGGTAGTTACTGGGTAGTTACTGGGTAGTTACTGGGTAGTTACTGGGTAGTTACTAGGTAGTTACTGGGTAGTTACTGGGGTAGTTACTGGGGTAGTTACTGGGGTAGTTACTGGGTAGTTACTGGGTAGTTACTGGGTAGTTACTGGGGTAGTTACTGGGGTAGTTACTGGGTAGTTACTGGGGTAGTTACTGGGGTAGTTACTGGGGTAGTTACTGGGGTAGTTACTGGGGTAGTTACTGGGGTAGTTACTGGGGTAGTTACTGGGTAGTTACTGGGTAGTCACTGGGTAGTTACTAGGTAGTTACTGGGTAGTTACTGGGTAGTTACTGGGGTAGTTACTGGGTAGTTACTGGGGTAGTTACTGGGGTAGTTACTGGGTAGTTACTGGGTAGTTACTGGGTAGTTACTGGGGTAGTTACTGGGGTAGTTACTGGGTAGTTACTGGGTAGTTACTGGGTAGTTACTAGGTAGTTACTGGGTAGTTACTGGGGTAGTTACTGGGTAGTTACTGGGTAGTCACTGGGTAGTTACTAGGTAGTTACTGGGTAGTTACTGGGTAGTTACTGGGGTAGTTACTGGGTAGTTACTGGGGTAGTTACTGGGTAGTTACTAGGTAGTTACTGGGTAGTTACTGGGGTAGTTACTGGGGTAGTTACTGGGGTAGTTACTGGGTAGTTACTGGGTAGTTACTGGGTAGTTACTGGGGTAGTTACTGGGGTAGTTACTGGGTAGTTACTGGGGTAGTTACTGGGGTAGTTACTGGGTAGTTACTGGGTAGTTACTGGGGTAGTTACTGGGGTAGTTACTGGGTAGTTACTGGGGTAGTTACTGGGGTAGTTACTGGGGTAGTTACTGGGTAGTTACTGGGTAGTTACTGGGTAGTTACTGGGTAGTTACTGGGTAGTCACTGGGTAGTTACTAGGTAGTTACTGGGTAGTTACTGGGGTAGTTACTGGGGTAGTTACTGGGTAGTTACTGGGTAGTCACTGGGTAGTTACTGGGGTAGTTACTGGGTAGTTACTGGGGGTAGTTACTGGGGTAGTTACTGGGTAGTTACTGGGTAGTTACTAGGTAGTTACTGGGTAGTTACTGGGTAGTTACTGGGTAGTTACTGGGTAGTTACTGGGGTAGTTACTGGGGTAGTTACTGGGTAGTTACTGGGGTAGTTACTGGGGTAGTTACTGGGTAGTTACTGGGTAGTTACTGGGGTAGTTACTGGGGTAGTTACTGGGTAGTTACTGGGGTAGTTACTGGGGTAGTTACTGGGGTAGTTACTGGGTAGTTACTGGGTAGTTACTGGGTAGTTACTGGGTAGTTACTGGGTAGTCACTGGGTAGTTACTAGGTAGTTACTGGGTAGTTACTGGGGTAGTTACTGGGGTAGTTACTGGGTAGTTACTGGGTAGTCACTGGGTAGTTACTGGGGTAGTTACTGGGTAGTTACTGGGGGTAGTTACTGGGGTAGTTACTGGGTAGTCACTGGGTAGTTACTGGGGTAGTTACTGGGTAGTTACTGGGTAGTTACTATGTAGTTACTGGGTAGTTACTGGGTAGTTACTGGGGTAGTTACTGGGTAGTTACTGGGTAGTTACTGGGGTAGTTACTGGGGTAGTTACTGGGTAGTTACTGGGGTAGTTACTGGGGTAGTTACTGGGTAGTTACTGGGTAGTTACTGGGTAGTTACTAGGTAGTTACTGGGTAGTTACTGGGTAGTTACTAGGTAGTTACTGGGTAGTTACTGGGTAGTTACTAGGTAGTTACTGGGTAGTTACTGGGGTAGTTACTGGGGTAGTTACTGGGTAGTTACTGGGTAGTTACTGGGTAGTTACTAGGTAGTTACTGGGTAGTTACTAGGTAGTTACTGGGTAGTTACTGGGTAGTTACTAGGTAGTTACTGGGTAGTTACTAGGTAGTTACTGGGTAGTTACTAGGTAGTTACTGGGTAGTTACTGGGTAGTTACTAGGTAGTTACTGGGTAGTTACTGGGTAGTTACTAGGTAGTTACTGGGGTAGTTACTGGGGTAGTTACTGGGTAGTTACTGGGTAGTTACTGGGTAGTTACTGGGGTAGTTACTGGGTAGTTACTGGGGTAGTTACTAGGTAGTTACTGGGTAGTTACTGGGGTAGTTACTAGGTAGTTACTGGGGTAGTTACTGGGGTAGTTACTGGGTAGTTACTGGGGTAGTTACTAGGTAGTTACTGGGTAGTTACTGGGGTAGTTACTGGGGTAGTTACTGGGGTAGTTACTGGGTAGTTACTGGGTAGTTACTGGGTAGTCACTGGGTAGTTACTGGGTAGTCACTGGGTAGTTACTGGGTAGTCACTGGGTAGTTACTGGGTAGTTACTGGGTAGTTACTGGGTAGTCACTGGGTAGTTACTGGGTAGTCACTGGGTAGTTACTGGGGGTAGTTACTGGGTAGTTACTGGGTAGTTACTGGGGTAGTTACTAGGTAGTTACTGGGTAGTTACTGGGGTAGTTACTAGGTAGTTACTGGGTAGTTACTGGGGTAGTTACTGGGGTAGTTACTGGGGTAGTTACTGGGTAGTTACTGGGTAGTTACTGGGTAGTCACTGGGTAGTTACTGGGTAGTTACTGGGTAGTCACTGGGTAGTTACTGGGTAGTCACTGGGTAGTTACTGGGGGTAGTTACTGGGTAGTTACTGGGTAGTCACAAAGTGGTAACCCCCCCCCCTCCCCCCAACACTTCCCTGAGACCCACAGGTCTTAACAACATGGGGGTCAGGGTTCGAGACCACTCGGAGTAGCTGGCATGGACGAAATACATCTTAGCCAATCAGGAGCGAGCGACTAGCTGAAAGGAATTATAAGAGATACGATGACCGAGCCAATCAGGATTCATTCTTGGCGGTCGCAAGCAGTCTTGGAGGCTCGGACGACAAGTCTTCAGCACGCGGACAGCTGTCCTCACCGCTTGGGGATTAGTCACACCGCTCGGAGATTAGTCACATCACTCGGAGATCAGTCACACCGCTCGGAGATCAGTCACACCGCTCGGAGATGAGTCACACCGCTCGGAGAGATTAGTCACACCGCTCGGAGATGAGTCACACCGCTCGGAGAGATCAGTCACACCGCTCGGAGGTGAGTCACACCGCTCGGAGATCAGTCACACCGCTCGGAGATCAGTCACACCGCTCGGAGATTAGTCACACCGCTCGGAGATGAGTCACACCGCTCGGAGATCAGTCACACCGCTCGGAGATGAGTCACACCGCTCGGAGAGATTAGTCACACCGCTCGGAGATGAGTCACACCGCTCGGAGAGATTAGTCACACCGCTCGGAGATGAGTCACACCGCTCGGAGATCAGTCACACCGCTCGAAGATGTGTCACACCGCTCGAAGATGTGTCACACCGTCCGGAGATTAGTCACACCGCTCGAAGATGTGTCACACCGCTCGAAGATGTGTCACACCGCTCGAAGATGTGTCACACCGTCCGGAGATCAGTCACACCGCTCGGAGATGTGTCACACCGCTCGAAAATGTGTCACACCGTCCGGAGATCAGTCACACCGCTCGAAGATGTGTCACACCGTTCGAAGATGTGTCACACCGTCCGGAGATCAGTCACACCGCTCGGAGATTAGTCACACCGCTCGAAGATGTGTCACACCGCTCGAAGATGTGTCGCACCGTCCGGAGATCAGTCACACCGCTCGGAGATCAGTCATACCGCTCGGAGATCAGTCACACCGCTCGGAGATCAGTCACACCGCTCGGAGATCAGTCACACCGCTCGGAGATCAGTCACACCGCTCGGAGATCAGTCATACCGCTCGGAGATCAGTCACACCGCTCGGAGATCAGTCACACCGCTCGGAAACACCAACCAACTTGGTCCTCCGCCATTATACATTCTAAGGGGGGGGGGGGGGGGGGGGGGGGGGGGAACTGGGCCGGTTGGGTGCTGGAGGCGGAGAAGAAAGCATTAGAACATTTTCAACTTCCTGACTTAATTGCTTCAAATACTTCTTTTTTATTTCCATTTTCTGAAACTCGGCCACCACCAACTTGACGACGGCTCCCTCACACCCTCACGGAAATATGATTAATACAAAAAAAAAAAAGAGTTGATTTTTTTTAATTCATTGTGATTGTTGATTATTCGGTGATCCATGTGTGTGGTGATGTTATTGTGAGGTGTGATGTGATCAGTGATTACGTCTCATGTCTCTCTCTCTCCCTCCCTCTCTCTCTCTCTCTCTCTCTCTCTCTCTCTCTCTCTCTCTCTCTCTCTCTCTCTCTCTCTCTCTCTCTCTCTCTCTCTCTCTCTCTCTCTCTCTCTCTCTCTCTCTCTCTCTCTCTCTCTCTCTCTCTCTCTCTCTCTCTCTCTCTCTCTCTCTCTCTCTCTCTCTCTCTCTCTCTCTCTCTCTCTCTCTCTCTCTCTCTCTCTCTCTCTCTCTCTCTCTCTCTCTCTCTCTCTCTCTCTCTCTCTCTCTCTCTCTCTCTCTCTCTCTCTCTCTCTCTCTCTCTCTCTCTCTCTCTCTCTCTCTCTCTCTCTCTCTCTCTCTCTCTCTCTCTCTCTCTCTCTCTCTCTCTCTCTCTCTCTCTCTCTCTCTCTCTCTCTCTCTCTCTCTCTCTCTCTCTCTCTCTCTCTCTCTCTCTCTCTCTCTCTCTCTCTCTCTCTCTCTCTCTCTCTCTCTCTCTCTCTCTCTCTCTCTCTCTCTCTCTCTCTCTCTCTCTCTCTCTCTCTCTCTCTCTCTCTCTCTCTCTCTCTCTCTCTCTCTCTCTCTCTCTCTCTCTCTCTCTCTCTCTCTCTCTCTCTCTCTCTCTCTCTCTCTCTCTCTCTCTCTCTCTCTCTCTCTCTCTCTCTCTCTCTCTCTCTCTCTCTCTCTCTCTCTCTCTCTCTCCCTCCCTCTCTCTCTCTCTCTCTCTCTCTCTCTCTCTCTCTCTCTCTCTCTCTCTCTCTCTCTCTCTCTCTCTCTCTCTCTCTCTCTCTCTCTCTCTCTCTCTCTCTCTCTCTCTCTCTCTCTCTCTCTCTCTCTCTCTCTCTCTCTCTCTCTCTCTCTCTCTGATAATAATCCCTTCCACTATGAAGAGCAACTTCCAGCTTCTACCACGGGACCATGTTGTCCTGGACCCGTGTACTCTCTACCTGTTGTCCTGGACCCGTGTACTCTCTACCTGTTGTCCTGGACCCGTGTACTCTCTACCAGTTGTCCTGGACCCGTGTACTCTCTACCTGTTGTCCTGGACCCATGTACTTTCTTCCAGTTGTCCTGGACCCGTGTACTCTCTACCTGTTGTCCGGGATCCGTGTACTCTCTACCAGCTGTCCTGGACCCGTGTACTCTCTACCTGTTGTCCTGGACCCGTGTACTCTCTACCTGTTGTCCTGGACCCGTGTACTCTCTACCTGTTGTCCTGGACCCGTGTACTTTCTACCTGTTGTCCTGGACCCGTGTACTCTCTACCTGTTGTCCTGGACCCGTGTACTCTCAACCTGTTGTCCTGGACCCGTGTACTCTCTACCTGTTGTCCTGGACCCGTGTACTCTCTACCTGTTGTCCTGGACCCATGTACTCTCTACCTGTTGTCCTGGACCCATGTACTCTCTACCAGTTGTCCTGGACCCATGTACTCTCTATCTGTTGTCCTGGACCCGTGTACTCTCTATCAGTTGTCCTGGACCCGTGTACTCTCTATCTGTTGTCCTGGACCCATGTACTCACTACCAGTTGTCCTGGACCCATGTACTCTCCACCAGTTGTCCTGGACCCATGTACTCTCTACCAGTTGTCCTGGACCCATGTACTCTCTATCTGTTGTCCTGGACCCATGTACTTTCTACCTCTACCAGTTGTCCTGGACCCGTGTACTCTCCACCTGTTGTCCTGGACCCATGTACTCTCTACTTGTTGTCCTGGACCCATGTACTCCACCAGTTGTCCTGGACCCGTGTACTCTCCACCTGTTGTCCTGGACCCATGTACTCTACCAGTTGTCCTGGACCCATGTACTCTCCACCTGTTGTCCTGGACCCATGTACTCCACCAGTTGTCCTGGACCCGTGTACTCTCCACCTGTTGTCCTGGACCCATGTACTCCACCAGTTGTCCTGGACCCGTGTACTCTCCACCTGTTGTCCTGGACCCATGTACTCTCTACTTGTTGTCCTGGACCCATGTACTCTACCAGTTGTCCTGGACCCGTGTACTCTCCACCAGTTGTCCTGGACCCATGTACTCTCTATCTGTTGTCCCGGACCCATGTACTCTCTACCAGTTGTCCTGGACTCATGTACACTCTACCAGTTGTCCTGGACCCGTGCACACTCTACCAGTTGTCCTGGACTCATGTACACTCTACCAGTTGTACTGGACCCATGTACACCCTACCAGTTGTCTTGGACCCATGTACACTCTACCAGTTGTCCTGGACCCATATACACTCTACCAGTTGTCCTGGACCCATGTACTCTCTACCAGTTGTCCTGGACCCATGTACTCTCTACCTGTTGTCCTGGACCCATGTACTCTCTACCTGTTGTCCTGGACCCATGTACTCTCTACCTGTTGTCCTGGACCCATGTACTCTCTACCAGTTGTCCTGGACCCATGTACTCTCTACCAGTTGTCCTGGACCCATGTACTCTCTACCAGTTGTCCTGGACCCATGTACTCTCTACCTGTTGTCCTGGACCCATGTACTCTCTACCTGTTGTCCTGGACCCATGTACTCTCTACCTGTTGTCCTGGACCCATGTACTCTCTACCAGTTGTCCTGGACCCATGTACTCTCTACCAGTTGTCCTGGACCCATGTACTCTCTACCTGTTGTCCTGGACCCATGTACTCTCTACCTGTTGTCCTGGACCCATGTACTCACTACCAGTTGTCTTGGACCCGTGTACTCTCTACCTGTTGTCCTGGACCCGTGTACTCTCTACCTGTTGTCCTGGACCCGTGTACTCTCTACCTGTTGTCCTGGACCCATGTACTCACTACCAGTTGTCTTGGACCCGTGTACTCTCTACCTGTTGTCCTGGACCCGTGTACTCTCTACCAGTTGTCCTGGACCCATGTACTCTCTACCTGTTGTCCTGGACCCATGTACTCTCCTGTGAGGCAGGTTGCTATGCTCACCAGGAAACCTCTCCTCAGGTTAGGCTTATACAAGCGTCACCCGAGCCAGTGCATCAATATACTCTGCATTCAAAATTTGTTGTTTCTCAAATATAGATTATGTATTTGAATTTGTTTATAGTCAGGTGTAGGTTAGGTTAGGTTAGGTTAAGTCAGGTCAGGTTTGGTTCCATTGGCAATTACTACCACGATCTACAACCCCGTATTTGTAGTGCGTGGATGAAGCATTTATTAACGTGCGATTCGAACATAGGAAGAGAGCGAAGCAATATTTGAGAACAATTCCCAACCCGTTCTCGCATAAAAAGATCCAAGCTCTTTAATCCAGCCGCCAAACCCGCTGTTTATGAATGAAAAGCGGTTTTACACACGACTCACAACTGATGACGTCCGAACAGTTCCAGAACAAGTGCTTCACTGACGAATTTTGTTTGAACCTCAACGCTGTAAATGCTTCACACACGTACTACAAATACAAATAATCGCCAACAGAACCTAAACACCTAACCTAACCTATGCCAATATATGCACAATATGCTGATATATGGTAATATAAATTTATATTTGAGGAAATTCCCGTTCTGAATGAACAGCATGTAAAAATTTATGAATGCGTCTGTGGGGTCGACCGCTGGATGTAATGGACTGGAGTGGAGGACGGGTTGGGTTATAATACCGAAATGAGCTTGAACCGAATTGTAAACATCCCTTCCTTGTCAGCTGGATTTTTTTTTTTTTGCAGGGATATTCCTGCGCGGGCCCTAAGCCTCGGACTGGCCCATTAAATGTTGCTTGTTTCTGTTTTACTTGGGCGGAGATGAGTATTTCTGACTCGTATGGTCGCTTCAGTAAGATTTTGTCTAGTGTGTTTAACAACTTCTTTTGCTCTGGTGAATCTAAGTTGAAATCTTAATGAATTTGTAACTGTGCACTGTGTTAGATAATGTTCCAGTGGTCTGTCGGGCATTTCTCCACAGTGCTGACATTTCCTCTCATCTTCCGGAACCTGTAAGCCTATTTCCCATGCACATGGGTATCCAAGCCTGATGCGATGTAAGTGTACTTCTGTTGTTCTACTGTTCCCTTTCATCAAACTAGGTGGTTCGTAGTTGGTTGAATTCTTGTACCAACCCGCAGATCCTGATGTTGCAACTGCTGTGTTGTGGTCACTGTACATATTTTGCATTGCTCTGTTTCTTAATCTGTGATAGACTCTGTGGTATATAAATGTCTACATTTCTTCTCTTAGTTGCAAGTTTTGCAGATTTGTCTGCAATGTCATTCCCTATTATTCCCACATGACTTGGCACCCAGTTGATAAGTATACGCCGGCCTTGTCGTTTGAGTGTTTGCATTAATGATATGACATTTGTGATCAAATGGATGTTAACACGTATGAGTTTTTGTTGCAAGCTTTCAATGGCGGTTCTCGAATCTGTGTGTATGATAACATGTTGTCGGTGTTCAGCAAGAGCATGTTCCAAAGCCTTTTGAATGGCTAGCATCTCTGTAAAGTCGAACACCCGTTTCAGAGTCTCCAACTATTTACAGTTTCTTGCTTTAACTGCAGCTCCGGTTTCTTGTCCCTGCTGGTCTACTGATCCATCTGTGAAGCATATGAAGCTGACAGATGCCAAGTTTGCTTCTATATACATCTGTGCAATATTACGTAGCAGATGAGGATTAGTCTGGTTCTTTCTTCCTTCATGAACCATAATCTTAAAGTCTGCTGGCGGAGATTCCCAAGGGGCTTGCATAACATAGTCTGCATGTATTTCGTCGACACCCCTCTCAGTGATTGTGTTTGTTATATCGAATGTATTGATGGTGTTTATCACACAATGGGTCCACCTGTTGCTATTGGAGGCTCTTCTGTCCCGAGTTAGTGCTCCAGTGATTATACCTTTAAGTGAACTGATTCTAGGTCTAGTCACCACACTACACCACCACCACCACCACACTACACCACCACCACCACCACACTACACCATCACACTACACCACCACCACCACCACACTACACCACCACCACAATACACCACCACCACCACCACAATACACCACACTACACCACCACCACACTACACCACCACCACCACCACTACACTACACCACCACGACACTACACCACCACCACACTACACCACCACCACCACCACCACACTACACTACGCCACCTCCACCACCACCACACTACACCACCACCACACTACACAACACACTGCACTACCATGCTGCTCCACCACACCATGAAAACAAGAGCTTTAAAGTGGCTAAATAACTGTGTTGTGTGTGACCTTCACTTTGTGTCCCAGGGCATGACCTGTGACCTCTGAGGCTCCCACAGCGTCCACCTCCCTCACACCTGCCCGGCCTCTGAAGGTTACACCACGGATAATCTGGGATGAGGCGGCGGACCTGCTGCTGAGTCCCCCTCAGGGGCTACACTGCCCACAGTGTGATGTTGAATCACTTACAACCGTCCACTACAGACTTCCTGAACAGAGACCATGGTGACGTTTAGAGGGAAGTGGTTGATCAAGTTGTCCCGGATGTTGGACGTGGACATCGACAAACAGTTTTTAAGTTTAGTTCATTTATTATGCCCCCTATACCCATCTTGTGGGCGGTAGTGGAAAGGGTTACAGAGGCACATAATGGGCTCAGGGACTGAACCCCACAATTCATTTAGCTGAGCAAGTTACAATCTTGATGAGCTAGTTACAAAATTCAATGAACATCGTCACATCATCAATGGGTTCAAGATCGACCATAAGTATAGTTTCTAAATTAAGCAACTGACATATGTGGAGAGCTAGTGTCACAATTGATATGTTTGTCCTGCACACCGCCCCCCATCCAGTGGGCAGCGGTGGATAGGTTACAATCACTTAGTTACTACCTACAGTTAGCAAACTGGGGATATTTGGCTAAAATTTCTGGTAGCAGATAATTTTGAATGAAATATTTACATATTGTTGGAACATTGGTTATAGAATTGTCTCTGAATTCACGTATCTTTTTGCACTCCATTACATAGTGACGGAGGGTGTGCGAATAATTTTGTTGACACAGTTTACATTTGGTCAGATCTACATCAGCAGATAATGAGAATTCCCAGAGATACTTGTAACCGAGTCTAAGCCGAGCAGTAGTAACATCTAGAAGTCTGCTGATTTTATTGGATGAACCATAGATGTGTGGCTGCTCTTGCATGATAGTATGATGATAGATGGAATTACTGGTGTTGATTTCACTTTGCCTCAGATCGACAAGATCTTGTTGAAGTTCTCGGTGTACTGCTGCTCTCAGACTGCTCATTGACAATCAAAGGTTATACTCAATTTCTCCTTTAAAGGCCGATTTTTTGGCTAACTCATCAGCTCTAGCATGCATTCGGAGGCCAACATGAGGTGGAGACCACATGAAATGGACTCTGTTACCATCATTATTACAAACATCATGACGCACTCAGAACACAAATCACTTAATTGCTTTGATTGGATACGGACGATCTCTTGCGTTCACTCCCAGGTAGATTAATAGGACCTGTTGCTGTTATGTAGTCCCAAGTAACTTCTGACCCGCCGTAGCTACTGGTGGCCACCCACCCTCACTACCCACCCATCAAGCCACCCACCCTCACTACCCACCCATCAAGCCACCCACCCTCACTACCCATCCATCAAGCCACCCACCCTCACTACCCACCCATCAAGCCACCCACCCTCACTACCCACCCATCAAGCCACCCACCCTCACTACCGACCCATCAAGCCACCCACCCTCACTACCCACCCATCAAGCCACCCACCCTCACTACCCACCCATCAAGCCACCCACCCTCACTACCGACCCATCAAGCCACCCACCCTCACTACCCACCCATCAAGCCACCCACCCTCACTACCCATCCATCAAGCCACCCACCCTCACTACCCACCCATCAAGCCACCCACCCTCACTACCCACCCATCAAGCCACCCACCCTCACTACCGACCCTCACTACCGACCCATCAAGCCACCCACCCTCACTACCGACCCATCAAGCCACCCACCCTCACTACCGACCCATCAAGCCACCCACCCTCACTACCGACCCATCAAGCCGCCCACCCTCACTACCGACCCATCAAGCCGCCCACCCTCACTACCGACCCATCAAGCCACCCACCCTCACTACCCACCCATCAAGCCGCCCACCCTCACTACCGACCCATCAAGCCACCCACCCTCACTACCGACCCATCAAGCCACCCACCCTCACTACCGACCCATCAAGCCACCCACCCTCACTACCGACCCATCAAGCCGCCCACCCTCACTACCGACCCATCAAGCCGCCCACCCTCACTACCGACCCATCAAGCCACCCACCCTCACTACCGACCCATCAAGCCGCCCACCCTCACTACCGACCCATCAAGCCACCCACCCTCACTACCCACCCATCAAGCCACCCACCCTCACCGCCCACCCTCACCCCCCCACTACCGACCCACCCGCGCCGCCCACCCTCGCCGCCCACCCTCACTGGTCTGGTATTGCATCTTTACATGACTTTCAACCTTTCACCATCCACTCTCCCGTGTCGTTGTCTCTCCTTCCTCTTCTCCACCACGCTGCTCCACCACACTACACCACCATCACTCTACACCACCACCACACTACACCACCATCACTCTACACCACCACCACACTACACCACCACCACCACCACACTACACTACCATCACCACACTACACCACCATCACTCTACACCACCATCACCACCACTCTACACCACCACCACACTACACCACCACACTTCGTAACCCCACTACACCACCACCACAATACACACCACACCACACCACCACACTTCGTAACCCCACTACACCACCACCACAATACACACCACACCACACCACCACACTTCGTAACCCCACTACACCACCACCACACCACACCACCACACTACACCACCACACTACACCTGTTGGAAATATTCAACACTTATTTCTCATTTTATTACTTCGATAGATAATCCTTGTACTAACTAACTAGTTTGCTAACACTACTAATCAGTAGAGTAATAATTTAATACATTTCCCACTGTGTTATAACCACGCCAAGTTTGTCCTACTATCTGTGGAGATGTTACGTCAGTCAGGCCGACTGAAGAAAAAATATCTACATTTCAAAGGTTTGCCTTCAATTCTCCCTTCATATCAGCATTCTTCTTTAAGAATTATTAGCTGATAATATGTTTACCAATGATCTAATGATATAGCATTATTTGCTGAAGATCACTATGTACATACTGTTATCAAAGACATACATGCAGGAAAGAATTACCTCTATAACTTTTTTCCCTATATGAACTTCGTTTCGTATTAATAGTTATATGACGAGAAGTTAACTAGATTTAGCTCTCATATAATAAACCTTATCCTCATTATCTGGCATAGTTGAGTAAATTATAGAACAGTCACACAGCTTCACCAGACTATGCAACAAGAGAACAGTACCCAGCATAACAGAAGAGCAACACAACAGTGCAAGAATGGAACATGTGAAGGGCTACATGTTCCACTAATGGCTACATGTTCCACTAATGGCTACATGTTCCACTAAGGGCTACATGTTCCACTAATGGCTACATGTTCCACTAATGGCTACATGTTCCACTAATGGCACATGGCTACTAATTGTGAAAATTTACATATGCACTTAATTTAATAAGTGCATATGTGACATACTTATTGATTGTGAATATTTTAGTTTACTTTGAAAAGCTTTATAGAAAACACCGACCTCACCTAACCTTCTTAGTATGTTAAGATAAGCATCTTATTGCTTCTTATTTACAATTCTTGCTTAACCTATACCGTTGATAGGTTAAGTAATAATTGCAAATAAGAAGCAATAAGATGCTTATCTTAACATACTAAGAAGGTTAGGTAAGGTCGGTGTTTTCTATGAAGCTTTTCAAGGTAAACTAAAATATTCACAATCAATTAGTATGTCACATATGCACTTATTAAATAAGCCAATATTGACTATAAGCAAGTGGGAGAACGGGTTGCAGGAGGAGGACCACCACGCTAAACACACCCTCAAGCTGGCTCTAACAACGGCCAGCTTAGTTCAGGTCAGGTGAGTAGGGGATAACGGGTCTGTTAGTTCTGTTGTGGCCTTGTTAATCTGCTGGCGATTACTAATCCCATATCATCAGACGCCTAAGGACCTCATACGTCCCAACAGTTGTATACAAAGATGAAACACAGACTCAGTACACACAGCCCGGCTCCTGTGTCAGGTAAGTCCACTACGGGATAACCATAACCCGTTGAACCTTTTCCAGTTTAGTGTTATGCTTGACTACATATGGACTCCTACTCGGGTTGAACTTTAGTAGCTATTTGTTGGACCATTCATTCAGTCTGTCTAGGTCCTCTTGTAGCCTCATACTATCTTCCTGTTTTAATCCTCCTCATAATTTTTGCATCATCAGCAAACAATGAGAGGAACTATTCTATACCCTCTGGGAGATCATTTACATATATCAGGAACAGTATAGGTCCAAGGACTGACCCCAGCGGAACTTCACTGGTGACGCCTCGCCAATCTGAAACCTCTCCCCCTCACAGTGACTCGCTGTCGTCTGTTGCTTAGGTACTCCCTTATCCAATGGAGTACCTTCACTTTCACTCCTGCCTGCATCTTTTGCACTAGTCTCTTATGTGGTACTGTGTCAAAGGCTTTCTGGGAGTCCAGAAATATGCAGTCTGTCCAGCCCTCTCTCTCTTGCCTAATTAATGTTGCCTGTTTATTAATTATTATTAATAATTAAATTAAACCAATTAAACCTGTTAGGCATGATTTGCCATCTCTGAACCCATGCTGATGCTGTATTACAAAGTTCTTTCGCTCTAGATGTTCCACTAGCTTTTTTCGCACAATCTTCTCCATCATCTTGCATGGTATGCAAGTTAGGGACACTGGCCTGTAGTTCAGTGCCTCCTGTCTATCCCCCTTCTTATATATTGGGACTACATTGACCGTCTTCCAAATTATTGGTAGTTCACCTGTTACCAGTGATTTGTTGTACACCATGGAGAATGGCAGGCACAGTGCTTCTGCTCCTTCCTTTAGTATCCATGGTGAGATTCTATCCGGGCCTATAACCTTTGTCACATGTATGTGTGTGAGACAGAGATCTCTGGAGGTCGGACATGAAGCACCTCAGATTACTGCAAGTCCTGCACTCTTGTCATGTCGCGTGCATCATCGTGCAACAACTCCGTTACTCTCAACAAGGGAACCATAATTAAGATTATCCACGTTAAGGACTAACTATTGTTAGCACCGTCGACCTCCTCGTGTGTGTGTGTGTTGACTGTGTCCGACACACCACGTGTTGACTGTTTCCGACACACCACGTGTTGACTGTGTCCGACACACCACGTGTTGACTGTGTCTGACACACCACGTGTTGACTGTGTCTGACACACCACGTGTTGACTGTGTCTGACACACCACGTGTTGACTGTGTCTGACACACCACGTGTTGACTGTGTCTGACACACCACGTGTTGACTGTGTCTGACACACCACGTGTTGACTGTGTCTGACACACCACGTGTTGACTGTGTCTGACACACCACGTGTTGACTGTGTCTGACACACCACGTGTTGACTGTGTCTGACACACCACGTGTTGACTGTGTCTGACACACCACGTGTTGACTGTGTCTGACACACCACGTGTTGACTGTGTCTGACACACCACGTGTTGACTGTGTCTGACACACCACGTGTTGACTGTGTCTGACACACCACGTGTCAGTAAGCTGGTCGTCCCTTCACCTATTGGCCTCCGCCAGTTAGTCCTCTCCGAGTCACTGTCAATACTTAAAGGGATCGGGGCACACTCTTCGTTTATTCCCCATTTAAAGTGCATATTAAGTAGTTTTAAGGTTATTCGAGGGAAGGGACCGGACTCTGTACACTTTTAGTCCAACGGTAACCCTTTTCCCGCCTAGTTTCCCTGTACCTCACAGCCGGGTCCCTGTACCGGGGAAGTGATGGTGGAGCTGTGTTGGGTTGTCAGGATGTAGCAGTTAACTCCCCTCCCTCCCTCCCTCTCTTTCACTACTTAATCCTCTCTCTCTCTCTATCACTCATCTTCACTTCCTCTCTTTGTCTGTCTGTCTGTCTGTCTGTCTGTCTGTCTGTCTGTCTGTCTGTCTGTCTGTCTGTCTGTCTGTCTGTCTGTCTGTCTGTCTGTCTGTCTGTCTGTCTGTCTGTCTGTCTCTGTCTGTCTCTCTTCTTATTGGTGACTCCATCTTAGCTGTTTTAGGGTTGTTTGTTATATGTTGGTGATTATTACCTGAGTCGTTATAACTACACCAACACACTACACCACCACACTACACCACCACACTACACCACCACACTACACCACCACACTACACCACCACACTACACCACCACACTACACCACCACACTACACCAACACACTACACCAACACACTACACCAACACACTACACCAACACACTACACCACCACACTACACCACCACACTACACCACCACACTACACCAACACACTACACCAACACACTACACCAACACACTACACCAACACACTACACCACCACACTACACCACCACACTACACCACCACACTACACCACCACACTACACCACCACACTACACCACCACACTACACCACCACACTACACCACCACACTACACCACCACACTACACCACCACACTACACCAACACACTACACCACCACACTACACCAACACACTGCACCACCACACTACACCAACACACTGCACCAACACACTGCACCAACACAATACACCAACACACTACACCAACACACTGCACCAACACACTGCACCAACACACTGCACCAACACACTGCACCAACACACTGCACCAACACAATACACCAACACACTACACCAACACACTACACCAACACACTACACCAACACACTGCACCAACACACTGCACCAACACACTGCACCAACACACTGCACCAACACACTGCACCAACACAATACACCAACACACTACACCAACACACTACACCAACACACTGCACCAACACACTGCACCAACACACTGCACCAACACACTGCACCAACACACTGCACCAACACAATACACCAACACACTACACCAACACACTACACCAACACACTACACCAACACACTGCACCAACACACTGCACCAACACACTACACCACCACACTACACCACCACACTACACCAACACACTACACCACCACACTACACCAACACACTGCACCACCACACTACACCAACACACTGCACCAACACACTGCACCAACACAATACACCAACACACTACACCAACACACTGCACCAACACACTACACCAACACACTACACCAACACACTACACCAACACACTGCACCAACACACTGCACCAACACACTGCACCAACACACTACACCACCACACTACACCAACACACTACACCACCACACTACACCAACACACTGCACCACCACACTACACCAACACACTGCACCAACACACTGCACCAACACAATACACCAACACACTACACCAACACACTGCACCAACACACTGCACCAACACAATACACCAACACACTACACCAACACACTGCACCACCACACTACACCACCACACTACACCACCACACTACACCACCACACTACACCAACACACTACACCACCACACTACACCAACACACTGCACCAACACACTGCACCAACACAATACACCAACACACTACACCAACACACTGCACCAACACACTGCACCAACACAATACACCAACACACTACACCAACACACTGCACCAACACACTGCACCAACACACTGCACCAACACACTGCACCAACACACTGCACCAACACAATACACCAACACACTACACCAACACACTACACCAACACACTACACCAACACACTGCACCAACACA
Source organism: Procambarus clarkii (assembly GCF_040958095.1). Taxonomy (NCBI): domain Eukaryota; kingdom Metazoa; phylum Arthropoda; class Malacostraca; order Decapoda; family Cambaridae; genus Procambarus; species Procambarus clarkii. The sequence continues at coordinate 48,697,712 of NC_091150.1, read as the reverse complement.
CTGCACCAACACACTACACCAACACACTGCACCAACACACTGCACCAACACAATACACCAACACACTACACCAACACACTGCACCAACACACTGCACCAACACACTGCACCAACACACTGCACCAACACACTGCACCAACACAATACACCAACACACTACACCAACACACTACACCAACACACTACACCAACACACTGCACCAACACACTGCACCAACACACTGCACCAACACACTGCACCAACACACTGCACCAACACA
>NC_091150.1:48664604-48696952 GCF_040958095.1 Procambarus clarkii | reverse complement strand
CAGGGTTGAGTCACATGTGTGACATCCACACCTGGTATATATGAAGTATTATAAATAAAATTTCAGGTTTACATTTAGTTTTAATGTTATATTTTTCAATCGCTAATTAATCTATTAGAACTAAAGTCAAGAATTAATCTTCAATATTTGTTTCTCCGGTGATTCCTGTATCTATACTGATAATATAATATATAATTAAACTCAATAAATCTCTTGCGAAACTAACCTCAATGAAGCATTATTTTCATCCATGGTAAGCTCTCACTGTACCACCACAGTGTATCCACAACACTGTACCACCACAGTGTACCACAACACTGTACCACCACAGTGTACCACCACAGGGTACCACAACACTGTACCACAACACTGTACCACAACACTGTACCACAACACTGTACCACAACACTGTACCACAACACTGTACCACAACACTGTACCACAACACTGTACCACAGCAATGTATCACAACACTGTACCACGACACTATAACACAACACTGTACTACAACACTACACCACCACACTACACCAACACTACATCTCCACACTGTACCACATCACTACCACAACACTGTACCCCAACACTGTACCACAACACTGTACCAAAACACTACAACAACACTACACCACCACACTGTAGCACAACACTACACTGTACCATTACATGATGTTAAACAGTGATAAATTTCAGGTACTCAGGTACGGTAAAAATGAGAACCTTAGACATAATACAGGGTACGAAACACAATCAAATCTGCCCATAGTAGGAAAACAGCATGTAAAGGATTTGGGAATAATGATGTCTGACGACCTAACGTTTAGGGAGCATAACCACGCAAATATTGCGGCCAAGTCCCAAATCTACACAGTAAAATAACAACATACTGGAGCGAAAGATATGGAAGAAAATCCAGAATAGAACCATTGAGGAGTAGAGGTGCCACAGGCACAATCAGAGAACGCTGAACATCAGCTGTCGGAACGAAGGTGGAGGTATTCAAGAAGCACTTGGACAGGTTTTTGCAAGAAGTGCCGGACCAACCAGGCTGTAGTGGATACGTGGACCTGCGGGCCGCTACAAAACAGCAGCCTGTTGGACCAAACTCTCAGAAGTCAAGGCAGGCCTCAGGCCGGGCTCGGGGAGTAGAACAACTCTCAGAACCCTCTCCAGGTATGTTCCAGGTAACGTCCCTCCAGTTGGTGACCACCACGACACTGGCGCCTCTGCCACAGTCCTCGCACTCCCTCCTCTTCCTCCACCAAGTTAGAGGAAACCATTTTAACCCGCTCTACAAATTTAACTCACTGTGCCCATTTAAGGTACCTCTTTGATCATACTGTTCCGATTTAAACCCCTGTGCCCATTAGACCCCTGTGCCCATTAGACCCCTGTGCCCATTAGACCCCTGTGCCCATTAGAGCCCTGTGCCCATTAGACCCCTGTGCCCATTACACCCCTGTGCCCATTTAAACCCCTGTGCCCATTAGACCCCTGTGCCCATTAGACCCCTGTGCCCATTAAACCCCTGTGCCCATTAGACCCCTGTGCCCATTAAACCCCTGTGCCCATTAGACCTCTGTGCCCATTTAAACCCCTGTGCCCATTAGACCCCTGTGCCCATTTAAACCCCTGTGCCCATTAGACCCCTGTGCCCATTTAAACCCCTGTGCCCATTTAAACCCCTGTGCCCATTTAAACCCCTGTGCCCATTAAACCTCTGTGCCAATTAAACCCCTGTGCCCATTAGACCTCTGAGGCCATTTAAACCCTTGTGCCCATTAAACCTCTGTGCCAATTAAACCCCTGTGCCCATTAGACCTATGAGGCCATTTAAACCCTTGTGCCCATTAGACCCATGTGCCCATTTAAACCCCTGTGTCCATTAAACCCCTGTGGTCATTAGACCCCTGTGGCCATTAAACCCCTGTGGCCATTAGACCCCTGTGGCCATTAAACCCCTGTGTCCATTAAACCCCTGTGTCCATTAAACCCCTGTGCCCATTACACCCCTGTGCCCATTAGACCCCTGTGCCCATTACACCCCTGTGCCCATTAGACCCCTGTGCCCATTTAAACCCCTGTGTCCATTAAACCCCTGTGCCCATTAACCCACTACTCCTAATAAACCCACCTTTTAGTCAGGATCTTGGGCGTATTAACCAGGCTCCGCTAAGCACCAGTACTATCAAAAATGGCCAAACTACTTAACATTTTTATTACTTAAGGCTCGTACTGTGCCAAGTTGGGACCCAACTCCGGCCAGTACAGCTCTTAATTATTGCTTAAAAAACGATGTTGGAGAAATTGTTCAAACCCAAGTTTTAATGAGATTAAGCTTAGAGAATTGTGCGGGAGAGAGAGAGAGAGAGAGAGAGAGAGAGAGAGAGAGAGAGAGAGAGAGAGAGAGAGAGAGAGAGAGAGAGAGAGAGAGAGAGAGAGAGAGAGAGAGAGAGAGAGAGAGAGAGCAAACAGAAACAAAATGGCAAGCGGTTTCCTTCGCCCTCATGTCTCTGTTCACCCAGCAGTAAATAGATACCTGGGAGTTTGACAGTTTCTGTGGGCTGGATCCCACGGAGTGTATTTCCCTAGTTGTATTCACTTAGTTGTGCTTGCGGGGGTTGAGCTCTATTCTTTCGGCCCGCTTCTTAACTGTCATCAATCAACTGTTACTAACTACTAACTTTTTTTCCACACACACACACACACACACACACACACACACACACACACACACACACACACACACACACACACACACACACACACACACACACACACACACACACACACACACACACACACACACACACACACACACACACACACACACACACACACACACACACACACACACACACACACATGTGTGTCAGGTGTGTGTGTCAGGTGTGTGTGTGTCAGGTGTGTGAGTGTCAGGTGTGCGCATGAGTGACAGGTGTGTGTCAGGTGTGTGTGTGACAGGTGTGCGCGAGTGACAGGTGTGAGTACCGCTGGGACACTAAACATGAAGCACTTCAGGACGAGTGACATTCACGGTGGAGATGACTAGTGCTCGCTCTCCCTTGGCACCTTCACCATCACTTCAGTTGCCCTCAACTAGGGTACCGTAGTTCCCTAGCTGGATAACGTGGACCAAGTAATCACCAGTCGAGAGCCTGGTCCCAGGCCGGGCTCAGGTGGTACAACTCTCGAAACATCTCCAGGTATAAATAGGGTAATTCTAAATAAGAACTTAATAAAGTGTGAACTATGAACCCCGCCCCCCCCCCCAGCAGTGGGCAGTCAGTGTGGGCAGTGACCTAGTAGTCAAGTGTCCCTAAGTGTTGGGTATTCCTCCCTGAGTCAGTCAGTGTCAGCGGCTGAGTCTCCAGACCGTATCATTCCACTGACAACCCCCCGCCCCCCCCCGGTACACTGCATATAAGTGGCTTAAGGCTTATTCGAGCTAAGAGCCAGCGCTTACCCCTTGGTCATGTCGGCGCCTACCCACCTGCCCACCTGCCCACCTACCCACCTGCCCACCTGCCCACCTACCCACCTGCCCACCTACCCACCTACCCACCTGCCCACCTGCCCACCTACCCACCTGCCCACCTGCCCACCTGCCCACCTACCCACCTGCCCACCTGCCCACCTACCCACCTGCCCACCTGCCCACCTACCCACCTACCCACCTGCCCACCTACCCACCTGCCCACCTGCCCACCTACCCACCTGCCCATCTGCCCACCTACCCACCTGCCCACCTACCCACCTGCCCACCTGCCCACCTACCCACCTACCCACCTGCCCACCTACCCACCTGCCCACCTGCCCACCTACCCACCTGCCCACCTGCCCACCTACCCACCTACCCACCTGCCCACCTGCCCACCTACCCACCTACCCACCTACCCACCTGCCCACCTGCCCACCTGCCCACCTACCCACCTACCCACCTGCCCACCTGCCCACCTGCCCACCTGCCCACCTACCCACCTGCCCACCTGCCCACCTACCCACCTGCCCACCTGCCCACCTGCCCACCTACCCACCTACCCACCTGCCCACCTGCCCACCTACCCACCTGCCCACCTGCCCACCTACCCATCTAACTCTCCTTACCTCTCTCTCTCTCTACATCTTGTGTGTTGTGCTGGTGGTGTTATATGATGGTATTGAGGACATCCTCCCTCCCTCGCTGTGTTGTGACAACATCACCCTCACTATAGCCCTTACATTAACATCTCCCTCACCATCTCCACCATCAATGACACCCTCACTATCACCAACCTAACTGGCACTCTCACTTACAGCAACCTTACAGCTACACTCACTAACGCCGCCATTATCATCACCATCATTGGCACTGTCATCATCAACTTTACTGCAATCACCATCATCACTATTGGTTCCATCAACATCACTGTAACCATCAGTATTACTCTCTCCACCGTCAACATCACCGTCAACACCACAGTCAACATCACCGTCAACACCACCGTCAACACCACCGTCAACATCACCATCAACACCATCGTCAACACCACCGTCAACACCACCGTCAACACCGTCAACATCACCGTCAACACCACCGTCAACATCACCGTCAACATCACCGTCAACACCACCGTCAACATCACCGTCAACATCACCGTCAACATCACCGTCAACACCACCGTCAACATCACCGTCAACATCACCGTCAACACCACCGTCAACTCCACCGTCAACACCACCGTCAACACCACCGTCAACATCACCGTCAACATCACCATCAACACCACCGTCAACATGAGGTAAATGACGTCACTGGGATCTAGACGATGCCAAGGTCGTTGACGTCACGACTGCTTCAAGGCTAATTGGCTGCTGGGCTCCATCCTAGCATTCCTGCCTTTAATCCTAGCACTCCTGGGGTATTATTCTAGGTCTTTTGAGTATAATCCTAGCACTCCTGGGGTATTATTCTAGGTCTTTTGGGTATAATCCTAGCACTCCTGGGGTTTTATTCTAGGTCTTTTGGGTATAATCCTAGCACTCCTGGGGTATTATTCTAGGTCTTTTGGGTATAATCCTAGCACTCCTGGGGTTTTATTCTAGGTCTTTTGGGTATAATCCTAGCACTCCTGGGGTATTATTCTAGGTCTTTTGGGTATAATCCTAGCACTCCTGGGGTATTATTCTAGGTCTTTTGGGTACAATCCTAGCACTCCTGGGGTATTATTCTAGGTCTTTTGGGTACAATCCTAGCACTCCTGGGGTATTATTCTAGGTCTTTTGAGTATAATCCAACTCCTGCGTATAATCCTAACTTTTCTGGGTATAATTCTTGTACTCCTGGGTATAATCCTAGCAATCCTGGGTATAATCCTAGCACTCATGGACATTACACTGATGTTTAGAAGTAGTCTTAATATGATACGTGAGATCTGAAACACTTCCAGGATGGTTGTATAATGATCCCAGCACTGGTGGCCAGGATGGTTGTATAATGATCCCAGCACTGGTGGCCAGGGTGGTTGTATAATGATCCCAGCACTGGTGGCCAGGATGGTTGTATAATGATCCCAGCACTGGTGGCCAGGATGGTTGTATAATGATCCCAGCACTGGTGGCCAGGATGGTTGTATAATGATCCCAGCACTGGTGGCCAGGATGGTTGTATAATGATCCCAGCACCGGTGTCCAGGATGGTTGTATAATGATCCCAGCACCGGTGGTCAGGATGGTTGTATAATGATCCCAGCACCGGTGGTCAGGATGGTTGTATAATGATCCCAGCACTGGTGGCCAGGATGGTTGTATAATGATCCCAGCACCGGTGGCCAGGATGGTTGTATAATGATCCCAGCACTGGTGTCCAGGATGGTTGTATAATGATCCCAGCACCGGTGGCCAGGATGGTTGTATAATGATCCCAGCACTGGTGGCCAGGATGGTTGTATAATGATCCCAGCACTGGTGGCCAGGATGGTTGTATAATGATCCCAGCACTGGTGGCCAGGATGGTTGTATAATGATCCCAGCACCGGTGGCCAGGATGGTTGTATAATGATCCCAGCACCGGTGTTCAGGATGGTTGTATAATGATCCCAGCACCGGTGTTCAGGATGGTTGTATAATGATCCCAGCACCGGTGTTCAGGATGGCTCGCCCGTTCGCGATTGGATTTCTCACTTGCAAAATTAAAAATAAATATTGCAATTACGAAAATTCTCGACACATTATACGATGTTACTAAATATTTTGAACGCTGGACGCTAATGACCCTTCACGAGCAACAACAAAGCCATTTACAAATTTCCTATAAGATTATTTATTTTTTTAATTCTTGAAAACAGAAATATTCGTTAGAAAGATGTGAGTATTAAGAGGGGATAATCCCCCCGGGAGTGTCGTGTTCCCGACAAGTCCGCAGTCGAGCTGGGTTTAAAGTCGCGTTCACTGGCTCTCTCTCTTAGGCTTTTCTGTCATTCCTCTTTATTATCCGCAGTTTTCCTGTTTCGTTCAAGTGCTTTGGCGTCTCCTCTCCTTTATGCTGTGTTTATCCTCTTGTCTCTCTCTCTCTCTCCATACGTGAGTTTCTCTTTGCTCATGTCACCGATGACTGTTTTTGTCGTTTGAGTTTCCAAATCAAGTTCCGTCGTCACGTTATCGCTCCTTGGACGTCTGTCTTCTACTGTCACCTCTCCTCTGCTCTCCCTCTCCTAGTCTTCCTCCCTTTCTCTCACCCTTCTACTCCCCTCTCCCTCCCCTCCCCCGCCCTCCCCCAAGCATCTCTCTCATACTAACTACTGGGTCACTAAGGACACCCGCCCATTGCCACCTTAACGAGCGCACGAAGCAATTTGTTGCAATTATATAGCGTAGTCTTGCGAGTGTGTGTGTGTGTGTGTGTGTGTGTGTGTGTGTGTGTGTGTGTGTGTGTGTGTGTGTGTGTGTGTGTGTGTGTGTGTGTGTGTGTGTGTGTGTGTGTGTGTGTGTGTACTCATCTAGTTATGCTTGCGGGGGTTGAGCTTTGTCTCTTTGGTCCCGCCTCACAACCGTCAATCAACTGGTGTACAGGTTTCTGAGCCTATTGGGCTCTATCATATCTACATTTGAAACTGTGTATGGAGTCAGCCTCCACCACATCACTGCCTAATGCACTCCATCTGTTAACTACTCTGACACTGAAAAAGTTCTTTCTAACGTCTCTGTGGCTCATTTGGGTACTCAGCTTCCACCTGTGTCCCCTTGTGTGTGTTCCACCAGTGTTAAATAACCCTTCCTTGTCTACCCTGTCAATTCCTCTGAGAATTTTATATGTGGTGATCAAGCTTCCCCTAGCTCTTCTGTCTTCCAGCGACGTGAAGACTATCACGCAGCCTTTCCTCGTAACTCATGCCTCTTAGTTCTGGGACTAGTCTAGTGGCATACTTCTGGACTTTTTCCAGCTTTGCCTCGTGCTTGACAAGGTACGGGCTCCATGCTGGGGCCGCATACTCCAGGATTGGTCTTACATATGTGGTGTACAAGGTTCTGAATGATTCCTTGCACAGGTTCCTGAAGGCAGTTCTGATGTTAGCCAGCCTCGCATACGCCGCTGATGTTATTCTTTTGACGTGGGCTTCAGGAGACAGGTTTGGTGTGATATCAACTTCAAGATCTTTTTCTCTGTCCGTTTCGTGAAGGATTTCATCTCCCATTCTGTATCCTGTGTCTGGCCTCCTATTTCCATCGCCTAGTTTCATTACTCACATTTACTTGGGTTGAACTTTAGTAGCCATTTGTTGGACCATTCCTTCAGTTTGTCCAGGTCATCATGAAGCCTCATACTATCTTCCTCTGTTTTAATCCTCCTCATAATTTTTGCTTCATCAGCAAACATTCAGAGAAACGAGTCTATTCCCTCTGGGAGATCATTAACATATATCAATGTGTACTCACCTAGTTGTGCTTGCAGGGGCTGAGCTCTGGCTCTTTGGTCCCGCCTCTCAACCGTCAATCTACTGGTGTAGAAGAGATTCCTGAGCTACTCAAGCTCCATCACATCTACATTTGATTTCTTTGATACATTTCTTTCAATACAATACAAGACATGTATTTGTTCATCTCTCTCTCTCTCTCTCTCTCTCTCTCTCTCTCTCTCTCTCTCTCTCTCTCTCTCTCTCTCTCTCTCTCTCTCTCTCTCTCTCTGACTAGTATGTGCCTCACTCATCCCTCCCCTCTCACTCCACTATTGTTTAGACTCTAGGGCTCCCATTCATGGCCTCTCACTCCACTAATTATTATTTAAGGTATTTCCACGTTTAATTCGTCAACTTCTCTATCATTATTAACATCTTTATTAACAAAATTAATTTTTTTTGTCTAATCGGAGTAATTCAATCAGCCTTATTACAGACAGGTTGATACTCACATTCACTGCCACACAGGACAGTGAGGATACTCACATTCACTGCCACACATGACAGTGAGAATACTCACATTCACTGCCACACAGGACAGTGAGAATATTCACATTCTCTGCCACACAAGACAGTGAGAATACTCACATTCACTGCCACACCGGACAGTAGTTCGTAAGTAATAGACCCGGTGAAGCACTGTATCAAACTTACAGTTTTTAACTTTTTAACCAAACTTACATTTTTATTTATATAGATGTTATATTATATATTATATATATATATATATATATATATATATATATATATATATATATATATATATATATATATATATATATATATATATATATATATATATATAATATCAGTCCGTCCGAGTGAGATGGCCCGGAAAGTAGAGAAAAATCTTACTAGATGATATATTGGAGGTTGAGAAGCATCAGCAGGTAACCACCTAAGACACTCTGCAAGCTGCACTGATCGTGGAAGGAGGGAAGACCTGAGGGAGATACAAGACCACTATACTGACCCGGAACTAAGAGCGGCAGCTAAGAGCCTTCGTGATAACAAGGACGTGGTAGTAAGGAGAGCAGACAAGTCACCAATATACGTCATCCTAAAAAGAGATGAGTACATTTGCGATTTGAACCTCATCCTCTCCGACCAAACAAAATCCCTGAGAGTCACGAGGGATACAACAGCCGAATTAAAAACGAAAGTAAACTAACTGATCGAAACTGTCATCACGAAAAGTCCGGACTTCACCTATCAAAAATCACTGGAGATTACAAACCCGGCGGTGCACACGGAAATGTCAACACCCACAAACCTGGGAACCTACTGAGGCCAATCATCAGCCAGATACCAACGCCCACGTACAAGCTGGCTAAGTGACTCAACTCACTGTTGGCACCCTACAGTGAGTTGACCTGTTGAGAGGATGACGGGCCGCACGTGTAAGAGCCTCACTGGACGTAGAGTCACTGTTCACTAATGTGCCCGTGGACGAGATCATTGGAATGATGATGGGGAGGATGTATCGAGATCTGACTAGCACTCCTCTGGACATACCAGACAACATAAGAAAACAGTTTGAAGCTTGCACAAAAGAGGCGCCCTTCTTAAGTCCTGGCGGACACATGTATAAGCAAGTGGACGGCGTCGTCACGGGCTCCCCGCTGGGTGTCTTGTTCGTGAACTTTTACATATTATTGAGCAGAGAGTTCTGGTCGGGTTAGACCTAAAACCCGCCATCAACTGCAGGTATGTCGACGACATATTTGTTCAAGTCCCGGATACCGAACGACTGTTGCAGCTGAAGGAAGCTTTCGAACAAAACTTAGTTTTAAACTTCACTTATGAGACGGAGAGTGGGGGGGGGGGGGGGGGGGGTAAGCTGCCCTCCTTACATGTAGCAGTCATGGAAAGGAGCGGCAGCTTTCATCATGCAGTATATACTAAAGAGACAAACATAAGGATGACCCTTAATGCTGGCAACAACTGGCCAGAGAGATACAAACGGAGTGTTGTGAACGCTTACGTCGACCGAGCTCTCACTCACAGGTCTGGGTGGAAGCAGGTGGATGAGGAGTTATGTAGAATAAGGCAGATTTTGGTCAACAATGGTTTCTCCAATGGTTATGTGGAAGACATCATAAAAAGGAAGGTGGCGAGGGGTGCAGCAGGCGACGGAACAACAAGTACCACAATACACGGACGTCCAATAATATTGTTCTACAGAAACGACTTCTCCATCACGGCCCACAGAGCGGAGGAATGAGCCCTAAAGAGATCACTGACAGCAACGTTACCCCAACTGACGTTAACCAAAAGATAAAACTAACAATATATATATAATAAGAGTAGGAAAACCGCCAACCTGTTAATGAAGAATTCTCCCGACACCAAGAAAAACGCCTTGAAAGAGACCCACGTTGTCTACGCCTTCACGTGCCCACTCGGGGATTGTCAGCCCCAACGAACTCAGTATATTGGCAAGACAACAACATCTTCCTCTAGGCGTTTAACACTGCACAAACAACAGGGCTCCATCAAGGAACATATGATCACCACACACAACGAGACGATCACCAGAGATATTTTGACGAGTAACACGAAATAATTTATAGATACAATGACAATAGAAGATTAAACATCAGTGAAGCGTTGCATATCAAGAAATTTTGACCAGCAATCAATAATCAGCTAATACAGTTACACTCCACCCACTTCAAGACTCCGGGCCAATGCAGAAGCTGGACCGAATGTACCTTCAACAGGAACGGAAACAACAAGAAGAACATAAACTGCCAACATGTCGTACTCTTAATTTACAACCCCATAAATACCCCCATTATATAGGACCCCATTAATACCCCATGCATGTCATTCCTCCATGTCACCTACCACCTCACCATTAGAGGATATAACCATGTGCTAACACAGGGGAATTTGTCTTTGAGAATGTGAGGAGAGACCTTACGAAACGCATCACTCGGCGTCAGACCCAAATAATAAGTAAAAATGAACTTTGGAGAGTTAATTTTTAATCTTCCTGCTTCAGTGAAGAAAAACATAAGGAATATCGAGAAGATTCGTGTCAGAATGATAAATCTAAAACTTTCTGTCGCTTTCAACGATATATGTTTAAAAGAAAGACTGCTACCAAAATATACCAATATATAAAAAACTTGAACGTCAGGTTCCAGACCAGAACAATACATGGACTTGGCTAGTGAAGAGCCAAGAGAGTTTAATAGCTAGTTTTTGATGGTGGAGTAGGGACATGTTATTTAGCTATGTCAGTAAGGGTAGGATGTATGTTTCCTGATATTGGAGGATTGCTGTCAGTTGACAGCTGAGAAATTTATGAAATATGAACATGTTCATTATGATGTTGGACTATTATTTGTCAAATTTTATTAGTTAGGTTAGCTTTTGTTTGTGGCATGAGTTGAATTGTGGGTTTGGATACTAAACCTCGTGAATTTTAACAAATTAACAAGGTTTACTAAGTGCTTGTGCGGGGGGGTTGTAACAAACTAGGCTGTTGTAAGAATTATTCCAGAAGGTTCCAGAAGTTCGAGTAGGGACCTGACCTCTCAACAACGCCCAGTCCCCTGGGAATTAGCAGGTCTGAGTCACAAATGGCGGGCATCTTTGTTCATAGCTGCGTATAATGAATCATCCTATAGTATTCAGTAATTTAGAGAAAATTAGCCTTTATTCATTTTGCATTAAAATTGTATTGTATAATAGTACTGGATACAATATCAAGAGTATTCTAATTATTGAGTTTAAGTCACCATCAGTGACGTCACGAATCAGATCTAACTTTTAAGGCGGAGTGACCGGCGGTCATAGGTCAGCAGGGTTGACATGTCTAGTATTTCTCAAAGTTCAATTAACCATTTTGGGGATCGGGAACAGCTCTGCCGTTAGATGTTTGTAATTTAATTCAGTAAAATAATTCAACCAGTCTGGATCAATTCAGTACAAACAGAGGTTAATTGTTATAACTTAAACCTTGCTAGGAACTGGGTAGAACTTTGACTAGGCGGAAGGATACAATACTCTTGTCTGGGGTAGACCAGACAAGGAAGAGATCAGTGTGAATACGGGAGCAGCTGGGAGAGGTCAACCATCTTACCTCTCCCCAAGACCAGCCCAACATCTAGAGCTGTGGTCGCCCAAGGTATAGTTGCTATGGTTATGTATAGAAATAGTCTCATTTGCCATTCAGGTCAAGTAGGGAGTGTTAAAGTGACAGGGAGTGAACATATTTAGCTTTTTGTTTTAGTTTTCTTTTAATAAATTAATTAAGTTAAGAATTTGCATTTTTATTGTTTCCATGTGTTTTGTGTGTACACTTGTCCTGGTCACGTGGTCCACACGAGGCAGAGTTGGATTGGGCGCCGATTCTAACATCGGATCGGAATTCATCATCCCCATCTAATTAATTCCACACTCAAGGTCATCGTTTATAGTGGGGATCAAGCCCCTAGGTTGATTAATTAGCGTGATCGATCCAGACCTCGATCATTGCTCTTGTGTTACTGGTCTGGTGGTGGCAGCGTAGAGGCGACTCTAGGGTTTTGCTCAGAGCTTAGGTCGCGTCATACTGGGTGTAGAATCCTAAGTCGGTCAATCGTCTTAGGACCACGTGGCGTGGAGTTGGCTTTGGTAAAAGTTTTGGAGTCCCTTGGTAGAGAATAAAAAGTAAGAATGTTGGTAGAGGGAGTAGAAGGTAGAGAAGTAGAGAGAGGATACCAAACCCGTGTTACACCAACACCATTCAACAGGACCACCACACAGTACCAACACCATTCACCAGGACCACCACACAGTACCAACACCATTCAACAGGACCACCACAGTTATGATCACATGTCCCAAATAAGCAGAGTGTACTGAGTGTTGACAATCTTGTGTTGAAAATGGATAAGAACAGCTAAGAATAAGATGAAAAATGGGTCGGAACAGCTAAGAATATGATACAAATGTGTAGAACATGCAGAAAACGCTACTAAGCAACTCAAAATATTGAAAATGTGCAGAAAAAAATGTTGAGAATGTACAGAAGATGGAAGAATTGGGCCGAAAATGCTAAAGATGAGGTGGAAGAGTGGAGAAAAAAGGTTATTAATAGTACAAAATTAAGATAATGAGAATACAGGAAACTGTAACCAGTAAGGGTACTTACAGGCCAGCACCGGGCGGCGCCAAGAACGGTCCCGCTGTAAACAACAAAAATACAGAATATTGTAACAATAAATAATAACCCAACAATTATTCCTATGCTAAAAACTTGAATGAATTTCTTTGTTTAACGCCTAACAAGTTATGTGAGAAGGTGATGGAGGCCAAGACCGTCAGTAGTTTCAAAGCGTTATATGACAAAGAGTACTGGGAAGACGGGACACCACGAGCGTAGCTCTCATCCTGTAACTACACTTAGGTAATTACACTTAGGTAATTACACCAGTCACCAGGCCCACCTTCCTGGAGAAACAATGCAATACATATTTACGGACGGTTCCAAAATTACGTTGAATGTAAAAACAGAGGTTAACTGTAGAGTGTTATAGAGATTCCAGGGATTCTACTGAATCTACGAGTGATCCTGAGGCTTCCGCTGAGGCCGAACCAGGGTTTCACACACTCTTTTTTCCCCCCCCCCCCCATGCACTCTGGCTTTGTCGTGCAAGAATTCTACCTTCGACGCTTCCTGTTCCCAGGGGGCGTGTGTGTTTGCGAACACCCAGTGCATAGGTTCGAATCCTCATCACAGCTCCTACGGATATTCTCATTGATACATTACGTTAGTGTGAGCTCTCTGTCTCTCTCAGAGAGAGAGAGAGAGAGAGAGAGAGAGAGAGAGAGAGAGAGAGAGAGAGAGAGAGAGAGAGAGAGAGTAGGAGAACAACATAGAGGGGATAGTGAGAGAGGAGGAGGCAGGCAAGCAGGAGGACGAGGGGGTGAGAGATGGGAAGGGGGAGGGGGGAGGGGGGGAGGGGGCTCTAACGAGTTACAGTAAATCTCTAAATCTTAATTTAGCAAAAGAGTAAAAACAGAAGAGGCAGCTGCCTGGCCGTAAACCATGGCCAGGGTGGCCAGGTATGTTGATGTCAAAGGGGCTCACGGGAGTGGTGACGTCAAGGGGGATAGTATGTTGTGCTGACGTCAAGGGGCTAGCAAGTAGTGGTGAAGTCAAAGGGGCTAACATCAGCAGGACTACTTTATCAATTTCCCATACCTTCAGCATCTTTGTGACTGTACATTCTGCTTCCTAAGATAACAGAAACTCCATTCCCTGCCAGTGGCTCCAATCCCTGCCAATGGCACCATTCCCTGCCAGTGGCACCATTCCCTGCCAGTGGCACCATTCCCTGCCAGTGGCACCATTCCCTGCCAGTGGCTCCAATCCCTGCCAGTGGCACCATTCCCTGCCAGTGGCACCATTCCCTGCAAGTGGCACCATTCTCTGCCAGTGGCACCATTCCCTGCCAGTGGCACCATTCCCTGCCAGTGGCACCATTCCCTACCAGTGGCACCATTCCCTGCCAGTGGCACCATTCCCTGCCAGTGGCACCATTCCCTGCCAGTGGCACCATTCCAGGCATTAACTGCCCTGTCCACACACGACTCCGTTAAACTGCCTTGCTTCCTTACATGATAAACTACGGATTCTGCTTTAGCTTGTAATTTTGTTCCTTCTGGACCGGGATAAAGGTTTCTTCAGCCTGCTGGCACTTCAGGGTGATGTACTCCAGTATGTCTTGTACAACCTCTGCTCTGAGTTCTGTCTCCCATGGTATTTCTAATTGGAACTTTCTGGCCCCATCTTAGCTGCCAGGTTCTCATCATAGTTGGCATATCGAAGGGTACTCATCCTGGCCTGTGAGTACTACACATGGGGAGTACCCTTGTGTATGTCAGCCCTCTGCTATCTGGTTCCTTCCTTTTGTAGAGTATTTCTACTTCCACCAGATATTCCAATGTCTGTACACTGTCATTACCCATTTCCGTGGTTGACTTCACTTACATCTGACTCCTTCAGGGTGACTATCAGGTCTAGTCTGGCTGGGACATCATTGCCTCTCATTCTTGTTGGTCCTTGACCTGTTGACTCAGAAAGTTTCTTGCTGCCACGTCCAATAGTTTAGCATTCCAGGTATCCGTTCCTCTGTGTGGGTCTGTGTTCTTCCAATCTATGTTTTCAGGGTGGAAATCTCCCATGATTAACAGTCTGGAGCCATTCCTGTACGCGACAGACGCTTCTCTCTCCCTTACATTGATGGCTGCCAGCTTGTAGAGTAGGCTGGCCTCGGGCCACAGTTTATAGAGTTTGTAGAGTTTACACATGGGCGTGCGTGTAAGCGTGAGTGCGTGTAAACTTGCTGTTGAAGTTCTTTCAGCAACTGGGAACAAAAAGTTCCAAGTAGCACGGGCTATGGTAGCCCGTAGTGGAATTGCCTGTCACAGGAGCTGGGCTGTAACTGTGTAAGCATGCGTGCGTGTAAGCTTGCGTGCGTGTAAGCTTGCGTGCGTGTAAGCTTGCGTGCGTATCTAACAAGAACATTTTAAACGAGTTCTCAAATATGAGCAATTCACAATATCGCACAATCGCGTGACTGTAAAGGAATTATTAGGACAAAGCGCCAAGCCATCACGACTATATAGCAGAGGTCAGGATTAGGATTTGGGATGGGACGGGGAAAAGGAATGGTGTCCAACCCCTTGGACGGTCTGGGATTGAACGCCGACCTGCATGAAGCGAGACCGTCGCTCAACCGTCCAGCCCAAGTGGTTGGGCAGCCCGCGTGAGATACGATTAGTAGCTACATGACCTACCTTGACGTTACCTTGAGGTGGTTTTGGGGCTTAGCGTCCCCGCGGCCCGGTCGTCGACCAGGCCTCCTGGTTGCTGGACTGGTCAACCAGGTTGTTGGACGTGGCTGCTCGCAGCCTGACATATGAATCACAGCCTGGTTGATCAGGTATCCTTTGGAGGTGTTTATCAAGTTCTCTCTTGAACACTGTGAGGGGTCGGCCAGTTACGTCCCTTATGTGTAGTGGAAGCGTGTTGAACAGTCTCGGGCCTCTGATGTTGATAGTTCTCTCTCAGAGTACCTGTTGCACCTCTGCTCTTCAACGGGGGTATTCTGCACATCCTGCCATGCCTCCTGGTCTCATGTGGTGTTATTTCTGTGTGCAGGTTTGGGACCAGCCCCTCTACTATTTTCCATGTGTAAATTATTATGTAACTCTCCCGCCTGCGCTCAAGAGAATACAAATTTAGGCATTTTAGTCGGTCCCAATAGTTTAGATGCTTTACTGAGTGGATTCTAGACTTGAGGACTTGGGATTCACCTAGCTCTCAGAAACCCACTTACGAGAGCCGCATCTCGTATCTCCAGTAGGACGGCTTTGTCGGTATTCACTAAACATTTTATAAATACAAATAATTTTTTTGGGGATATATGTAAGAATTATTTTAGATCTACTTTAATATCTGTTGTGTAAATCGCGACGTAAAATGAATATTTATTTTTGCATTTGACGTTTCCAATTTGTTGTCTTGTGAGTGGTAATCTACCCTCCCATGTCACGCTGGGTCAAGCTCCCATGTCACGCTGGGTCAAGCTCCCATGTCACGCTGGGTCAAGCTCCCATGTCATGCTGGGTCAAGCTCCCATGTCATGCTGGGTCAAGCTCCCATGTCACGCTGGGTCAAGCTCCCATGTCACGCTGGGTCAAGCTCCCATGTCATGCTGGGTCAAGCTCCCATGTCACGCTGGGTCAAGCTCCCATGTCACGCTGGGTCAAGCTCCCATGTCACGCTGGGTCAAGCTCCCATGTCACGCTGGGTCAAGCTCCCATGTCATGCTGGGTCAAGCTCCCATGTCATGCTGGGTCAAGCTCCCATGTCATGCTGGGTCAAGCTCCCATGTCACGCTGTGTCAAGCTCCCATGTCACGCTGGGTCAAGCTCCCATGTCATGCTGGGTCAAGCTCCCATGTCACGCTGGGTCAAGCTCCCATGTCATGCTGGGTCAAGCTCCCATGTCACGCTGGGTCAAGCTCCCATGTCACGCTGGGTCAAGCTCCCATGTCATGCTGGGTCAAGCTCCCATGTCACGCTGGGTCAAGCTCCCATGTCACGCTGGGTCAAGCTCCCATGTCAAGCTGGGTCACGCTCCCATGTCACGCTGGGTCAAGCTCCCATGTCACGCTGGGTCAAGCTCCCATGTCATGCTGGGTCAAGCTCCCATGTCACGCTGGGTCAAGCTCCCATGTCACGCTGGGTCAAGCTCCCATGTCACGCTGGGTCAAGCTCCCATGTCAAGCTGGGTCACGCTCCCATGTCATGCTGGGTCAAGCTCCCATGTCACGCTGGGTCAAGCTCCCATGTCACGCTGGGTCAAGCTCCCATGTCACGCTGGGTCAAGCTCCCATGTCAAGCTGGGTCACGCTCCCATGTCACGCTGGGTCAAGCTCCCATGTCACGCTGGGTCAAGCTCCCATGTCACGCTGTATCACGCTCCCATGTCACGCTGGGTCAAGCTCTCATGTCAAGCTGGGTCAAGCTCCTACATCAAGCTGGGTCAACAGGACACTCTCCTCCTACCGCGGTCGTGTCTAATATAAAATAAATAGGTATTGACCGGCGGGGCGCTACAATGCTCAACAATGCATGGACAATATTTGACAGGAAAGTTAACATTTGCCTCTGTAAAGTTCAAACGTCTCCCGGGAATCTAGTTTTTGGTTTGTTTTTGCATTTAAGCAAATGTTGAGTGTGGCCCTGGTCAATATGCATCAATACACTCACCGGAGTCAACACGTCTTAAGAGTGATATACTCACCACTTGGGTCAACACTTTGAACTTACTGTCTGTTAGTCTCCGCAGGAATAAATATTTTTTTTCCAGTCAAGTTCATCTTCCACATAAAAGATAAGAACATATTTGACAGCACATCTGTCAATCAAACAACACATCTGTCAGTCAAACAACACAACTGTCAGTCAAACAACGTATCTGTCAGTCAAACAACACAACTGTCAGTCAAACAACGCATCTGTCAATCAAACAACACATCTGTCAATCAAACAACACATCTGTCAATCAAACAACACAAGCAGGCGGATGTTGTTGCAAGGTTGCAGGTTGTTAACGTGGTTGTTGTTATATACAACCGGTTGTATTGTCTCTAAATGAATTTTATATTATGTTACAAAAAAGGTTTTTTTTTTTACATAAAAAAAAGACTTTCAGATGTAACAAAATTATTCTTATACCTGACGTGTGAGTGCCACACTGATGAGTGCCACAATGGTGAGTGCCACACTGGTGAGTGCCACAATGGTGAGTGCCACACTGGTGAGTGCCACAATGGTGAGTGCCACACTGGTGAGTGCCAGACTGTCAGAAAACTTTTGATAAAGTCCCCCATAAGAGACTGTTGCATAAGTTGGAGAGACAAGCTGGAGTAAGTGGTAGGGTGCTCCAGTGGATAAGAGAGTACCTAAACAACAGGGAGCAGAGAGTTTCTGTGAGGGGTGAGACCTCAGACAGGCGTGATGTCCCCAGCGGAGTCCCACAGGGTTCTGTACTCGGACCTATCTTCTTTCTGATATTCTGATGAATGATCTTCCAGAAGATATAGACTCATTCCTTTCAATGTTTGCTGATGATGCTAAAATTATGAGAAGGATTAAGGCAGAGAAGGACAGGAAGAGACTACAGGATAACCTGAACAGACTGAAGGAATGGTACAACAAATGGCTACTAGAGTTTAAGTTGAGCAAGTGTAGAGTGATGAGGATAGATGTAAGGGGCAGGAGGCCAAACACAAGGTACCAGCTGGGAGAGGAGTCAGGACGACAGAAAGTTCTGGGAGTTATCACACCAGACGTGTCCCCAGAAGCCCACATTTAAAGGATAACCATCAGCGGCGTATGCAAGGCTGGCGAACATAAGAACTGCCTTCATAAACTTGTGTAAGGAATCATTCAGAACTTCATATTCCACATATGTCAGACTAATACTGGAATATGCAGCTCCAGCCTGGAGTCCACATCTAGTCACACAAAACGAAGTTAGAAAAAGTTCAGAGGTATGCCACTAGGCTGGTTCCCGAGTTGAGGGGTATGTGCTACGAGGAAAGATTACTGGAAGTAAACCCCGCGATACTGGAAGACAGAAGAGTTAGGGAAAACATGATCACTCAGTATCGAATTCTCAGAGGAGCTGACAGGGTAGATAAAGATAAATGTTTAACACTGGTGGTACGCGAACAAGGGGACACAGGTGGAAACTGAGTACCCACATGAGGCACAGAGACGTTAGAAAGAACATTTTCAGTGTCAGAGTAGTTAACAGGTGGAATGCATTAGGCAGTGATGTGGTGGAGGCTGACTCCATACACAGTTTCAAGTGTAGATATGATAGATAGAACCCAGTAGGCTTAGGAATCTGTACATCAGTTGATTGCCAGTTGAGAGGCGGGACCAAAGAGCCGAAGCTCAACCCCCTCAAGCACAGGTAGGTGAGTACAACTAAGTGAGTACCACAGGTGAGAACATATCTTCGAACATCAAGGTATTAAGTTTAACCAAAACACAATTTGGGGATTTTCTTGCAAATTTACACTCACCAAAATTTATACAGCATATCCACACTAAGTTATTATAGAGCATACCCTCCCACACTAAGTTATTATAGAGCATACCCTCCCACACTAAGTTATTATAGAGCATACCCTCCCACACTAAGTTATGATAGAGCATACCCTCCCACACTAAGTTATGATACAGCATACTCTCCCACACTAAGTTATGATAGAGCATACCCTCCCACACTAAGTTATGATAGAGCATACCCTCCCACACTAAGTTATGATAGAGCATACCCTCCCACACTAAGTTATGATAGAGCATACCCTCCCACACTAAGTTATGACAGAGCATACCCTCCCACGCTAAGTTATTATAGAGCATACCCTCCCACACTAAGTTATGATAGAGCATACCCTCCCACACTAAGTTATGATAGAGCATACCCTCCCACACTAAGTTATGATAGAGCATACCCTCCCACACTAAGTTATGATAGAGCATACCCTCCCACACTAAGTTATGATAGAGCATACCCTCCCACACTAAGTTATGATAGAGCATACCCTCCCACACTAAGTTATGATAGAGCATACCCTCCCACACTAAGTTATGATAGAGCATACCCTCCCACACTAAGTTATGATACAGCATACTCTCCCACACTAAGTTATGATAGAGCATACCCTCCCACACTAAGTTATGATAGAGCATACCCTCCCACACTAAGTTATTATAGAGCATACCCTCCCACACTAAGTTATGATAGAGCATACCCTCCCACACTAAGTTATGATAGAGCATACCCTCCCACACTAAGTTATTATAGAGCATACCCTCCCACACTAAGTTATGATAGAGCATACCCTCCCATACTAAGTTATGATAGAGCATACCCTCCCACACTAAGTTATGATAGAGCATACCCTCCCACACTAAGTTATGACAGTACATACCACACTGTACAGTACACACCACTCTACACATTACCATAACATCCTACGTAACAATAAGTGTTCAACCAGTGATACATAACAACCATAACAAGAGCCACAAACAACCCAATTACGCTTCAACCATCGTATAGAAGCTGTACACAATTAATATGTACCGCTGGAAATAGGTGGTGCTGCATGTGGTGGCCGGTTGGCTAGCTTATTACGGGGTGGTCGCTATAACTAGGGTTAACTATGTCCAAATTATGTATTCAATATTCAAGTAGATTAGACAGTAAGTTTACTGTAATAACAGCTGTGTTTGTGTATGTAACCGCTTATGGTGTGTGTGCGTGTGTGTGTGTGCGTGTGTGTGTGTGTCTATACTCACCTAGTTATGCTTGCGGGGGTTGAGCTCTGGCTCTTTGGTTCCGCCTCTCAACTGTCAATCAACTGATAGAGCCTACTGGGCTCTATCATATCTACATTTGAAAATGTGTATGGAGTCAGCCTCCACCACATCACTGCCTAATGCATTCCATCTGTTAACTACTATGACACTGAAAAAGTGCTTTCTAACGTCCCTGTGGCTCACTTGGGTACTCAGTCTCCACCTGTGTCCCCTTGTTCCCGTACCACCTGTGTTAAACAGTTTATCCTTATCTACCCTATCAATTCCTCTGAGAATTTTGTAGGTAGTGATCATGTCTCCCTTTACTTTTATGTTATCCAGTGTCGTGAGGTGCATTTTACGCAGCCTTTCCTCGTAACTCATGCCTCTTTGTTCTGGGACTAGCCTAGTGGCATACCTCTGAACTTTTTCCAGCTTCGTCTTGTGCTTGACAAGGTACGGGCTCCATGCTGGGGCCGCATACTCCAGGATTGGCCTTACATAACTGGTATACAAGGTTCTGAAGGATTCCTTACACAGGATCGTGAAGGCAGTTCTGATGTTAGCCAGCCTCGCATACGCCGCCGATGTTATTCTTTTTCAGGAGACAGGTTTGGTGTGATATCAACTCCTAGATCTTTCTCTCTGTCCGTTTCGGGAAAGACTTCATCTCCCATTCGGTATCCTGTGTCTGGCCTCCTGTTTCCACCGCCTAGTTTCATTACCTTACATTTTCTCGGGTTGAGCTTTAGTAGCTATTTGTTGGACCATTCATTCAGTTTGTCCAGGTCAACTTGTAGCCTCATACTATCATCCTCTGTCCTAATCCTCCTCATAGTTTTTGCATCATCAGCAAACAATGTGAGGAACGTTTCTATACCCTCTGCGAGATCATTCACATGTATCAGAAACAGTATAGGTCCAAGGACTGAACCCTACGGGACTCCAGTAGTGACGCCTCGCCAATCTGAGACCTCATCCCTCACAGTGACTCGCTGTCTTCTATTGCTTAGGTACTTCCTTTTCCAATGGAGTACCTTCCCATTCACTCCAGCCTTAGCTCTAGTCTCTTGTGTGGTACTCTCTCAAAGGCTTTCTGGCAATCAAAAAATATGCAGTCTGCCCACCCCTCTCTTGCCTGATTTTGTTGCCTGGTCGTAGAATTCAATTAATCCTATGAGACAGGACCTGCCATCCATGAACCTATGCTGATGCTGTGTTACAAAGTTCTTTCGCTCCAGATGTTCCACTAGGTTTTTTCCGTACAATCTTCTCCATCATCTTGCATGGTATGCAGGTTAGGGACACTGGTCTGTAGTTCAGTGCCTCCTGTCTATCCCTTTTCTTGTATATCGGGACTACATTAGCCGTCTTCCAAATTTTTCGCAGCTCCCCTGTTACCAGTGATTTTTTATACACTATGGTGTGTGTGTGTGTGTGTGTATTCTCACCCATTTGTGCAGCATTATCGAGCTTTAGCTTTTGACTCCGCCTTTCTACCAGCTGGTTGACTAATACCAAGACGCTTGCTTATCCCTCTATTATATCTATTTTTGACAATATGAATGGAATTTGCTTCTACGTCTTACTCATTTAATTCTATCATTATTCTTACACTGAAAGAAAACATTCTCACATCTCCATGATTCATCTGATTCTCAACCTTTTATCCACGACCTCTTGTTCTTTTGTATTGATTTTGAGCGTCTTCTTTTCCACTGTCAACACACCCTCAGTATTTTGAAAGTGTGTTGTCTCTATCATGTTGCTTCTCCCTTTCCTTTTTCCTAGTAATTTTCAGGTCTAGTTCTTTCAGTCGTTCATCACACCTTATTCCTCGTAATTCCAGGACAAGCCTCCTTGCAAATCTCAGAATTCTTCATAGCTTTCTTATGTGAATTTTGAGATGAGGACTCGATGAAGGGGAACAATACTTTAAAACTGGCCTCAGGTATGTGGTGTACAGCGATCTAGCTGCCTCCTTATTTAGGTTTCTGAACGATGTTCTGACTTTTGCTTGTATAAAGTATTCTGCTGATGTTATCTTATTTATATATGCTTGTTGAGTTAGGCTTGGTGTTATATCCACTCCTGAACTCTGTTCTGTAGTAGTTACATGAAAGTAATTTCGTTCATTGCATACCTTGTGGCATGCTGGTACCTGCTCCCATTTTCATCACCTGACACTTTCTCTTCACAAACTTCCTTATCAATTTCTGTATGGTTTCCCTCCCCTCTTGCATAATCTACTTAGGTCATTTACTGCCGTGTGCCTTCTTGTGACAGTGTAGCAACTTTTGTGGTTTCTTTGCTTTAGATGCAATGCCATTTTCATTTTGTTCTGATGCTGTTTAATGTGTATGTAAATGCTCTGGTGTATCTATGCTGATATTTGTTTGTCGTTTGTCCGCCCCTTCGTGCTTTTTGTTTTAGCCTCTTGGCGTTGTCTATTGAACCTTGGGTTGTTTTTACCTCAGACTTTTAACCTCACAGTGTACCCAAAATTTGTATTTTAGCACTCCACCCTGGGGTGTACCCAACTCAAAGGGGCACAGAGTTTACTTTTGACCCCCTTGAAAAGGACTGAGGCAAATACAAATTTTTTTTTTTTTTTTTTTTTATTAAGTTATGAGGTACATCTGCATTAGCTGCACTAATGCAGATGTACCTCATAACTTAATAAAAAAAAAAAAAAAAAATTGTATTTGCCTCAGTCCTTTTCAAGGGGGTCAAAAGTAAACTCTGTGCACCCTTTGAGTTGGGTACACCCCAGGGTGGAGTGCTAAGTCCCACACTGTTCAATGTACTGATGCACAAATTAACAATTGATATTCCCACACTACCTGACGAAGCCGTCATTTGTTATGCCGATGATATATGCATTGTTGCAAATTCCCAAACTAGACTGCAAGCTCTACTTGATTCATTCGCTGCTAAAAGCATTGAATGTGGTCTTGTTATCTCTATAACTAAATCCAGAGTTCTCCATCCCAAAGAGAAAACTCATGTCCCTATAGCTTTCAAGGTCAACAGCCAGAACATTGAAACGTGTGGGCAGCACAAATACCTTGGAGTTGGTATTAACAGTGACATTGTAAATGATCTACACCGTAGGTTAAAAGAAAGACTAAAACCATTGAGAACACTTACTGGTAAGAATATTGGTATCAATATTAAATATGCTAGACTATTCTATATAATGTTTGTTAGATCTCTCGTTGATTATAATGCTCTGCACTTAATTAATTTCCCCTCCTCTGTGTTGGACAAACTTGAAGTAATACAGAACGAGGCCATGAGGATAATTCTTGGTGCCCCAAGATGCACAAGAATCATCAACATGAGGGAAGAACTGAAGTTTCCAACCATACTAGAGAGAATAATGCAAGTTAACACTACCTTCTGTCTTAAAGTCATGAGAGATCCTACATCTCCTACATTGCTCAGAGACAAATTATTTAGTGCTGTTAACACCCTTTTGACTGGTGCCGACATACCAACTCACTCCTTTTATGATAATTGGCTGAGAAACAATGCTTACAATCTCATTAAACTTAACATTCCTTTTAAGTGCAATCTACCAGTCTCTGATATTCCTCTTTATCTGTACCCCACCATTCAAGTATCATACACACCTGTCACCAAGAAAGATAATGAGAATCTTGCTCTTCTCAAAGCTGTCACTCTTGAAACAATTGCCTCCTCCATCGAGAGTCTAAGATCTCACGAGCACTGTGTCTACACCGACGGCTCAGTCCAGTCTTCTACTGGACGGACTGCAGCGGCATGTAGGTTTTATATAAATTATATTTGCACAAAGACTGTCAGTGTCAGGTTAAACAACTGGCTGACCTCAACACAAGCAGAACTAGCAGCATTACATTTAGCAACCAGCACATTAAAAAACATTGGAGGAGGAATAATATTCTGCGATTCAAAGTCTGCTCTTCAAGCAATCGAAAACTTCTCTTGGAAGATCGACAGCAAGAACCTCATACTCCCAATTATAAATGACCTAATTGATGCACAGAGTAAAAGGTCTCGAATCTCCTTTGGATGGATACCTTCACACATAAATATAACCCATCATAATGAGACAGACATTGCAGCCAAATTAGCGTGTAACAAGTTTGAAGTTGAATTAGATCTAGGTATCCCCGTCTCTGCTGTCAAAACTGTATTGGTCCAAACACTCAGATCTGATAGTAAAGAACTTACTGTCTCCCAACGACCTGAAAGTACTAGTATAAAAAGCTATGATTTGTTCAGATCTGAAACCTATATCTATGGGCAGCACAAAACGTCCACTAGACTGTGCGACACAGTGGTTGCAAGGATCAGGTTGGGTTACCGTTACCTGTGGCAGGTGGCTGCAGGTGACGGGTCTCCCAATCCTGAGCACTCCAGTTGCAAACTCTGTGAGCAGGAACTACGGCACGATCTCCCGCACTACATCACTGAGTGCCCAGTTATTAGACCTTTCAGACCAGTTGGCATGAGGTACCTGGAGCTCTGCAATTACTTTATTCACTCTCGTATTCTTGAAGATATCCTCACAGTGTACCCAAAATTTGCCAGTGCCGGCTACTAAACATATAGCCCTGTATGACTAACCATCCTGCGAGATGGGGACTTGTATTACCACTGCTACCTTATTCAATCTTGTGTTGATGATATCCTCAAAATGCATCCGGAGTCTGCCAGTGCAGACTGCTTATCACATGCCTCTGTATGACTAACCGTCCTGTGTGATGGGGATTTTTTAGCATCACCTAGTTAGCTTTTTTTGACACACTGTACTCCACTGCATATAGTCTAGGGCAGTATGGTGTCCACTACCACTCACAGGATGGGTATGACACCCACTACCACTCACAGGATGGGTATGGCGTCCACTACCACTCACAGGATGTGTATGGTACCCACTACCACTCACAGGATGGGTATGACACCCACTACCACTCACAGGGTGGGTATGGCGTCCACTACCACTCACATGATGGGTATGACGTCCACTACCACTCACAGGATGGGTATGGTGTCCACTACTACTCACAGGATAGGTATAGCGTCCACTACCACTCACATGATGGGTATGACGTCCACTACCACTCACAGAATGGGTATGGCACCCACTATCACTCACAGGATGAATATGTTGTCCACTACCACTCACAAGATGGGTATGGTGTCCACTACCACTGACAGGATGGGTATGGCGTCCACTACCACTCACAGGATGAGTATGGTGTCCACTACCACTCACAGGATGGGTATGGGGTCCACTACCACTCACAGGATGGGTATGGGGTCCACTACCACTCACAGGATGGGTATGGTGTCCACTACCACTCACAGGATGGGTATGGAGCCCACTACCACTCACAGGATGTGTATGGCGTCCACTACCACTCACAGGATGGGTATGGTGTCCACTACCACTCACAGGATGGGTATGGGGTCCACTACCACTCACAGGATGGGTATGGCGCCCACTACCACTCACAGGATGGGTATGGCGTCCATTACCACTCACAGGATGGGTTTGGCGTCCATTACCACTCACAGGATGGGTATGGGGCCCCACTACCACTCACAGGATGGGTATGGGATCCACTACCACTCACAGGATGGGTATGGCGTCCACTACCACTCACAGGATGGGTATGGCGTCCATTACCACTCACAGGATGGGCATGGGGCCCCACTACCACTCACAGGATGGGTATGGGGCCCGCTACCACTCACAGGATGGGTATGGCGTCCATTACCACTCACAGGATGGGTATGGCGCCCACTACCACTCACAGGATGGGTATGGCGTCCACTACCACCCACAGGATGGGTATGGGGCCCCACTACCACTCACAGGATGGGTATGGGATCCACTACCACTCACAGGATGGATATGGGGTCCACTACCACTCACAGGATGGGTATGGGGTGCAGCATCATTGAACTAACCCAACTACCAAGAGGCGACAAGTAGGATATCTGGTGAGGTGTTTACCCGGCATCAGTTGCCAATGGTCACTGGCGCCCGGCGAACTATATTGATCGCGGAGCAGAGGGCCATGTTGTTTATATGCTAAGAAACCAACCTACACCTCACTTTGCGTTGAATACCAAGTACTATTAACCCTTCATAAAAGTGCATGAACTCCGGCCATCATAACATTAGGTTTTACCAAGTGTCGGGCATTAAGGTTACGGGGTATTATCTCTCCCCGTCAATAGATGGCGCTGAAGCTCAAAAAAATAAGAAAAATGCTAAGTAAATAAGTCCCATTTTCTCTTGTTGGAAAATGGAGGTAATGGATAACTGAAGAAAATATATATATACGTAAACCTGTGCTTTTATTATTTCTTAAATGGCAAGGAAATATTATATGGGTTTGTAGTATTAGAGAATGTATTAAATTGACAAATATACAATAACCAGTGTGTAATGATAGGTGCAATGTAAGGGCACATATGTACACATGTGTAATGATAGGTTCAGAGTAAGAGTACATATGTTTACATGAGCGTGAGGGCGGAGGCATGCTAGAAGCGTTCTCTTAAATAGTGAGTAAGTGAGGTTCTAGCTCTTCAGGCCCCGCCTCCCTGCCGTTTATACCTGACGAGCCACTTACCTCTCTCAATGTTAATGTTTCCATCATATTTATTGACAAAGTTGTGGCTGGAGGTGGCTTCCACAACGCCTTCCTCAGTACACTGGCCGACCGCCGTACAGGGAGCGAGCACTTCCATACATCTCTTACCCTCAGCTCCGGGTCCAGCCTCCACTGATGTCCCCTGGTGCAATCTCTATTTAATTTAACCAGGCTTCCCTTATACGTTTGATGTAGAATCGTGTCGTAGATCACTACAAGATCGTGTAGGTAGTTATCATGTCCGCATTGTTTCCTTTATCTCTGAGGATGTGAGGGTGAGTTCTCTCAACCTGTTCTCACAGCTGATCAATTCTGGCCTTTTAGGTTTCTGTTCATGCTTCGTAAGGTGTGGGTTCCGTGCTGGTGCTGCTCACTCAAGTATTGGTCTCAAATAGGCAGCGTGTATGGACTTGAAAGTCTCCTTGTTTAGATTCTTAAATGGCGTTCTTTATGCAAACTTCCCATACGCTGCTGATGTTATTCAGTTTACATGAGCTTCTGGTGTTACGGTTGGGATTATGTTGACTCCCGGGTCTTTTTCTCTTATTGTTTCCTGTAATTACCTTTCCCTTATAGTATAGTTAAATACAGGTCACCTATCTTCTTTTACCCATTTTCATTATTTTGCAATTACTTGGAATGAATTCCAGCAGCCATTTATTTGCCCACTCGTGAAATTTCTTAAGGTTTTCTGACAGCACCCTACAGTCCTCTTTAGTTCTTATTCTCCTCATTAACTTTGATCATCCGCAACCATCGACATGTACGAGCTCACTCACTCTGAGAGATCGCGAACACAAATTAAAACACAGCCCTGTGGAACACCACTTTCTGCTCCTTTTCAACCTGACATCCACTCTCACTATGACCCTTTGTTTCCTGTCCGCCAAGTACTCCCACTCCGAGTCCAGTGCCTTTCCTCTTATCCTCGCTTGTCTCTCCATCTTGTGTATTAGTCTTCTTTTGTCTCGCCTAATTTTGGCGGCACTGACGTAGAATTCAATCGTTTGTTAAGCATGATTTTCCCTCTCTGATGCCGTGTTGTGTCTCTGTTATCAAGTTTACTCCCCAGTGTTCTACAAACTTTTTCTGATGAGTTTTTCTAGCATCTTGAAATCTTTATCTGTTCCCTTTCTTGAATACTGGAACTACATTAGCCTTTGTTCAGATTCCCAGTAGCTCTCCCGTCTCAGCTATGATGTTGTTAATGGGAAAGACAAGACCCCTGCAGGTACCTGGGGGGGGGGGTCTGGTCAGGTCCCTCTGCCTTTGTTACGTCCAGGTCCCCTGGGGTCTTTTTTACCTCTTCTGCAATAACTTTATTTCCGTCTTGCGTTGTTTCTGGCCGTCTGTTGTCGCTCCTCCTTGGACACCACTGTGGTTCTGGTTCTGGTTTGAAGTCCTCTTAGACCTCTCGTCAAATACAACAGGTCAGGTCAACAAATTTGTTGACCTCATCCAAAACTGTTGCACCATATCACCTCACCCAAGTGCGAGTATATGTAAGACGGATAAGATGTTTAGTGTTAGTATAAGTAAAACTCTGTTTAGTGTTTTCAGGTTACAGTTGTATGTGTGTAAACTAAAGTCTTTGAAACTGTAATAAGTTATTACGAAACGCGTTCAAGCGTCGCGTGACTAGAAATAAAAATGAATTTTGGAGAATTGATTTTTCAATTACCATTGACAGTAAAAAGAAACATAAGAAATATTGAGAAAATTCGTGTTAGAATTATTAATCTTACTTTTTCGGTCATATTTAATAATATATGTTTACAAGAAAGACTGCTACCAAAGTATACTAATATATATATATATATATATATATATATATATATATATATATATATATATATATATATATATACGTGTGTGTATAAATCACGAAAATTAACACGTGATGAAAAATGTGAGTGTCAATCCACGAAGGAAGAATTGAAACAGGAATTTCCTTAAGTACTTTCGTATATTAATACATCTTTAGAAGGAAATGTATGTATCACTCCTTCGACCCATGGGGAACCACGAGTCGAGTGGATAAGGGTTCGAGTCACTTCTAGGGTGTGAGTTTTCAGTTGCATATATGCCTGGGGATCATTCAGGCTTGTTCTCATTTGTGTTCCTCACGTGTGCCCCAAAGAATGAGGTTATTTCATAAAATACTATGCCCAAGATTACCATCAGAGTGCCGGCGGGCTGATAGGGAGAAAGCCTCGGCTACCATCAGCTTTTGTCCGGTCGTGATGGTCGAGTGGATAACGTGCCCTGTACACCAGTTGCATAGTGCTCCTGGCAGTATGGGTTCGAGTCACTTGTAATTTGAACATTAGCAGTGGTTTATATAATTTAACATGTATATGTTATATACATGTTAACATGTTGATTAACATGTATATGAATGTATGTATATATTATACATACATACTAGATGGGCTACCCAGTGGTGCCCAGGTCTATGCTTGTTTATCTCGCTTTCTCCCTCACTTCCCTCCGTTCCCTCTCTCTCCCTCCCTCCCTCCCTCCCTCCCTCCCTCCCTGACATTCTCTCTACCTTCAGGTCCCCGAATATATGTGCACAGCTGCTAGGGTACTGCACATGTGCACAGCTACAGGTATACAGTACAAGTGCACAATGTCACAGGGAAGAATCGAAAATAATAATGACAGAGCCGTGAACTCTTTCCTTGTCCAACAGTGTAATAAATCTTGCAGCAGTCTTACAGTGTAATTCATCATGCAGCAGTTCAAGGAAATTTGATGGTGGTGGTTGAGGTGATGGGCCTGTACGAGAGGCCCACTCGGTAGCACAGCGTGTAAGACTGGGATCGTGTACGTCTGCCAGCTGGTGTAAGTAGGCAGGTAGAATTTCCTTCACAAGGTCGTCGGATGCCGAGGAGGACAGGAAGGATCAGGAAGGATGGTGCAGCAATTTGCGTTGCTGTTCGAACTCCGAGGCCCCCAAGTCTTACGGGAAGAGAGAGGCCTGGTTCCACTGTAGGTCATCGAGAAAGAAGTTGAGTTTTTTTTTAACATTGATTTCAGTAACAGGTCATACTCTCCTAGTTTTGGGCTACTGTAGGATGGTAAACACCTCAGAGAGTAGGTTAACCTTTGGAGGGACATATATATGAATGAGATTGGGTGGATATATATATAGGAGCTGCCTCGTATAGGTCAATAGGCCTTCAGCAGTTACCTTCATTCTTATGGTCTTATGTTCTAAGCTGTTTATGTTGATGCATGTAATATCCTATCAATAGTCCCTATGCTATGCAATTCATCCACTCGTTCTGTTCCACCTCACCAAAAGAGAATATAAGCCAGTGCAAAAGAATGGTAAAGTCCACGCTCCTGTGCCAGGTAAGTTACGGGCTCACCATAGCCCGTGCTACTTGGAACTTGTTCCCAGTAGCTGAATCTGTAACAGCAACAACGAAAGGTAAAATGAAAAATAAAAAACAGCCCCGCTCCTGTGCCAGGTAAATCCACCACGGGTTCACCATAGCCGGTGCTACTGGAACTTCTTGTTTTGAGTAGCTGAATCTAAAACAACAACAACAACAGCATGGTAAATTAGTCTTTGAGAATGTAAGGAGTGACCTCGCGAAACGAATCCCTACGCGTCAGACCAAAAATAGAAGTGTGAAAATGAATTTTGGAGAGTTCATTTTTCAACTTCCTCCGACAGTGAAGAAAAACATAATAAATATAGAAAAGATTCGTGTTAGAATCATTAATCTTACCGTTTCGGCCATATTCAGCGACATATGTTTGCAAGAAAGACCGCTGCCAAAATATACTAATATATATATACCACACACTTGCGTGAACTCACAAGTTTATTTTACAAAAAGAACACGCTGTTAAATATAACATTCCTTCTGAAGATGCATTATTAAAATAACAAAGTACTTAAGGAAATTCCTGTTTCAATTCTTCCTCCGTGGACTGACACTGTCACATTTTCATCACGTTAATTTTCGTGATTTACAGACGGACAGACAGACACACACACACACACACACACACACACACACACACACACACACACACACACACACACACACACACACACACACACACACACACACACACACACACACACACACACACACACACTCGCCTACCAGGCACTCCCAGGCACCCCCCTAGCACCCCCCACTCACCCCCACAGCCCCCACTTGCCCCCCAGACACCCCCCAGTTCCCCCCAGACCCCTGGTGAAAGGGGGAACTCTGACACCCGAGTTTCCAAGAAGAGTCTCAAGGTTTGGTACACCAATGCTGATGGGGTAGCCAATAAAGCAGAAGAGATAAAAGAAAGAGTTAGTGAGGCAGACCCAGACATAGTGGCAATAGTGGAAACTAAAATAAATGGCATGATCTCGGATGCAATCTTTCCAGAGGGGTACAAGGTGATAAGAAAAGAAAGGACACAGAGACAGGGAGGAGGAGTGGCACTACTAATAAAGCGGAAATGGAAGTTTGATGAGCTGGAAAATCCGGGTACCAATGAAAGCACAAGCTTCATACATGGAACTCTGACAGTGGATGGGAAGAAGATTGTAATCTTGATACTCTACAATCCCCCACCAAACAGTAGAAGGCCCAGGCAGGAGTACGAGGACAGCAACAAGACATGTATGGATGAACTGCAGAGGGCAGCAACTTTAGCGCATAGAATGAGAGCGAAGCTGCTGGTCATGGGGGACCTAAATCACGGAGAGATAGATTGGGAAACGAGGAATCCCCATGGCGGGGAGGAGACCTGGGGAGCGAAGCTGGTAGACGTTATTGACAGGAATTTCCTAACACAGCATGTGAAAGAAGATACTAGGGAAAGAGGAGGGGATACGCCCAGCCTATTAGAT
>NC_091150.1:48657104-48659604 GCF_040958095.1 Procambarus clarkii | reverse complement strand
ACTGAATGACTGCTGCATGATGTATTACACTGTATGACTGCTGCATGATGTATTACACTGAATGACTGCTGCATGATGTATTACACTGTATGACTGCTGCATGATGTATTACACTGTATGACTGCTGCATGATGTATTACACTGAATGACTGCTGCATGATGTATTACACTGTATGACTGCTGCATGATGTATTACACTGTATGACTGCTGCATGATGTATTACACTGAATGACTGCTGCATGATGTATTACACTGTATGACTGCTGCATGATGTATTACACTGTATGACTGCTGCATGATGTATTACACTGAATGACTGCTGCATGATGTATTACACTGTATGACTGCTGCATGATGTATTACACTGTATGACTGCTGCATGATGTATTACACTGAATGACTGCTGCATGATGTATTGCACTGAATGACTGCTGCATGATGTATTACACTGTATGACTGCTGCATGATGTATTACACTGTATGACTGCTGCATGATGTATTACACTGAATGACTGCTGCATGATATATTGCACTGTATGGCTACTGCATGATGTATTACACTGTATGACTGCTGCATGATGTAATACACTGCATGATGTATTACACTGTGGGACTGCTGCATGTATTACACTGCATGACTGCTGCATGATTTGTAACACTGTTTGACTGCTGCATGATATATTACACTGTATGACTGCTGCATGATGTATTACACTGTATGACTGCTGCATGATGTATTACACTGTATGACTGCTGCATGATGTAATACACTGCATGACTGCTGCGTGATGTATTACACTGTATGACTGCTGCGTGATGTATTACACTGCATGACTGCTGCATGATATATTACACTGCATGATGTAATACACTGCATGACTGCTGCATGATATATTACACTGTATGACTGCTGCATGATATATTACACTGCCTGACTGCTGCATGATGTTTTACACTGCATGACTACTGCATGATGTATTACATTGTAGGTCTGCTGCATGATGTATTACACTGCATGACTGCTGCATGATGTACTACACTGTATGGCTGCTGCATGATGTATTACACTGTAGGACTGCTGCATGATGAATTACACTGTATGACTGCTGCATTATGTATTACACTGTATGACTGCTGCATGATGTATTACACTGTAGGACTGTTGCATGATGTATTACACTGTATGACTGTTGCATAATGTATTACATTGTATGACTGCTGCATGATGTATTACACTGTATGACTGCTGCATGATGTATTACGCTATATGACTGATGCATGATGTATTATACTGTATGATTGCTGCATGATATATTACACTGCATGACTGCTGCATAATGTATTTCACCGTTGGACTGCTGCATGATGTATTACATTGTATAAATGCTGCATGATGTATAACACTGTATGACTGTTGCATGATGTATTACACTGTACGACTGTTGCATGATGTATTACACTGTAGGACTGCTGCATGATGAATTACACTGTAGGACTGCTGCATGATGAATTACACTGTAGGACTGCTGCATGATGTATAACACTGTATGACTGTTGCATGATGTATTACACTGTACGACTGTTGCATGATGTATTACACTGTAGGACTGCTGCATGATGAATTACACTGTAGGACTGCTGCATGATGAATTACACTGTAGGACTGCTGCATGATGAATTACACTGTAGGACTGCTGCATGATGAATTACACTGTAGGACTGCTGCATGATGTATTGCACTGTAGGACTGCTGCATGCTGTATTATACTGTATGATTGCTGCATGATGTAACACTGTATGACTGCTGCATGATGTATTACACTGTAAGACTGCTGCATGTTTTCTTACACTGTATGACTGCTGCATTTTGTATTATATTGTATGACTGCTGTATGATGTATTGCACTGTATGACTTCTGCACGATGTATTAAACTGTAGTACTGCTGCATGATGTATTACACAGTAGGACTGCTGGATGTTTTATTTCACTGTATGACTGCTGCATGATGTATTGTACTGTATGACTGCTGCATGATGTATTGTACTGTAAGACTGTTGATTGATGTATTGCACCTTAATACTGTTGCATGATGTATTGCACTGTAAGACTGCTGCATGATGTATTAAACTGTGCGAATGTTTTATTATGAATTACACTGTAAAACTGATGCTTAGTGTATTACACTGTAGGACTGCTGCATGCTGCATTTCACTGAATGACTGTTGTATTGCACTGTAAGAAGGATGCATCGTTTTTTGCACTGTAAGACTGCTATATAATATATTGCACTGTAATGCGTTTATATAATGTATTGCACTGCAAGAATGATGCAATCGTGTATTGCATTGTAAGACTTCTATACCACTGTAAGACTGATGCATGATGTATTGCAGAAGTCTTGCACTGTAAGGAGGCTGCATCGTTTATTGCATTGCAAGACTGCTGAATAATGTATTACACTGTAAGGTGGCTGCATGGTGTATTGCATTGTAAGAGT
>NC_091150.1:48624604-48647104 GCF_040958095.1 Procambarus clarkii | reverse complement strand
TTAGAAACAGTAACCTTTGTGTTACTTATTCCTATTTCAGGAGTAACCAGCACAACATCCTTAAATACACCAGACGGTAGGTGTTCCACTGCCTCGTCTGTTCCAACTGTTATATGTAGGGCCTGTGACCACCCTCCTTAAAGAATGGTTCGAATTCTCCAAATTCGTTCGCGCCTCACACTGCTGTCCACTACAATTTTTGATGAACATTCATATCAGATGTCACAGGAAATAACAGCTGCTTCCTTCTATTAATCTGTCCGTTTTGCCGTGTGTGTCGTCCTTTTGCGTCTGTGTGAGGTCCGGAGCTGATGTGGACGAATCTTGTTACTACCACAGCTTTTCCGTCTGTCTGGTGAGGTTTTTTTCTTTACAGACTAGCGAGTAAGTTTTCCCTGGTCCTGTCTGGCGTCGGTCAATACAATTTTTCGGTCGTTCCTCGTCCTAACTACTCTCGCTTACACTTCTTCCCTATGTATTATCCTATGTCTTGTCTGGGTACTTTGTTCCAGCCCCGGTGTTGCGACCCATATGGTGTACACTTGTCAGTGTGCTGGTTGTTCCCTCAACACTAAAGAGGCTTACATCATCCCAATAGTGCCCAACCACTTAGGCTGAACGGCAGGGCAATGGTCTCGCTTCCTACAGGTCGACGTTCAATCTCCCGACCGTCCAAGTGGTTGGGGCACCATTCCCAACCCATTCCCCGTCCCATCCCAAATCTTTATCCTGACCCCTACCAAGTGCTATATAGACGTAATGGCTTGGTGTAGTCCCCCTGATAATTCCATTCCATTCTACTGCATCACCCAGATGCGATACCGAGTGATCTGGACGGATGCTAAATGCATAATCGAGGAAGAAGCCAAAATTAGACGCAAGTGCACGGAATTGATCAATGTCAGTACTGCTAGTTAATGCGTCGTGACCTCCTGGCTTGACCCCCTAGACGTCGCCCTCAACTCACGCTGTTCTAACCTTTACTTACCAGTTAGCTCGCAATGGCCATCTATTCACCAACCCGAGATCACCAGAAAAAACAAATCCATTGCAGATATTAGATTTTCCCGTGCACACCTGATGCAACACACAGTCCCGTGCACACCTGATGCAACACGCAGTCCCGTGCACACCTGATGCAACACACAGTCCCGTGCACACCTGATGCAACACTCAGTCCCGTGCACACCTGATGCAACACGCAGTCCGTGCACACCTGATGCAACACACAGTCCCGTGCACACCTGATGCAACACGCAGTCCCGTGCACACCTGATGCAACACACAGTCCCGTGCACACCTGATGCAACACTCAGTCCCGTGCACACCTGATGCAACACGCAGTCCGTGCACACCTGATGCAACACACAGTCCCGTGCACACCTGATGCAACACGCAGTCCCGTGCACACCTGATGCAACACACAGTCCCGTGCACACCTGATGCAACACACAGTCCCGTGCACACCTGATGCAACGCGCAGTCCCGTGCACACCTGATGCAACACGCAGTCCCGTGCACACCTGATGCAACACACAGTCCCGTGCACACCTGATGCAGCACACAGTCCCGTGCACACCTGATGCAACACTCAGTCCCGTGCACACCTGATGCAACACGCAGTCCGTGCACACCTGATGCAACGCGCAGTCCCGTGCACACCTGATGCAACACACAGTCCCGTGCTCACCTGATGCAACACACAGTCCCGTGCACACCTGATGCAACACACAGTCCCGTGCACACCTGATGCAACGCGCAGTCCCGTGCACACCTGATGCAACACGCAGTCCCGTGCACACCTGATGCAACACACACTCCCGTGCACACCTGATGCAGCACACAGTCCCGTGCACACCTGATGCAACACACAGTCCCGTGCACATTTGATGCAACACACAGTCCCGTGCACACCTGATGCAACACACAGTCCCGTGCACACCTGATGCAACACACAGTCCCGTGCACACCTGATGCAGCACACAGTCCCGTGCACACCTGATGCAGCACACAGTCCCGTGCACACCTGATGCAACACACAGTCCCGTGCACACCTGATGCAACACACAGTCCCGTGCACACCTGATGCAACGCGCAGTCCCGTGCACACCTGATGCAACACACAGTCCCGTGCACACCTGATGCAACACACAGTCCCGTGCACACCTGATGCAGCACACAGTCCCGTGCACACCTGATGCAACACACAGTCCCGTGCACACCTGATGCAACACACAGTCCCGTGCACACCTGATGCAACACACAGTCCCGTGCACACCTGATGCAACACACAGTCCCGTGCACACCTGATGCAACACACAGTCCCGTGCACACCTGATGCAACACGCAGTCCCGTGCACACCTGATGCAACACACAGTCCCATGCACACCTGATGCAACACACAGTCCCGTGCACACCTGATGCAACACACAGTCCCGTGCACACCTGATGCAACACACAGTCCCGTGCACACCTGATGCAACACACAGTCCCGTGCACACCTGATGCAACGCGCAGTGCACCAATATGGCCACGTTTTTTATTTTTGTATTTTTACATGCAGAGCATGCGAATAAGTACAATAAAATAAATACAGAGACTACAAAACCCATAAGAAGAACAAGACAAAAGTACCAAACAACAGGCCTGAAGAGCCTACAACAAGACACAGAAACACGCATCACAAACATTACATAGTACAGACACAATACTTAACATACAAAATACCACATACAACATACAAAATACCACATACAACATACAAAATACCACATACAACATACAAAATACCACATACAACATACAAAATACCATATACAACATACAAAATACCACATACAACATACAAAATACCATATACAACATACAAAATACCACATACAACATACAATGTACAATAACCCTACACCTGAGCAAAGCTCAGAACACACAGGAAAAACACACATTTATAAAAAATAAATACAAGAAAAACAAGATAAGTAGCATTACAGAGGAACAAAGCAAAAACTCAAACCTGGGGCCACAAAATATTACAATGAACACTGAGCATGGCACATAAGCAGATACTCAAAAACAGTAACTCAAGAACACTAACAAATACAAAACAAGCACAAAAACGCACAAAACATGAAACACAAAACTTATTACACAAAGTTATTACACAGAAACAAGTCATTGGCACAAAAGAAAACATGGCAACGAACATTTGAATCAACTTGGACACACCAAGCCAGAAGGCCCACACTGTAATTACAAAAGCTAACACATACATAAATACAGAACCGGAACACACAGGAACCGGAAAGTACAGAACACACAACACATATACATACAAAGAGAAAACAAAGACCGGCACACACAGGAGTCAGGAACAACATAAAACAGCCACACACACGCACCCGAGACACATAAAACAGCCACACACACGCACCCGAGACACATAAAACATAAAATTACAGAATACCACAATAAACACAGTATAAAAACGAAACGAAGGCACTACCACAGGCCTGACGGGCTCACAGCAAACACAGCAAGGGAAGGAAAAGCTACTCATGCCACTCCTATCCGTGTTTATGCGGGAAATCCGCCACCGGAAACCTGATACAATATGCTTCCCAGTGAAGTCACACATCAGGATGAAAACGTCCACGAGGGCATATCATATACCCCGGAACCTGGGACACGAATGCATGCATGTGAGGGACCCAAATAGTAGACGGGCACAGGGGGGGGACCGGCGCCATCCATTCCCACATGAAGGGCAGCTGGTCAACAGTCAGAACATCAACAAGCTGGTCATCATCACTATCAGACCGAACATCAGCACCAGGCACGGCACCCCCCCTCCCCGACGGCGCAACCGCACCCCCAGAAAGGGCACTGCAACAACAACGGGGGTGGCAGCACAAGGGGTGGCAGGACAGGGGGCGGCAGCACAGTGGGCAGCACCATGGGAGGTGGCACCATAGGGGGGGGGGCAATACTACAGGGGACCCATCCAGAACAACATCCACGGGTTCGAGCACCGGCACAGGTCTCCCACGGCGGACATCCTTCTTTAGGACCGTCACAAAGCCCCGGGCCGCACCATCTGCCACAGGAGGAGGGACCACCCCCCACTGCGGGAAATCCACTGCAGGAGGAGAAACAGAGGCCAACTCAGAGACACCCGCACCAGCAGCACCTGCAGGCACATGAACCTCTGCCACCACCATCGTAGCTGGCACTGCAGCATCAGTCACCCACATCGGCCCAGGCAGGAGTGGAATGCCACGAGTGCTTGGCATCCGGCTGCACATAATCAGAACCGGAGGCAGAACTCGAAGCATGGGAAGCGCAGGCGATGTCAAAGTCAAACTTTCGAAAGGCACAGGACTTCAGCAGCCGTGACGACATGGGGGGACCTGCCCCAACACAACAGGAGGAATCCACAATACCTCCCAGCACAGCTGGTAAAGGCGGAGGGGATGTAGAGACAGGATCTGCAGGACAAGAGAGAGAGGGGCAGGTGCAGAAGACGAAGATGGAGACGGAGAGGGAGCAACTGGCAGATCCACAGCAGAACCTATAACACCATCAGCAGCAGTACTCAAAAACGATGACTGCACATCCACTAGCACATGAGCCCCACCAAGAGCAGGTGCCCCATCTGACACAGGGCTAGGCACGGCAACCGCTTGCTCGTCCACAGACACACCCACTGGGTCCTCATCCACAGCCAGCAGCGGGAAATCCTCATCACGAAAAATATTAGCCTGGGTGACAATATCCGCCGATCACCCAGCAGCCAGGTGGCTCGACAAACCACAGCAGAAACATGTTCGAGGCTGCCGTGCGTAGTAAACGCAGATGTAGCCCATAAGCCTCACCGAGGAAGGGATGACCGCACGCACCCGTATCCCCAAGGTGCAGATACTCGTCTGTACGCCCGGAGTTTCCCGGAGGAAATCATATTTAACCTCACACTCACAACAGCACCAAACTGCCCGAAGTATCTTCTCAACAGCTCCTCCGGGAACTCAAGTGGCGCACCATGAACGCAGTTGGGGCTTCGTTTTTTTTCTGAAGGCAAAGTGATAGTTCACTGACTTGTGTTTACTGATGTTTATAGGGAGACATTACCCCCCCCCCCCACTCTGGTTATGTAATGTCACCAACTGTCAGAAAACCCGGACACCATTTACTAATATTAAATACAATATGCAGATAATATTGCTGCTGTTGTGTAAATAACACATTAACCCTAGAAATAGTGTTTATTCATAGAAGACGGCACAGTGGAATTTTCCTCCCGTAGAAAACGAGATATCATTGCCACATAGCACTATTAATTTCACCAGCTATTCTGCTGGGAATTATTCTTAATACAGCAGTCTTTGAACTGTTAACATCATACAAACATTTCACTTGAATTAACTTAATTATTAGTACCAAAATAGAGTAAATGGAGGCACTCTCTAACAACTTCTTGATGCATCTGGTCAACAAGGAATGTGTCAGTGGGAGGGAGGGGCAGTTGTCAGCCATTGTTGTTAGACCAAAGTCGCAGGAGCAAAACTGCTCCTAATTCTCCCTTGGACGAAGTGTTAGGAGAGTAAATTAGTGCTTCTTCCATCTTCAACATGCAGGTCATCATCGTCTTCCCAAAATCTTATCTAGTCATTCCTAGCCAGTAACGTTAAGTAGATAGGATTATTTTCCGGTTTGAACACGCGGCAGCGAGATAATCCAGGTAATTATTCCTTGGTTCTTATCTTATAATATACTAATATTTCCTCTGTTATAACTGTCATATATATAGGATTCCTGCTATTATTGCAAGTGCCCTTTGACAGGAACAATTGAAAAGGTAGAAGAATCAGTAGTAACCTAGTAGCCAGTACATGAGTTGGGGGCCAGCCACACTCACAAGGCGGAGCTGGCTTATTCATCGGTGTGCCTACTGGTTGTCCAGGACAAATCAGCCATATAAGATAAGGCCTCCAAATCTTAATTACTAATATATGTAGTTAATACTGTAGTTTTGATTGGCTGCATATATAAACAATATAACCTCTCCCCCTCCCCTAATGTGTAAGGAGATCGATTTGTGAGAATTTGCAGGAATACAATCTGCTTAAACCACATACAATTTGCTATCGAAATATATAAATTAATGTAAATATAAATTCTATACAAATTCATATAAATTCATTAAATATACATCTCACAGGTCAGTTCCCCACACCACCCATCATGTTGACAACCTCCCAGTCTTGACCTGTCTGGTGTAACTATGTTATTAGGTGATCTTTTCTTAATGACTTGAGCTTTGTATTAATTTACTTCATTGTTATTTGGTTGTGAGTGTGTAGAGTTGTTTGTTGTATATAAGCCGTGACGCGTAGATAAGTTCGCCCCAGTAAACTGGAGGATTTTACTTAGACTTTCCCTCAACCTTAGACATTCTGAACTTACATAGCTGAAGTCAGGAGGTTCACTGATTTATGAGGGAAAGTTCTACTCCACGAGGCATGCAGGGGGAACATGCCATAACAGCAAGCTTGCACTGGAGCGTGCACTTAATCAGCAGACGCCAGAGTAGTTGAGGAAGCATCAGCAGACACGAGGGGTCAATGGGAACCACAATCCGTGTCTTGACAAGCACGGTGGGCCCTCGTGCTGTGTGTAACTCAACCTCAAGGTACAAAGATCACTTCAAACGTTTATATAAGCTGTTCTTAAGTGTGTGTGTGTTGCAATCCGTTGCAACTCTAGCAAGAAATGTTTAAATGACAATATCCCAATTTTGTATTTTAACATGAGCGTAACATAAAATATTAGTGTGAAAACTGTATACTTGAATTAATATAATTCATATTGATAACATTGATGCCAACACCTGTACGGGACGTAGGCCTTGTTGCAGACTTGCAGTAGTGCATTTGGACGTTAATAAGCCTTTACGTTCCAATAGAAACTTCGAACACATACGATCACTGGACGCACGACCCCTGGACGCACGACCACTGGACGCACGACCACGACGCACGACCACTGGACGCTCGACCACTGGACGCACGACCACTGGACGCACGATCACTGGACGCACGACCACTGGACGCACGACCACTGGACGCTCGACCACTGGACGCACGACCACTGGACGCACGACCACTGGACGCATGACCACTGGACGCACGACCACTGGACGCACGAGCATTGGACGCACGACCACTGGACGCACGACCACTGGACGCACGACCACTGGACGCTCGACC
This sequence comes from Procambarus clarkii, assembly GCF_040958095.1. Taxonomy (NCBI): domain Eukaryota; kingdom Metazoa; phylum Arthropoda; class Malacostraca; order Decapoda; family Cambaridae; genus Procambarus; species Procambarus clarkii. The sequence goes on along the minus strand of NC_091150.1, from coordinate 48,639,841 downwards.
ACTGGACGCACGACCACTGGACGCACGAGCATTGGACGCACGACCACTGGACGCACGACCACTGGACGCACGACCACTGGACGCACGACCACTGGACGCACGACCACTGGACGCACGACCACTGGACGCACGACCACTGGACGCACGACCACTGGACGCACGACCACTGGACGCACGACCACTGGACGCACGACCACTGGACGCACGACCACTGGACGCACGAGCATTGGACGCACGACCACTGGACGCACGACCACTGGACGCACGACCACTGGACGCACGAGCATTGGACGCACGACCACTGGACGCACGACCACTGGACGCACGAGCATTGGACGCACGACCACTGGACGCACGAGCATTGGACGCACGACCACTGGACGCACGACCACTGGACGCACGACCACTGGACGCTCGACCACTGGACGCACGACCACTGGACGCACGAGCATTGGACGCACGACCACTGGACGCACGACCACTGGACGCACGACCACTGGACGCACGAGCATTGGACGCACGACCACTGGACGCACGAGCATTGGACGCACGACCACTGGACGCACGACCACTGGACGCACGACCACTGGACGCACGAGCATTGGACGCACGACCACTGGACGCACGACCACTGGCAGCACGACCACTGGACGCACGACCACTGGACGCACGACCACTGGCCGCACGACCACTGGACGCTCGACCACTGGACGCACGACCACTGGCCGCACGACCACTGGACGCACGACCCCTGGACGCACGACCACACTCTGGATCATCACCACCAGCAACACACAAGGACAACACCCTCGCAACACGCGGGCACTCAAACACACAACACAAAGTCTGACATTCAAACACCCGACAAGCACTGCTCGAGCTTTTTAACTCTCTAAAAGATCAAATAAATTCATATCCTGTCATCGGCTTCCCTAGAGGTCATGGCTAATGTGTTCATGTCTCTCCGCGCCCGCGTAATGTGTGTGTGTGTGTGTGTGTGTGTGTGTGTGTGTGTGTGTGTGTGTGTGTGTGTGTGTGTGTGTGTGTGTGTGTGTGTGTGTGTGTGTGTGTGTGTGTGTGTGTAATTACCTAAGTGTAGTTACAGGATGACAGCTACGCTCGTGGTGTCCCGTCTTCCCAGCACTCTTTGTCATATAACGCTTTGAAACTACTGACGGTTTTGGCCTCCACCACCTTCTCACTTAACTTGTTCCAACCGTCTACCACTCTGTTTGCGAAAGTTAATTTTTCTGATATTTCTTCGGCATCTTTGTTTAATTAGTTTAAATCTATGACCTCTTGTTCTTGAAGTTCCAGGTCTTAGTGTGTGTGTGTGTGTGTGTGTGTGTGTGTGTGTGTGTGTGTGTGTGTGTGTGTGTGTGTGTGTGTGTGTGTGTGTGTGTGTGTGTGTGTGTGTGTGTGTCTGTGTGTGTGTGTGCACTCACCTAGTTGTACTAGCCTAGTTGTGCTTGAAGACACAGCTAGGAAGGTGGAAGACAGAAAACCCCGAGGAGAGATGATCACCTCATATAAAATTCTAAGGGGAATTGACAAGGAGTACCCTGAGTACCCAAATGAGTCACAGAGACATTAGAAAGATTTTTACAGTGTCAGAGTAGTTAACAGATGGAATGCATTAGGCAGTGATGTGGTGGAGGCTGACACCATACACAGTTTTAAATGTAGATATGATAGAGCCCAGTAGGCTCAGGAACCTGTACACCAGTTGATTGACAGTTGAGAGGCGGGACCAATGAGCCGAAGCTCATCCCTGGCACACGACTAGACAAGAGCAACTAGGTGAGTACTCGAACAGTTAAACACAATCACAACACACTCAGACACTCAAACACGCAACACAAAGCCTGACATACGAACACTGGCTGGCGATGCTCTACCATTTATAGGTAAATAAAATATGAGAAGTATTGAATAATGTAAATGGTGGGTTGGGGGGGGGGGGCGGCCTCCCCTGCCAACACCCCCGTGTGTAGTGGTCACTACAACACCCCCGTGTGTATGTGGTCACTACAACACCTCCGTGTGTAGTGGTCACTACAACACCCCCGTGTGTAGTGGTCACTACAACACCCCCGTGTGTATGTGGTCACTACAACACCCCCGTGTGTAGTGGTCACTACAACACCCCCGTGTGTATGTGGTCACTACAACACCCCCGTGTGTAGTGGTCACTACAACACCCCCGTGTGTGTGTGGTCACTACAACACCCCCGTGTGTAGTGGTCACTACAACACCCCCGTGTGTGTGTGGTCACTACAACACCCCCGTGTGTAGTGGTCACTACAACACCCCCGTGTGTGTGTGGTCACTACAACACCCCCGTGTGTAGTGGTCACTACAACACCCCCGTGTGTAGTGGTCACTACAACACCTCCACCAGCGAGGTGTTGTAGGGTCGAGCTCAAGCTCCCGGTCCTCTTGTTTCTTGTCATACCTCTTATTGAAACTATTTATGGTGTTAGATCCTCATATATCTCACTTTACTTTATTTTATTTGTTTACTATTTTTATCTTAAAAGTAAAAGTTATTTGTTGTTGTGTGGTCCCTCTGTCAGTGTTGTGTGGTCCCTCTGTCAGTGTTGTGTGGTCCCTCTGTCAGTGTTGTGTGGTCCCTCTGTCAGTGTTGTGTGGTCCCTCTGTCAGTGTTGTTTGGTCCCTCTGTCAGTGTTGTGTGGTCCCTCTGTCAGTGTTGTGTGGTCCCTCTGTCAGTGTTGTGTGGTTCCCTCTGTCAGTGTTGTGTGGTCCCCTCTGTCAGTGTTGTGTGGTCCCTCTGTCAGTGTTTGTGTGGTCCCTCTGTCAGTGTTGTGTGGTCCCTCTGTCAGTGTTGTGTGGTCCCTCTGTCAGTGTTGTGTGGTCCCTCTGTCAGTGTTGTGTGGTCCCTCTGTCAGTGTTGTGTGGTCCCTCTGTCAGTGTTGTGTGGTCCCTCTGTCAGTGTTGTGTGGTCCCTCTGTCAGTGTTGTGTGTGGGTCCCTCTGTCAGTGTTGTGTGGTCCCTCTGTCAGTGTTGTGTGGTCCCTCTGTCAGTGTTGTGTGGTCCCTCTGTCAGTGTTGTGTGGTCCCTCTGTCAGTGTTGTGTGGTCCCTCTGTCAGTGTTGTGTGGTCCCTCTGTCAGTGTTGTGTGGTCCCTCTGTCAGTGTTGTGTGGTCCCTCTGTCAGTGTTGTGTGGTCCCTCTGTCAGTGTTGTGTGGTCCCTCTGTCAGTGTTGTGTGGTCCCTCTGTCAGTGTTGTGTGGTCCCTCTGTCAGTGTTGTGTGGTCCCTCTGTCAGTGTTGTGTGGTCCCTCTGTCAGTGTTGTGTGGTCCCTCTGTCAGTGTTGTGTGGTCCCTCTGTCAGTGTTGTGTGGTCCCTCTGTCAGTGTTGTGTGGTCCCTCTGTCAGTGTTGTGTGGTCCCTCTGTCAGTGTTGTGTGGTCCCTCTGTCAGTGTTGTGTGGTCCCTCTGTCAGTGTTGTGTGGTCCCTCTGTCAGTGTTGTGTGGTCCCTCTGTCAGTGTTGTGTGGTCCCTCTGTCAGTGTTGTGTGGTCCCTCTGTCAGTGTTGTGTGGTCCCTCTGTCAGTGTTGTGTGGTCCCTCTGTCAGTGTTGTGTGGTCCCTCTGTCAGTGTTGTGTGGTCCCTCTGTCAGTGTTGTGTGGTCCCTCTGTCAGTGTTGTGTGGTCCCTCTGTCAGTGTTGTGTGGTCCCTCTGTCAGTGTTGTGTGGTCCCTCTGTCAGTGTTGTGTGGTCCCTCTGTCAGTGTTGTGTGGTCCCTCTGTCAGTGTTGTGTGGTCCCTCTGTCAGTGTTGTGTGGTCCCTCTGTCAGTGTTGTGTGGTCCCTCTGTCAGTGTTGTGTGGTCCCTCTGTCAGTGTTGTGTGGTCCCTCTGTCAGTGTTGTGTGGTCCCTCTGTCAGTGTTGTGTGGTCCCTCTGTCAGTGTTGTGTGGTCCCTCTGTCAGTGTTGTGTGGTCCCTCTGTCAGTGTTGTCTGGTCCCTCTGTCAGTGTTGTGTGGTCCCTCTGTCAGTGTTGTGTGGTCCCTCTGTCAGTGTTGTGTGGTCCCTCTGTCAGTGTTGTGTGGTCCCTCTGTCAGTGTTGTGTGGTCCCTCTGTCAGTGTTGTGTGGTCCCTCTGTCAGTGTTGTGTGGTCCCTCTGTCAGTGTTGTGTGGTCCCTCTGTCAGTGTTGTCTGGTCCCTCTGTCAGTGTTGTGTGGTCCCTCTGTCAGTGTTGTGTGGTCCCTCTGTCAGTGTTGTGTGGTCCCTCTGTCAGTGTTGTGTGGTCCCTCTGTCAGTGTTGTGTGGTCCCTCTGTCAGTGTTGTGTGGTCCCTCTGTCAGTGTTGTGTGGTCCCTCTGTCAGTGTTGTGTGGTCCCTCTGTCAGTGTTGTGTGGTCCCTCTGTCAGTGTTGTGTGGTCCCTCTGTCAGTGTTGTGTGGTCCCTCTGTCAGTGTTGTGTGGTCCCTCTGTCAGTGTTGTGTGGTCCCTCTGTCAGTGTTGTGTGGTCCCTCTGTCAGTGTTGTCTGGTCCCTCTGTCAGTGTTGTGTGGTCCCTCTGTCAGTGTTGTGTGGTCCCTCTGTCAGTGTTGTGTGGTCCCTCTGTCAGTGTTGTGTGGTCCCTCTGTCAGTGTTGTCGTGGTCCCTCTGTCAGTGTTGTGTGGTCCCTCTGTCAGTGTTGTGTGGTCCCTCTGTCAGTGTTGTGTGGTCCCTCTGTCAGTGTTGTGTGGTCCCTCTGTCAGTGTTGTGTGGTCCCTCTGTCAGTGTTGTGTGGTCCCTCTGTCAGTGTTGTGTGGTCCCTCTGTCAGTGTTGTGTGGTCCCTCTGTCAGTGTTGTGTGGTCCCTCTGTCAGTGTTGTCTGGTCCCTCTGTCAGTGTTGTGTGGTCCCTCTGTCAGTGTTGTGTGGTCCCTCTGTCAGTGTTGTGTGGTCCCTCTGTCAGTGTTGTGTGGTCCCTCTGTCAGTGTTGTGTGGTCCCTCTGTCAGTGTTGTGTGGTCCCTCTGTCAGTGTTGTGTGGTCCCTCTGTCAGTGTTGTGTGGTCCCTCTGTCAGTGTTGTGTGGTCCCTCTGTCAGTGTTGTGTGGTCCCTCTGTCAGTGTTGTGTGGTCCCTCTGTCAGTGTTGTGTGGTCCCTCTGTCAGTGTTGTGTGGTCCCTCTGTCAGTGTTGTGTGGTCCCTCTGTCAGTGTTGTCTGGTCCCTCTGTCAGTGTTGTGTGGTCCCTCTGTCAGTGTTGTGTGGTCCCTCTGTCAGTGTTGTCTGGTCCCTCTGTCAGTGTTGTGTGGTCCCTCTGTCAGTGTTGTGTGGTCCCTCTGTCAGTGTTGTGTGGTCCCTCTGTCAGTGTTGTGTGGTCCCTCTGTCAGTGTTGTGTGGTCCCTCTGTCAGTGTTGTCTGGTCCCTCTGTCCTCTGTCAGTGTTGTGTGGTCCCTCTGTCAGTGTTGTGTGGTCCCTCTGTCAGTGTTGTCTGGTCCCTCTGTCAGTGTTGTGTGGTCCCTCTGTCAGTGTTGTCTGGTCCCTCTGTCAGTGTTGTGTGGTCCCTCTGTCAGTGTTGTGTGGTCCCTCTGTCAGTGTTGTGTGGTCCCTCTGTCAGTGTTGTGTGGTCCCTTTGTCAGTGTTGTCTGGTCCCTCTGTCAGTGTTGTCTGATCCCTCTGTCAGTGTTGTCCGGTCCTTCTGTCAGTGTTGTGTGGTCCCTCTGTCAGTGTTGTCCGGTCCCTCTGTCAGTGTTGTCTGGTCCCTCTGTCAGTGTTGTGTGGTCCCTCTGTCAGTGTTGTCTGGTCCCTCTGTCAGTGTTGTGTGGTCCCTCTGTCAGTGTTGTGTGGTCCCTCTGTCAGTGTTGTCTGGTCCCTCTGTCAGTGTTGTCTGGTCCCTCTGTCAGTGTTGTCTGATCCCTCTGTCAGTGTTGTCCGGTCCCTCTGTCAGTGTTGTGTGGTCCCTCTGTCAGTGTTGTCCGGTCCCTCTGTCAGTGTTGTCTGGTCCCTCTGTCAGTGTTGTGTGGTCCCTCTGTCAGTGTTGTCTGGTCCCTCTGTCAGTGTTGTGTGGTCCCTCTGTCAGTGTTGTGTGGTCCCTCTGTCAGTGTTGTCTGGTCCCTCTGTTAGTGTTGTCTGGTCCCTCTGTCAGTGTTGTCTGGTCCCTCTGTCAGTGTTGTGTTGTCCCTCTGTCAGTGTTGTCTGGTCCCTCTGTCAGTGTTGTCTGGTCCCTCTGTCAGTGTTGTCTGGTCCCTCTGTCAGTGTTGTGTGGTCCCTCTGTCAGTGTTGTGTGGTCCCTCTGTCAGTGTTGTCTGGTCCCTCTGTCAGTGTTGTCTGGTCCCTCTGTCAGTGTTGTCCGGTCCCTCTGTCAGTGTTGTGTGGTCCCTCTGTCAGTGTTGTGTGGTCCCTCTGTCAGTGTTGTGTGGTCCCTCTGTCAGTGTTGTCTGGTCCCTCTGTCAGTGTTGTCCGGTCCCTCTGTCAGTGTTGTGTGGTCCCTCTGTCAGTGTTGTGTGGTCCCTCTGTCAGTGTTGTCTGGTCCCTCTGTCAGTGTTGTGTGGTCCCTCTGTCAGTGTTGTGTGGTCCCTCTGTCAGTGTTGTCTGGTCCCTCTGTCAGTGTTGTGTGGTCCCTCTGTCAGTGTTGTGTGGTCCCTCTGTCAGTGTTGTCTGGTCCCTCTGTCAGTGTTGTCTGGTCCCTCTGGCAGTGTTGTCTGGTCCCTCTGTCAGTGTTGTGTGGTCCCTCTGTCAGTGTTGTCTGGTCCCTCTGTCAGTGTTGTCTGGTTCCTCTGTCAGTGTTGTCTGGTTCCTCTGTCAGTGTTGTCTGGTCCCTCTGTCAGTGTTGTCTGGTCCCTCTGTCAGTGTTGTCTGGTCCCTCTGTCAGTGTTGTCTGGTCCCTCTGTCAGTGTTGTCTGGTCCCTCTGTCAGTGTTGTCTGGTTCCTCTGTCAGTGTTGTCTGGTCCCTCTGTCAGTGTTGTCTGGTCCCTCTGTCAGTGTTGTCTGGTCCCAAGATCTAGGGAAGGTCTCCCCCCCCCCCCCTCTCGCCGAAAGTTTGAAATTAGAAAGTTTAACTTTTTGTATTTAAACTTTCACTTTCTTCCTAATATAGTGAGGTTGTTGTTGTTTACTTTAGGGTGACAGAACTTTTATGTTGGTGGTTGTCTTATGCTCAGTTTGTATTTGTTTCCATTTTCTTCATTTCCTGGTACTCTGTGTACGGTCTGCTTCTCCATGGCTTCTGTGCTTCTTGTATTCTGTGCTTCTCTGTGTACTGTACTCGCTTAGTTGTGCTTGTGGGGGGTTGAGCTTCGGCTCTTTGGTACCGCCTCTCATCTGGTGTACAGGTTCCTGAATCTACTGATCTCTATCATATCTGCTTTTGAAACTGTGTACGGAGTCAGCCTACAATTTCTTAACTACTCTGACACTACAACAAATCTTCTTAATGTCTTTATGACTCATTTTGGCATTCAATTTCCACCCGTGTCCCTTAGTGTGTGTGCCCCTTGTGTTAAATAAAGTCTTTGTCTGCCCTATAGATTCTTTTGAAAATCTTGTATGTGGTGATCATGTCCCCCGTAACTCTACTGTCTTCCAGCGACGTGAGGTTAAATTCCCGTAGTCTCTCCTTATAACGCATGCCCCTCAGTTCGGGTACTAGTCTGGTGACAAACCTCTGAACCTTTTCCAATTTAGTCTTATGCTTGACGAGATGTAAACTCCATGCTGGAGCTGCATACTCCAGGATTGGTCTGACATACGTGGTATACAAGGTCATACGTGGCATACTTTAGAGTTATGTTTACTCTTTACGGTTATAATTATTAATTATATTGTTATTATAATATTAATTACAATAATAATTGTTGTAAGTAATAATTATTGATCTTCCATCTGGTGGGTCATGAAGGAAGCGGGCCTCGAGTGAAGGAGGGCTGTGACGATCTCCGTCAGGAACCCGTAGGTGCGGGACCGGGACGTCCACCTCCTGGGGCTCGTGCGGCCCCCAGGCTCTGCTTCAGGAGGCTGGGGTCGTTCTTGCCCTTGCTGGGGTGGTTCTTCTCCGGCCCCGACCACGGCGGTCTCCGGGTTCGAGTCCATGTTCCTTCTTTTACCAACCTCGAGGTCAACTCCGGAGCTGGAGCCCCTGGGGGCAGTTCGTTGTTGCCTTCAACCTTGTCCTGACAGTTCCTGCGACGGCGCTGGAACCAATTGTATTGGCATTTGCCTTTCCTGTGGAGATGTTCGGCGCCGTGGAAAGGGGGGGGGGACTGCTGCATGGGTAACAGCTTCTCCCCCCATATCAACCTACCCCGGCTTTGCGCCCTGGAGAGGCCACTCCAGACCGACAACCAGAGCGCAACTCCATAGTCTCCAGAGACTGATGGATGCCAACTATGCGGTGCAGGTGGGAACACGGCACCTGGGCACCTCGCCTTACTCACCAGCAGTAAACAGCCCCCGGGAGTCAGGTGACACATTGTGGGTGACATCCTGGCGGAAGGTCAGACGATGACATAGTGGGACCTGGGTATGGCAAACCGGTTTCCCAAAACAGGATTTTTTTTTTTTACATTTTTACCTCATCTGATTGTCAAACATCAGGAGGCAGCGGCCGGAGGCCCCCAAATGACATCCATTACCTATCACCTCATAACGTTTCTCATTTCGCTTCCTGGCACGTCCGCCTCGTTGAACTAACGAAGGAGTCGTTCTGAACTTTTCAGTGCATGTTGCTGGGTGGGAATGCAATGGTCAGCTGCTTCCTGATGCCTCAGTGCAAGAGGCAGTTAAGGTTTGTGCAGCCATCCAGTTGAGGTAAATGTTCAGCTGTAAGGTAGTGAGAGGTTCGTTCACTGGAGCTGGCGGACATGGGGCGTGACCCGCTCGCTCACGGCACAGATTGTGCTCGGCTAAACCACCAGCTGCCTCAGAGGATTAAGCTGTAACACCATAAATAGTTTTATTAATGTCATGCAAGTAGAGTCAGTCACACAGGATATTGGCGGCGCCAGACTGTCGGCCCTGAGCATTGATAAAGTCCCATCTTTCAAGTGTTAATGTTCACAGGTTGAGTAGAGGTCAGGTCGCCTCAGGTGACCTCGCTCTCTGCTAAACTGATAACTGTAGACGGGTGCCATTTGTTTCCATCACACAAGTCGCTATCTAGGTGCGGTAGGAAGATAGCCAGAGGCTGTCTTCTGGAAGGCGAAGTTTAGCTCCCGGTTCCCCCTTAAATACCCATGGAACTGTACATTTGATTTTCAGAACAGATAGATATACAGAGTGAGAGAGAGAAGCCTCGCCACACCTGAGAGGTTCCAGCAGCCCAGACTAGACCTGTCCCAGGCTGGGTAGGGACTCTCAGCCCTACCCTCCCCCCCCCTCTCTACGATCATATTCTCACACACTTTGGAGAGTGAACGTATAAGGTTGATGTTTACATATTTAAGTTGTGTGTCATTTTCAGGAGCAGTCAGCTGTAATTGCTCTTAATTTCTTACATGATGACTCAAATTGTGTATTTATGTTGACATCTGAACATCAAGTGATAAGGTTGAATTATGATACCCATGTGAGTGAATATGTAATAGTAAATATATAACAGATTAACTTACTTTTTAAATTGTCTGGTATTCTGATCCCTAGATCTTGGATAGTGAAAGTTAGAGTGGGGATCACCCCGAAATTTACTTGCTAAATATTATGACTTAAAGAGTCTTGACTATGTGATTTACACGAGTACAGTTGTTAAGTGATAACATCAGTTAATATTGTGGTACAGACACGTTCCATTCCTACTCTTATAAATATCTCTTGAATGGAAGGTGGCAGCACTTTCCCACTTTCTACCTCTTTCCTTCAGCACTTTCCTTCCTCTCCCATTTTCTCTCATTCTAAACTTTCCCTTTCACCTGACCACTCTTCCTCACTCTTCCCTTCCACCTCTCTACCTCCCTCACTCTGAGTTTTCTTCCTTACTCCAAATTTTGATACGTTACAATGGTGATGTTACAATCATGTTACAATGGTGATGTTACAATGATGTTACAATGGTGATGTTACAATGGTGATGTTACAATGATGTTACAATGGTGATGTTACAATGATGTTACAATGGTGATGTTACAATGATGTTACAATGGTGATGTTACAATGATGTTACAATGATGTTACAATGGTGATGCACTCCACAAAGCACTCCAGAAAAAAAAATTGAAGTGAGTATATTTGACTCAGCAGTTACACCCAGCTTGACATACTGTAAGTGTAAGACTCACGGGCCCCTGTGCCCAGGTTACTCCATATTCCTCAACTACTGTGTCGATGTATACAACAGTGTTTTTTCCCTAGACACTGCTGAGAGAGAAGCACTGCTGAGTCGTGTTCTGAGGTCTATGCTCCGACATACCTGTGTACAGCCTCTACAGTGACGCCCACTACAATAACGTTGTCATCTTCGTGTTCCGGTCATGTTCTTACTCTCGTGGTGGGTGGAGGTGAATAGTTCCGTTATTTGGGTATTTATGGTGGGTTGTTGGGCTTTTATACGAATGGCTTGAAGACTTTGTAATCTTCTTACATCCTGAGTTTTGCCTATTATGCAAGTGTTTTTATTCAACATTTCTCTGGTTAGGGTGATGTCATGGGCTTGTCTCATGTGATTTTTAGGGGCACCTGATTGAAGATGACAGGTCAAACGCCTCGTCAGCTTGGTCGACGTCATGCCCATGTACTTAGATTGAAGGTTACATCCTTCGTGGGGGGAGGGGGGGGCCAGGTGTACATGTATACCACGTTCGACTGCTGTAAAGGTTCTCCGTCGGCTTCGGGCTGTTTTTAATGAGGAACTCGGTAGTCTTCTTTGTTATATAGTCTTATACTATGTGACTTTGGGAGCGACGAAGGATAGGGTGAGGTGATGTTGCCTGACTCCGGCCTCAAGCTGTCCGCCAGGTCTTACATCTTCCCTCTGGGTCAATGGAGTACCATCGAACAGCTGTATGCTCGAAATCGAATTCATCTGACAATTCGATTTCGAGCGAATTCGAAATCGAATTCAATTGGCAATTTACTATAAAAACAAAAAACGGCCAACCTACTAATGAAAAACTCCCCAGACACCAAGCAGAACGCCTTGAAGGAAATCAACGTCGTCTATGCCTTCACATGCCCAATTGGGGACTGTAAGCTCCAAAGAACTTAGTATATAGGCAAGACAACAACGTCTCTTCCTAGGCGATTAACAATGCACAAACAACAGGGCTCCATCAAGGAACATATAATCTCTTCTCACAACCAGACCATCACCAGAGAAATCTTAACAAGCAACAAAGAAATAATCGATAGGTACAGCGATAGCAGGAGACTCGACATCAGCGAGGCACTACACATCAAAAAGTCAACACCAGCAATCAACAGCCAATTAACACATAACTATATTCTACCCACTTCAAGACCCCGAACCAACATAGAAGCAGCAAGAGAAAGTATGGGCCAATAGGCCTTCTGCAGTTACTTCCATTCTTATGTTTTCATACCCAATTTATACCCACCTCATCCAAAAACTTTTGTGTCATATCATCTCACCCAAAACAAATAAAAGCATGATGTATGTTATGTGTAAACCAGTCTTTGAAAAATGTAAGAAGCCTTACGAAACGCTTTTAGGCGTCAGACCAAAAATAAAAATGGAAAAAATGAATTTTGGAGAGTTAATTTTTCAATTACCCTCGACAGTGAAGAAAAACGTAAGAAATATTGAGAAGATTCGTGTTAGAATTACTATTCTCACCCTTTCGGTCATATTCAACAATATATATATATATATATATATATATATATATATATATATATATATATATATATATATATATATATATATATATATATATATATATATATATATTCACACAGTGTACACATCAAGAAGTCAACACCAGCAATCAACAGCCAATTAATGCACAACTATATTCTACCCACTTCAAGACTCCGCTCCAATGTAGAAGCATCAAGAAATATGGGCCAATAGGTCCTCTGCAGTTACTTCCATTCTTACCTTCAATTTACCCAATTTATACCCATTGTTTCGTGTTCTGTCCTGTGTTGAAAGTTTTGGTCACCTCATCCAAAACTGTTGTAACATATCACCTCACCCAAAATGCGGGTATAAAATAAAATGAAAGCTGTTTAAATTATAGCGTAGTAAGAACTCTGTTTAGTGTTTGCAGGTTATAGTTGTGTGTGTAAACTAAAAGTCTTTGAAAATGTAAGTTATTACGAATCGCGTGCAAGGGTCGCGTCAGACTAGAAATAAAAATGAATTTTGGAGAATTGATTTTTCAATTACCATAAACAGTGAAAAGAAATATTGAGAAAATTCGTTTTAGAATTATTAATCTTACTTTTTCGGTCATATTTAATATATATATATATATATATATATATATATATATATATATATATATATATATATATATATATATATATATATATATATATATATATATATATATATATATATATATATATAATTATATACTGGCTGTACCCAGCCACGCATTGCTGTGGCTCAGCAACGCGTGAGTCACAGCAACCCTCCCCTGTCTCCCAGTCCTGCCCCACCATTCCTCCTTCCCCCCCTCCCCTCGTCATCCCCACCATTCTCCACACCTTCGTCCGATGCATTCCCAAATGATCTGATGTTCCCATCACTGAAAAATGGGAACATCAAATGATCTGATGTTCCCATCACTGAAAAATGGGAACATCAAATGATCTGATGTTCCCATCACTGAAAAATAAAAGAACAGTTAAAAAAAACGAAATGAAAACAATTAAAAAATAAACAATACTCATGAAATGAATGGTATGGTAAACAACACAGCTTAATTCCAACACAATGTCACACAAAATAATTAAATCAAATGAAAATAGATCGAAACATATAAAAAAATCAATTTATCAATGCAATCGAAAATTTTGAAATGGAATTGTAACATATTTAGTATCGCGTGTGTTGCTTTTATGTGCAGCAGATGGTGCTGTTTTTTTTTTAATGCTTTTACCTGTCACAGGTGTGGCATCTACATAGTACGTATATAAAAACATATGTGTATTCGAATAGAACGTTGTGTCAAAATTTCAAAGCAATTGGAAAAGAACTTTAAGAGATTACAGCATGTGTTGCTTTTACGTGCAACAGATGGCACTGTTTAAAAAAAAAATTGTTTTTACCTGTCACAGGTGTGGCATGTATATAGAAGGTATATAAAAAAACACGCACACTCAAGCACCTGCAGCACCCTGGGCTTCCCTAGTCCCTCCCCCCCCCCCCGACGACTGAAGCCTCAGGCAGAATATTACCGCTTACACCTGACATAGGAGCGGTTGCCAGTGAATAATTAAGACGGGGCGTGACTGATGGCAGCCTCGAACCCATCCCCGCCACCGGGGACGATCCCTGCACGTCACCCGTGCACGTCACCCGACGCATTATCTCACCTTGACACGTCAAATTTTCATAATCCGTTAAAAAGGCGACGTTTTAGTTTAAAAAAAAATAAAGCACCATAATCCTATAAACTTTCCTTATTAAGACTACTCATAGTCCAGTGGCTAGAGCTCCGGCCTCACGCGTGTGGTCAGCGGTTTGAGACTCCTAGGTCCAGATTCACGAAGCAGTTACGGAAACACATACGAACCTGTACATCTTTTCACAATCTTTGGCGACTTTGTTTACAATTATTAAACAGTTAATGCGCTCCGAAGCACCAGAAGGTTGTTTATAACAATAACAACAGTTGATTGGGAAGTTTTCATGCTTGTAAACTGTTTAATAAATGTACCCGAAGCCGTCAAAGATTGAGGAAAGATGTACACGTTTGTAAGTACTTGCGTAACTGCTTCGTGAATCAGGCTCCTGGAGCCCAGGTGAATGGAACACCGTAACCCTGTTGTGTTTCGTCCATCTCCTCGATAGCTTATAGGCCAGCCCGTCCTCCAAACACAGACCCAAAAGTGATTCCATCCCTCCGCCAAACCCGCTGTTTATGATTGAAAAACGGTTTACACACGACTCACAACTGATGACGTTCGAACACTTCCGGAACAAGTGCTTCACTGACGAATTTTGTTCGAACCACAACGCTGTAAATGCTTCACCCACGTACTACAAATACAAATAATCATCAACAGAACCTAAACACCTAACCAAACCTATGCCTATATATATGCGCAATATGCTAATATATTATAATATTAATGTATATTGGAGAAAATTCCTGTTTTGAATGAACAATATGTTAAAATTTAAGAATGCGTCTGATGGGGGTCGACCGCTGGATGGAATGGACTTGAGTCGAGGACAGGTTGAATAGGGACGTTGCTTGGGCTCGTAGGTAGGTTTGGGGCTCGATCCGTCCTAGCCTCTCGTAGGATCACTCACTTAAGTGGCGTTTTCTACGATATCGTAACAGATGATACAAATGCAACCTATTTAAGAAGAGTAACGGCTCACAAATATCCACGTCCTTAATGCGTGGAGCTCGACGTAGGTCAGTGGGTGCTTGGGTAACTACTTATCTGGTTAGACAAAGAATTTGGATTTTTTTTCACAGTGACAGATCAAGAGGCCGCGGCCTGTACAGACGGACTGTCCAATAACCTGTCCAATTTCCCTGTGTCTCTGTATCTAAGAAGCGACCCGTCCTCCTAATAGAGCGTCGCACCTTGACGTACATACTTTACCTATAGGCTTAGAAAAATCATCCCGTTTTCTCTTGTTGGGTCTCCTGGTTGGTTAGGAAAATGGGCACTTTAGTACGACAGTTTCTTGACGTTGGGGAACCTATAGGGAGGACAGTCTGGGAGAAAGACTGAGAAGAATCTGTCGTTATAAAGCTGTGACTTTCTGTAAAGTAGGAGGAGCTATGAGCAGGATTCGAACCCGCTTACTGGGTAAACTCAAGCATACGCCTGAAACCGCTGAGCCACGATAAGCTATAAGTGTATACAGATGCAGGGAACACTCAGGTGTATACAGGTGTAGGGAACACTCAGGTGTATACAGGTGCAGGGAACACTCAGGTGTATACAGGTGTAGGGAACACTCAGGTGTATACAGGTGCAGGGTACACTCAGGTGTATACAGGTGTAGGGAACACTCAGGTGTATACAGGTGCAGGGAACACTCAGGTGTATACAGGTGCAGGGAACACTCAGGTGTATACAGGTGCAGGGTACACTCAGGTGTATACAGGTGTAGGGAACACTCAGGTGTATACAGGTGCAGGGAACACTCAGGT